>NW_018743946.1:0-600000 GCF_001683475.1 Chenopodium quinoa | reverse complement strand
TCCCTTTCAAAGCCGGCACGGGAATCCTTGGACTTGCTTTCATCTTCTACGAAGACAATCTTATAGGGTTGCTCCCTCATGGAGCTTCTTAGGAGATGGTTCACATCTCTCTCAAAGGTCACCCCTTACTCGGGTTAGCATAACTTTGGGTTGAAGTGATGGCACAACCTTGCCATTCACTTGCTTGGAAGTGCCCGGGGATTCACATGCATGCCTTATCACCAAGACTTTTGTTAGCTTTTGGCTAACCTCGGCTTCGTTGGCAGTAATCGTCATTGCTTACCTACCGCCTCACAATCAATCACATTGATTGCTGGTCCATAGACCTTCTCATTCTCTGAGCAATTCCTTTACCATGGTATCTCTTCTTTATTGAGTTCATTCAATTCTCATCTTTCTATAAGAAGCGATGGCAGTAAGGTCCCACCTTACACCACTCATTTCGTGAACATGTTGTAGGTTATCCTTCACGCTTGACCCCTTTAATCATAGTAATGCCCATGGACGTAAGAACTCTTTTTAATTTTTCAAACTTTCATAAACTATAATTCCATCTATTCATAGCAACGTTCCTTGATTAGCATCCAAGTATTAGGTGATCGTAGTCAAGACCACTCTCTTGACATCCTAAATCACACACACATGGAGCATATTTCCAAGGTGATTTGCATAGCATCAACGATGGTGTTGCTCCTAGCAACGTTTGTGATACTCCACAACTGTTCGACTCCAATAGTCAGCAAAGTTTGAGCAATCAAAGACTCATCTTTACTTCATCAAAGATCATTCACATGGCATACATTTGAAGGTTTTAAACTATGTTCACCTCAATGGTACCAACCTTGCACTGAGCATACAAGCTTACCTTTTCGTGTAGGACTGGCAACAAGAACATCACTCTTGGTACGCAATCATCTCTAAGCAGTAAGCACAACCCTAAGCAAAGCAAGGACACCACTTGGCCATGCTCCACGGTCTATCCATGGACTTGCTATGTTGAACCCTTCTCAAGGGTCGTCCTCAAGCATAAGAATCATTCTTACTTTGCCTAAGACCTCAAGTCTAGCATGGGTGCAACACCCCAGTTGCTTAGATGCTTGACGCAATCCCCTTTAAACTAAGAGGTGCCCAAGGTTCAAACAAGAACTATGACATTCGGATTTTCATGGTCCTGAACGACCATGAGCCAACCACTAGAGATTTACGTTGCTTTCCTTAGCTTGGTTACCTCTCCAAGCTAAGCTTGCAAAGTTAAACAACTTCGCTAATGGGTTGCATTGGAAAGGGTCTTACCTTGTCACACGCACCGTTCTTTCGACATCCTACCCATTACTCTAAGAATCGGGCAAAACCCAGACTAACGGCCAACCTTAGTAGGGTGTCCCCCATTCCGGTCGGAATTCTCAAAGTTCAAGATGTGATTCGTAAGGGACCTAGTTGCTTTTAAGGACTTATTACCCACATCCCGCACTATTACACTTGCGTAGTTCCAGGTTAGTTTTTATAGAGTGGAGTGGCACCCGGTCACACATCCGGCTTAATCGTTTAAGCTAGTGAGTTATCTCATAACACACCATAACCCTGAAAACAAGCAATGTAATAAATCGAAAGCATTCTTTTTATTAATATCATAATTTACATAGTGCATATTTACATATGAAGTAAACATAAACCAAATGGAAATGAAAAGACAACACTATAAGCAACATCTATTGTAAATAGATAGAAACCCTCACAAAGGATATTCTTAAGGACCAAAGGGACCAAACTCCGGCTTAAGTCAAGCGTACTCCGGGGTTGTTGGATTGTACTCGTGCAACGCACAAGTAGGGTTGTACTCTAGTGATGGTATCACCATATTCCCCTCATCGTCGCTAAAGTAGTAACCCTTCCAACTAGGTGAGCCCTCGGATTTCGCTGCATCATTATCCACTCCCACATCCTCGGAGTCATCGAGGTTGATCACTTCCGCTTCCTTGTTTTCCACCTTGATGCCTGAGCCTTGGACCTCTCATTCGACACAACACTCCCCTTGTTTACCTGGATCCTCGATCTAACCCCCTGCATTGAAAACAATAGCATTACAAGGCACAAAATTAGTAACGAACGCCACTTTCAGCTTTGGGGAAGGAACGTGTGAGATAAAGTTGCTACTAGCATCCCACACCCGGCTACATCACTTCTCCATGACTTCTGTTTGGTGACCAACCATGGAGAACATCCCCCCATGAGGACCAAGGATCCTGAAGGTTGAACCCGAGCCTTCGATTCCCATTCACAAGGGACTTTAGTTGGTTGAAGGACAACCATGGGTTACTAGAGTCCCGCTAAGTCTCCCAAGTAAGTCATTACCCTAACATACAAGGGATCCTCGTCAAGGAGGTCTTCTAACTTCCTTGTAGGTTGAGTGGTGCTTATCCTCGGAGGGGACACATAGCTACTTAGCTCACCAGTAGTAGCATGGGGAGGCTTGCTCGCCTTAGCCAACTGAAGTTCCTTGTGAATGGGAATTGTAAAAGGCTCGGGTTCAATCTTCAGGATCCTTGGTCCTCGTGGTGAGACCACCAGGCTTTATCCTCGTCCTCATAGTGGGACCAGGTGAAAGCTGGGGAGATGTTCTCCATGGATGACCGCCAAGCAGAAGTCATGGAGAAGTGGTGCAACCAAGTGTGGGATGTTAGTAGCAATTTCGTTTCACACATTCCTTCCCCGAAGCTGAAAGTGGCGTCCATTACTAATTTTGTGTCTTGTAATGCTACTGTTTCCAATGCAGGAGGTTGGATCAGGATCCACTAAGTAAGCAAGGGGAGTGTTGTGCCAAAGGAGAGGTCTAAGAAGCTCAATCAGGCATCCAACCTCATCAAGGTGGCAATCAAGGAAGCGAAAGTGATCAACCTCGGTGACTCCGAGGATGAGGGAGTGGATGGTGCTGCAGCCAAATCCGAGGGATCACCTAGTTGGAAGGGGTACTGTTATAGTGACGATGAGGGAAACATGGTGATGCCATCACCAGAGTACAACCCTACTTGTGTGTCGCCTGAGTACAACCCAACGACCCCATAGTACGCTCGACTCAAGTTGGAGTTTGGTCCCTTTGGTCCTTAAGGCTGGAGAATATCCTTTGTGAGGGTTTCTATCTATTTACATTAGATGTTTCTTATAGTGTTGTCTTTTCATTTTTGTTTGGTTTATGTTTACTTCTTAAGTAAATATGCACTATGTAAATTACCATATTAATGAAAAGAATGCTTTCGGTTTATTACATTGCTTGTTTTCATGGTCATGGTGTGTTATGAGATAACTCACTAGCTTAATCTATTAAGCTAGATCTATGCACCGTGTGCCTCTCCACTCTATAAAAACTGACTTGAAACTACGCAAGTGTAATAGTGCGGGATGTGGGTAATAAGTCCTTAAAAGCAACAAGGTCCCTTGCGAATCACATCTAGAATTTGAGTATTCCGACCAGAATGGGAGACACCCTACTAAGGTTGGCAGTTAGCTGGGGTTACGCCCAATTCTTGAAGTGATGGGTGGGATGTCGAAGGAACGGTACGTGTGATAAGGAAAGACCCTTTCCAATGCAACCCATCAACGAAGTTGTTTAACTTTGCAAGCATAGCTAGGAGAAGTAAGCAAGCACGGGAAAGCAACGTAAGTCCTAAGCGGTTTGGCACATGGTCATCCAAGGCCATGAAAAACCGAATGTCAAAGTTCTTGGTTGAAATGTGGGAACCTCTTGGTTGAAAGGGGGATGGCGTCGAGCATCCTAGCAACCAAGGTGTTATACCCATGCTAGACTAGAAGTCTAGGGCATAGAGGGAATGACTCTAATATCGAACATTTAGGATCACCCTTGAGAAGGGTTTGGTATAGCAAAACCATGAATAAGCCATGGAGCATGGCCAAGTGCTGCCATTACCTTGATTAAGGACTGCGCATAGAGGTAAATGGGTGCCGAGAACGATGTTCTTGTGGCTAGATATATGTTATCCTTGCACAAAAAGTCTGGATCAAAGGTGAGAAATCCTTTGATAATCTTTGAGAGTCAGTGATGCCTTGATGCCTCTATTGAGCCTATGGCTAACCAATGAAGCAAGCAAAGCAGCTTGTGCGCCCAATGCAAAGTTGATAGCATTGAGGTGAACAAAGTTCGAGTCCTTCAAAATTTATGCCATGTGAATGATTTTGATCAGCTAAGGATAGGTCTTTGATTGCTCAAACTTGGCTGACTATTAGTCAAACACTTGTGGAGTGACCACAAGTGTGGTTCGGAGCAACCCCGTTCCAAAATTTTCAAAGCAGAAAGAATACTGAATTCAGAATTCCTCAAATTAAGTATATTTTGAAAACTCATTAAACAAAAGGAGATGTAATGGAGATTTAAAGCACATATATTTAGTTAAATTAAGGAATATAAATAATCTTAGTATTTGGAATATAAATGAAAGACATAAAAATTACAATTGTTTGAAGGAGAATATTCATATCCCTGCCTAATGATGCTGATTAGTCAATAGAACATTCCAATGAGATGTGTAAGTTCTTAAGATCCCATGAGATGGATGGAGAAAGAACGATTATCCTCTGATACCTCACTTAGGCCTCGTTTGGTTTGATGTAAAATGTTTTCATGGAAAATGATTATTCCATTTTTTTTCCCATTTTCCTTTGTTTGGTTTGTTAAGGGGTGGAAAACAATTTTTCCAAGGGTGGAAAATTCTATCCTTAATAATGGAAAACATTTTTCTTCACAAAACAAGGGAAGCCACATTTTCCTCTCTCCTCCTTACCTCCTTTTTTATTTCCCTCTCATTCATCCTTACATTTCCACTCCTATATTTTATTTTTCTTGAACTTTTCTTGCATGTAACCAAACAAAGGAAAACTAATTTACAATGGTGCTTTTCCTTGAAAACATGTTTTCCAAAAAAAACTAATGTTTTACATTAAACCAAACAGGGACTTAATGAGTTAATGGGGTCATGTTTCGATTCTTCCTTCAATTTATTTTTAGCCTCCAATATCTAAAATCTACACAAGCCTTCACATATCTTCATAGGGCAGTAGAAGAAAACTTTTAAAAAGTCTAAACCATTAACGTATGTCTCACTAATTTATGTATTTGAAAGCCAATTCTTTTTCTTACAACCCTTGTTGATTATAACTGTAATTGTATGGACAACAAATGCACCATAAGTCCATAGAATCTTCATTTCTTGTGCTCCCACCTTGCAAACATGAAACTTCTGTAGCCTAAGCCAAATTACATAGTATTTTTTTTTTTTTAACGTTTAGGAGAAATCACATAGTATTAGAGAATTTATAGCTATCCTGTATTATTCTCCTTTGAGCGTGACCATCATTAGTAATTTTTTTCATATTAAACACACAATGCACATCTTTTATCAAAAGCCTAGTATAGCATGATGAATGAGATCTACATGTAGATACACACAAACACAAATAATAGACAAGAAAATACATAGCTCTATCACATCCACAAAAGGGCTTTGGCATATATTTCGTACTTCAAGTTTCCCAGTAAATAATTTGTTAGCACTCAGCACCATGGTAAGATTTAACTAAGAAAATTTCAAGATCGGACCATGGAGCTCATGAAATCTAGTAACCTAGCAGATTGAAGGAATATGGAATTATGTATACATTATCAAATTCATACTTTTTATTACATGATTAATATATTCAAAGCAGGCAACAGATAATTAAAGAAGGAAAGATACAACAAAAACATAAATTGCACAATCATAATTTTTACTATTGCTCCACCCATGTGCAATTAGGATCAATGCACTCAGCTCTGGCAGAAGTTGGTGAGGCATATTTGATAACCTTACAAAAAAGTTACGTAATAATTAAATTTCCTGAGTAGCATTGTAAAAATGTGAAAATGATTTCATATTACCATTATAATAGTAAGCTTTGAAGTTATTAAAGATATTAGCAAATCATTGTTGCATTTCTAATCAAAAAAAATAACGAGATTTATATAATGAGCATTTGCTCAACTCTCACCACGCTACTTTTGAATAATGATATAGATTAAACAAAACAAACCAAGCAAATAACATCCCCACAGATGGATGGGGTTCCTAAACCATTTGAGACCCCTCGAAAGCAAGTTTTTAACTTTTATCACTCATGATCTAGGTAATTAGCAGAATTTTAATGTAATGGCTTCCAAATATAAAAACTCACTAAAAAGAGTGGAAAAAATACCTTTAGCAGCGTCCTATCATCATTGTCAACGTAATCATTTTTCCGATCCTTTGGTTTTTCAGCATTATCAGTGATGTATTCCTTTCCTGCCCAACGTGCACCTTCCCTATCACCACCAAAATATACATCAAGAAGACAGGGTAAAATAAACCAAAGTACACTAGCCAAAGTTAAAATTTATTGCAATCTTATGCATGATATTCAAGTATATGTCAATCATAATCGAAATAAAACCAGAACGAATAATCACCTCTTCATAAGGGAAAATGTGCTTGGCCTCGGCTTTACATCCAACAAATCTTTCAAATGTGGCAAATTAAACTTAGACTCAAAATCCTTCTGATACTTGGTTTTCCAATCAGGATCATTAAAATCAATATCCGAATTTTCGGCCACAATCCTACATGCTCCAAATCTCTTCTTCCTACTACTACAATGTCTTCCCAGCCAAAATTGCCGGTGTTCAACTCGGTTCGATAGCGAAATATGTGAACTTATATTACTAAAACACACATTATTCATTGATGAAATAGAAGCCATTGATAGTTAAAACCCTACACAATTAAAAATCAAACAACAATCACAAATTTTAACAGAAAATCGAAGAGCAACAAAACAACTCATAATAATAATATAGATAACATAAATAAATAAATCACAGAAATTAGCATTATGCATATATAGTAGCTCAATTTATCAATAAATTCAATAATTGACAATCATTCAGCATATTTATAAAATAATACTCCGTAAAATCAAATGAAAACGACTGAATTTACCAATTGAATGAATTAATATAAAAATGAAACAATCTAAATTTAAGGATACAATTTATAGGTTTTTTAATAGAAATTTCATATAACAGATTCGTAAGATTTGAAAAAATATTATAGTCGGAAAAATTAATAAATTGAGAAATGTTGAAATTAATACCTGAGAAAAAAAGCAGGGAGAAGAGTAAGGAAGGTGGATCGAGATTTTAGTTATGGAAGTAGAGAGTTTTAGAACAATGGAGTAACAGAAAAACTGATCTCAAGGTCAATGGAATATGAACCTTTGTTTTTATATTTTTAGATTTTTTTTTTTTTTAAGGGGGAAAAATCAAAGATGGAGTGATTGTAAAATATTGTATAGTCTCTTAAAGAAAGTTTGAAAACGCATGCTTTTGTTTGGCTTTTCAAGTGAACGCACGAACAAAATCAAATTAGAAGGCTTTGCACCTCTAAGGGTTTGTTTGGCATTGCTGTGTTTTCTTAGGGTTCGTTTGGCATTGCTGTGATTTTCTTTTTTTGGTTTTTTATTTTTTAAAAGTATATTATATATGTCACATAATGAATCAAAAAATATATAGACTTATTAAAATCATGATAATTTTGAAAACTGACAACAGAAAAGTGGAAATACCTTTTTCTTGTTTCCTGTTTTTGGTTTTTGGTTTTCAAAAATTCAAAAAAACAGAAAACTGAAAATCAAAAATGATGCCAAAGAAGAGTTTTTTTGTGAGTGAATGAATATGAATTATGAATTTACTAACAAAGCTAAGTGAATTACTAAGCCTAAACGGGCTTGAATTGACCCGGGTAGCATAAATTTATTGTAGTAGATCAAGCCCATAGGCTTTTTCATTAAAAAAAAAAGAAAAAAAAAAAAAAGCAATGATCTTCTGCCCATCACGTGATAATAACTACGGAGAACAAGCTAGCTAGTGTTGACATACTCCACTTGTTTTGAGAGCCCCAATGACAAGTGATATAGACGCAATTTGATCTCAAGTCTTAAATATCACTTCTCAAAACTTTAAGCAACTAAACTAGTTGATCATCCACGACATACTCCACTTATAGCTTGGTAAATATTTATTGCTGGATAAAGTAATGTAGTTTCACACATTTTAATGGGTGAGCTGGTTTAAGGTATTCTATGTGGCAAAATGTAGACCACAATAATATAAGTGCTCCCTCCTTTTTTTGAACTAATGATGTAACTACGGGTGTCAATTCGAGTAAACAGTTTGGATTTGGGTTGGGTTTATCAGTTTCAGGTTATAACAGACCGGTTTATAACGGGTTGAAATAATTAGTGGGTCGGTTTGGGTTGGTTTTGAAAATTAGTGTGTCAGTTCAGTTTTGTTTTTTTAATTGCAGTTTTTATTCGGATCGAGTCCTTATCGGGTCGGTTCGGGTCATAATCAATTTTGGTTGAACTGGGTCGGTTTGAAAACGGGTTTAGCCCGTTTAAAGTAGGTTTCAATTAAAAACAGTTCGGGTCTTAATCAAGACGTGTCTAATTGATTCGGGTCATAATCAGTTTGGGTTAAATTGGTTCGGTTCAAAAATGGGTTACAGTTCAAAACAAATCGGGTGAAATCGAGTCCAATCATTATCATTTCAGGTTATAATCGGTTTAGATTGAACTTGGTTGGTTTGAAAACGAGTTTACCCAATTTAAAGCGAGTTTCAGTTCAAATCATATCAGGTTCAAACTGAGTCGGATGATTATCGAGTCGAATTAGTTAAATAACGGGTAGGAACAAGTCATGTTATAATCAAGTCAAGTCATAAATAAGTTTGGTTTATCGAGTAGTGGGTTGAAACGGATTAAATCATTAACATATTGGGTTACATGTCGTATATAACTCAGTCATAACGGGTTACGGGTTTTAAACGATTTGGTCTCAATGGGTTACGGGTTTTAAACGGTTCGATCACAACGAGTTACGGATTATAAATGGTTCGGTCACAACGGGTTACGGGTTGGAATGATTTAGGTTTATCGGATTTTTATCGGGTCTTAACGGTTTTCGGTTTAAAATGGGTCGGGTTATTATCAGGTTTAGACGTAATCGGTTTGGGTTGCTTTCAGTTTCGGGTTGTAACGGTTTGGCTTGATAATGGGTCGGGTTAGTAACGGTTCACACAACTTCGGTTCAGTTCAATTTCGAGTTGGAAAAATTGAGTCAGGTCTGTTTAGGGTAATTTTACCCTGCCACGTGGCCCAATCAGAAGGTGACACATGTCAGCCCCAGATTGGTCTAAAATGGACCAATCCCTGCTCGACACGTGTCATTCCCGAAATCAAGGGAAAAGGCGGCCTTCAGGCCCAAATCCCGAGAATGCCGCCAAACGGCGCAGCCCACCAATGATTAGGGTTCAGTAACCTAATCAGGGGCACAATTCCCAAATACCCTATAAATAGGGAGATGTCCCTCATTTTGAGGGCACGTTTTATCATTTATTACACATTTACTCTTTGATAGAGACATCCTGAGCTTGGAATCCGAGCAGATCCCCTACCTAAATTTCCGCACTTTTTTCACCCTTCAAGTTTCTAACTTGTGCGTCGGAGGCGGAGCACCACCCAACTGGTGTCTCCGTTTGTTTTGCAGGTACAGCTCACCCCGGATCAGTCTTCGTGTTGTAACTCTCCCGAGGGACAAAAACACCCAAAACATTTGGCGCCGTCTGTGGGGAGATTACCTCGAAAATGGTTCAAGATTTGTACCCCCTAACCGTCTGGGCGAAGACCCAGAAGTCTTTACAGACCATGAGGAGGATGAGGATCCTCAGGTCGAAACCTCCACAGCCGAAGACGGCTCTCTTAGAGTCAAGCGCATCCGGCCCAGAGAGACTCTAGAGCGGGGCGCCTCCCAGGCGGGTCCGAGCAGACCCACTGGGCAGCCGGAAGGGGCAACCCAAACGGCAGCTAGATCAGCCCCTGTCACCCGAGACGAACTCATGAGGTTCATGACGAGTTTCAAGGGTGAAATTACAGAGCTGATCACCAAAAGCAGGGATGGCCCAAGTAAAGGTCAGTCGGCGAAGAAGACTCCTCCAGAGAAGGGGAAGTCAGTCAGAAATCGGCAGCCCACTCCCCATCCAAAGGAGAAGGCACCCGAGACCATTGATTGGTCAAAAATTCTCCTTCCTGGGGGGAACACTAATAACACTCGCCGGCCTCAGCAGCCGGTGAGAAGTAAAAAATCAACTCTTGATGCCCGGGAGATTATTAACCGGAAGAGAAACCAATCGTTGTCTGAGTCGGCTTCAACGTCGAACTTTCCAGACAGCTTCAACAACATCTCTGCAGGGAGTGCACCCTCCTTGCATGAGAGCCAGACAGGCGGTAATACCGTCCATTCTGGCCCTCATATGATTGGAGATGTCCCGTATGTGCCTACTCAGGCTTACGGGCAGTATCCTCCTCACTTCATGCAGCCGACCTTCTTTGGGGGTCAGGCGGCATATCCAAGTGTCCAGCCATTAGACTGGCAGCTTCGTCTGCTGCGCCTGGGTGAACAACCTTCTGCGTTCACTCGGGAGATAACCGAGGCGGCACAGCCGGCCAAGGTTAAGAATGTGTTGGTTGGTACCTATGATGGTACCACCAATCCGGAAGATCACCTCATGGCTTACACCAACCTCATGTATCTGCAGGGGTTGGACGATTCCACTTGGTGTCGATGCTTCCCGGCTACATTGAAGGGCATTTCCCAACAATGGTTTGGCAATCTGCCAGCCGGGTCCATAGATAGCTTCAGGAAGCTTGCCTTCCTGTTTGCTTCCAACTTCTCAATGAACATCCCTGCTAAGAAAACAAGCCTTGATTTGAGCACTGTTAAGAAGGGAGAGAGAGAAGGGTTGCGCTCATATGTCAGGCAGTTCAACCTGATCAGAATTCAGATTCAGGGGTTGTCTGATGAGGTAGCCTTTACAGACTTTTTAAAGGTCTGAGAGACGGGTCGACCTTTAAGTTCGACCTAGTCAGAAAATGGGCTTTCACCCTACAGGCGGCCCTAAGGGAGGCGAAAAGCTATATTCAAGCTACCGACCTCTGCTCGCCTGGTAGCCAGTCGGACTCTAAGAAGTCCGACAAACAGAAAGAAAGCCGGTCAGCTCAACAGGCCAAAAACAAAGAAGAGAGCAAGAAAAGAAAAGAAGTTTGGGCGGTTACTGACTCTGACCAGCCGTCCCAGAAGAAAAAGAAAGAATTTAAACCGTACGTTCCCAAGTACGAGTTTAATAAAGACTACAACTCCATCCTCTTGGAGATAAAGGACCGACTGTCCATTGAGAAGCCGAATCCTATGAAGAGTTTTGTCCAGTCACGGAACAAAAATAAATTCTGTCAGTTCCATGAGGAGGTTGGCCATGACACCAACGACTGCTTCAGTCTTCAGCGGGCGTTGGACCGTCTGGCTGACAAAGGGCTGCTCAAGTCCTACATTTCTAAGTCCCCAGCCGGGGAAAAAAAGAAAAACAAGGGTCAGTCCTCCAGGACTACCCCCAGCCTGCTAGTAGCTCGGATACCGACAAGGAGCCGGTCTACACTATAGCAGGCGGGTTCTCATGTGGTGGCCCTACCATCAAGGGCACCAAGAGCCATCTTCGAAAGATGGACAAAGATGATGATGAGCAGGCGGAAGCCAGCTCCTCCTTCCCAGACGTCTTGATCACTGAGAAGGACAGGGGCAGCGTCCGCCGCCCGCATGATGACCCGGTGGTCATTAAATGTAAGGTTTCCAACCAGCTGGTTGGACGAATCCTTATTGACACCGGCAGCTCATCAGACATCATCAGCCTCCGGTGCCTGCAAAAGCTGAAATATAACGTCAGCAGCATGCATCCGGTTACCCACCCCTTGGTTGGTTTTGGGGGTGGGATGGTCTACCCAGCCGGGAGAATTGACTTACCCATCCGGCTGGGAGAAAAAGGTCAGGGACGACATATTGTCGTCATATTCTTGGTCGTTGAGGAGTTGACCGCCTACAACATCATTCTTGGCAGGCCAACCCTCAACGTAGCCAAGGCAGTAATCATCCCTTCCCTCATGCTCATCAAGTATGAGAGGGATGGCGGCTCTGTTGGTTCCTTGAATGGGGATCAGAAGACGGCCCGAGAGTGCTATCTCTCAGCCGTCCGAGATAATGTGGCCCCAGGCGGCCAGGAACCAATAGACCTTGACAATAGGATGCCGACCCAGCTCCTGCCCCACCTGCAGCCGGAAAGAAAAGAAAGGCACCTCTGCTGGTGGAGGTGAAGAAAGAGAAAAAATAGCAATCACTGACCGGTGAACGGTCAGATGAGCTCCGTCCCCAACCGGCTGGCGAAAGCATTGACCTCGTTCTGGATGACAGCCGTCTAGAACGTACTGTTAAGGTTGAGACGGTTGCTCATGCTACCTTGGGTGCAAGCTTGCACCTTCTGTTGAAGGAATTCAAAGACATTTTTGCCTTTGAAGTCGAAGAGATGCCAGGCGTCAGCCCGGATCTTGCTGTCCACAAACTCGCCGTGGATCCCAAAAAGAAGCCCATCCGGCAAAAGAAAAGAAACCACGGCGAGGAAAGAAGCCAGGCGGCAGCTGCCGAAGTCAAAAAGCTACTAGACGCCAGGTTCATTCGGCCTTGTAATTTCCCCGACTGGGTGGCCAATGTGGTCCTTGTGAATAAACCGAATGGGACCTGGCGCATGTGTGTTGATTACACAGACCTCAACAAGGCGTGTCCAAAGGACAGTTACCCGCTTCCAAAGATCGACAGTCTGGTCGATTCTACAGCCGGTCACGCCTTGATGAGCTTTATGGATGCCTACTCCGGCTTCCATCAGATATCCCTGTGGAAGAAAGATCAAGAGAAGACGGCCTTCATCACTGATCAGGGGTTATTCTGTTATACTGTGATGTCGTTTGGCTTGAAAAATGCGCCTGCCACTTTCCAACGGATGATTAATACGGTCTTCATCAATCAGATTGGGAGGAATGTGGAGGCGTACATTGATGACATGATAGTCAAATCCAAGCTATAGACGGATCACCTGGCTGATCTCCGAGAAACATTCACCACCCTCAGGCGGCATAAGGTTATGTTAAATCCTAAGAAATGCGTCTTTGGTGTTGAGTCTGGGAAGTTTCTCGGATTCCTGATTGATCAAAGGGGGATAGGGGCTAACCCCGAAAAGATACAGGCGGTGATTGACATGAAGTCACCCCGCTCTGTCAAGGAAGTTCAGAGACTCACCGGTTGTCTGGCCGCCCTGGGGAGGTTCCTCAGCCGGTCAGGTGACAAATGCCTCTACTTCTTCCAAGAAATCAGGAAGAAGACCAGATTTGAATGGGGGGATGATGCTGAGGCGGCGTTCCAGAGGTTGAAAGAGCATTTACATTCTCTGCCTAGGTTGGTCAGTCCTTTGCCTAGGGAGACGTTGTACATGTATTTAGCCGTCTCAGACCATGCCCTCAGTGTCGTTCTCCTTGCTAAGCGAGACGGTGTGCAGCTCCCGGTTTACTTCATTAGCCATGTTCTTAAAAATGCTGAACTCCGGTACCCCATGGTTGAAAAGTTTGGCCTTGCTTTGTATATGGCATTCAAAAAATTGAAGCCTTACTTTTTGGCACATCCGGTGGTGATCTACACGGACCAGCCACTCAAGCGACCAATGTCTACCTTGGACTCATCCGGGAGAATGTTGAAATGGGTTATTGAAATGCAGAGCCTTGAAATCACTTACGAACCAAGAAAGGCAGTGAAAGCGTTTGCCGACTTCATTGTTGAAATGACTCGTCCGGTGGCTCCGGATAATCTTGATCAGGTTTGGAAAGTGTACGTAGATGGGATCTCTACAAAGAACGGCTGTGGTGCAGGCGTAATTTATGAGTTTCCTGAAGGAGACAGATTTGAATATGCACTACGCTTCAAGTTTCAGGCCTCTAACAATGAGGCGGAATATGAAGCCCTGCTAGCCGGCATACGCATGTGTAAGGCGGTAGGGGCCATGAAAATTGACGCCTACTCTGATTCTCAATTGGTTGTTAGCCAGTACGAGGGAAGTTATGAGGCTACCCATCCGGCTATGATCAAATATCTTCAGGCAGCCAAAGAAGAGGCCGGGGCACTTGAGGAATTCCGACTAAATCAAGTGCCTAGGTCTGAAAACAATCAGGCGGATGCATTGTCAAAACTGGCATCTTCCGCCTGCCATGACACGCCTCGGTCTGTCTTTTGGGAAGTCCTGGAAAAGAGAAGCATCTATGAAGATCCCATTGGAGTCCTGGACCGAAGCTCTACCTGGATGGATGGCATCCGGGCTTATCTTTCAGACGGCACCCTTCCTGATTTGCCACAGGAGGCAGCCGCCTTGAAGAAGCGAGCTGCGAGCTTCGAGTTGAGAAATGGAGAACTCTTCAAGGCGGGGTTTCTTAAACCCCTGTTGAAGTGTGTCACCCCAGAAAAGGGGAGGGAAGTTCTCGAAGACTTGCACTCGGGATTCTGCGCCTCTCACATAGGCGGCAGGTCCCTAGCTGTCAGAGCCAGACGACATTACTTTTGGCCCACTCTTGAGGCAGACGCCAAGGAATTGGTGAAAAAATGTGACAAGTGCCAAAAGTTTGGAAAACTTATTCATCGTCCGGCTACTGATTTGACGGCCATCCACAGCCCAATCCCGTTTGCAAAATGGGGCATGGACATTCTAGGTCCTTACACGCCTGCTCCAGGCGGAAAGCGCTATATCTTAGTGGCTGTGGATTATTTCGCTAAGTGGGTGGAGGCTGAGGCGGTTAAAAACATCAAGACCTCAAACGTAATTTCCTTCATTTGGAAGAACATTATCACCCGGTATGGGGTACCTATGTCTATGGTATTTGATAATGGTCCTCAGTTTGAGACGCCTCAGCTAAAAACTTGGTTGGGAGATCAGGGATCTCAAGCTATTTTGCATCTGTTGGCCGGCCCCAAGCAAACGGCCAAGTTGAAGCCTTTAACAAACTCATATCAGACGGAATTAAGAAGAAAATAGAAAGAGTCGGTGGCTTGTGGGTAGAAGAGTTGATCCATGTCCTATGGGCCATCCGGACAACGGAAAAAGGGGCAACCGGTGAAACCCCATTTCTCATGGTTTACGGTGCTGAAGCCGTCTTGCCCATCGAACATTACAAGCCGACTCTTAGAATCATGTTGTATGATGAAGAGGCAAACTGGGAAGCAATGCGCCTGGCATTGGGTTCACTCCCAGAACGCAGGGGCAATGCCGCCTTGCGTCATGAGATTTACCGTCTGAGAATGACTAGAGCCTACAACAAAAAAGTACACAAGCGTCCTTTGAAAGTTGACGACTTAGTGTTATGAAAAATGGAGGCAACCGGTAGGGCCAATGAGTTGGGAAAGCTAACACCAAATTGGGAAGGCCCCTACGGATCTATGAAGAAGTAAGGGACGGCACCTACCGCCTAGAAACCCCAGACGGCAGGCGCCTGCCTAGAACTTGGAAAGTAGACAATCTGAAAAAGTACTACTTCTGAGAATGTAAATTTTTGTAAACAAATGAACTAATCAATGAAATCAAACTGTTTGCAAATTGTGTTATTTTTTGATTCTCCATCCGGATAATACCCAGGTGGGTTCTCCTTTACCCAACTAGGTTTGATACTTAGTAAAGGTTACATTTGTTAGACCGCCTAGGTAATACTTGGATCCCTTTGTTTATTTAGGTTTGATACTTTGTTTATTCAACCGCCTGATTATCAGCCTGGGTAATACCCAGACTGACCCGTTTGTCTAAAAATCTAATTTCGATACTTAGTGTAAATTCAATACTGACTAGAAACTAAGCACAAAAACGTTTAGTGGCTACGCAATCGGTCTCAAACAAGACCAGAGGCTAAAATGGCCGGATGGTTGCTCATTTTATAAAATCGCCTGTCCCAACATGGACAAAGGCATCCGGCGACACCCCTCCGGGTGCAGTCGTCGCAGAGAACAGACTATTTGTTGGTTCTACGTATCCATGCAGACGACAAAAATTGAACGACCAAATCGGTCAACTCATAGCCGTCTGACCAAAATAACCTATGAAGAACGAATAAGTTCCCAGATACCGGATGCCCATAGGCATCAGTCGGACACCGGCTGAAGTTCTCACTTAGGTTATTTATTCCAAAAATTGCACCTCTCACCCCAATTGGGGCAAAAGAGTTCAATGGCTATGAAATCTCTACCAAGACGGACATATGTCGTCTGTGTAGTGACCGAAACGCCTGTTGGTGTACGGCTGTGCACTTGGTTTGGGGCAATCACTACTGTGATTGATTGACTTACAAACATATCATGCTCTTTGCAGCATCAGACGTTTTCAAGTCAATCAACCAACTCCACTTGAAACCAATCACACAGCCGTCCAGGGGCAAGGACAGCCAGGCTATTGACTAGCTAGGCAAGAAATCGCTGCATGCTTTTGATAAGATAGGCAAAAATTAAAATTTGCAAAAAACAAAAATTCAAATGCAAAATGATCAAAACCGACTTAGTCGGTGCAATTCATAAAAGTCCATCCAACCAAACGGTTGTAATGGATCAAATGTTAACCGGACCCCATCCGGGAGAAAGAAATTGTTAATTAACCCGGCTCCATAGCCGGTAAAAACACAAATACTCGGCACGCAGGCCGGAAAAAGCAAGTTTTGGCATACAACCGCTGAAGAAAATTAAAAAAGCAAAGACTGGCATACTGCTGCTGAGGGGTCACTTCTGGCCTGCAGACGGAGCCTCCTGGTTCTCCCCCTTCTCCTCATCATCTGAGGCAATTTGGTGCGCTTCTCCGTGACCAGGAGGCAGGTTCTGGCTCGCCTTGCTCTCTCAAGTACACCACGTACTCGGCATAGCTGTGTGCCATTGCCCAGATGCTATAATCAGCGTCTGGGTACAAGGCAGCCCAAGCAATCTTCATACGGGCGTCGTTGTCAGCATCACTCTCAGCAACAAGGCGGTTTTGCTCCGCCTCCAGGGTTGCTGCAAAGTTTTACTGAGCTTGAGCAGCATCCTTCTCCAGCCTCTCAACCTTGGTCTTCAGTTTTCCAAGGCCGCCTGGGCCTTCTTGAGCGCCTCATCAGCCTGTTTGGCGCTCTCATCTGCCTTCTTCTGGGCCTCCTCCGCCCCCTTCTTGGTCGTCTCAGCATCCGTTGCCCGCTGGTCGGCCGCCTTCAGATCTAGCTCCAGCTGCTGGATTTTAGACGCTTGTGTCATAATTATTGCTTTAGTTTCAAGTTCATTTACGATAGTCGAGTGGAAAGCAATATTATCAGCGTCTATGGCGGACTTCTTGGCCCTTTTTACCTCTTCCCGTTTGCGGGAATAAGGATGTTTGAGCCCGTCCACCCGCAGCATGGCCTGCAAAAAAGCAGGCGGTATAAGAATTATAGGCGGGATAAAACACTTGGAAAAAATAAAAATAGAATTGACAAGTTTCTTGCCTCAGCCAGAAGGGATAGAATGCGTTCAAGGTTGAACGTCTCTATCCCAGGGATATTGTCCTTATGCCTCTTCCGGACGGCCTCCAGCATGGCCTTGCATGCTTCTGGACGTCTGGCCAGCGCTGAGATTGATCTGCACCACAATCAATACGTGATGAGTGCGAAACTAAGGCAGCACCTATTTGTTGCCGACCGTCTGAGGATGACGTTTGTTGGGAGTGGGATTTCACCCGTAAAGGCCACCCCAGCTCAAGCAGGGATTCAAAAGGGTTCTTACCTTTAGAGCCGGCCAAGCGGGAAACGCTTGCAGGCGTGGTGAACCCCGCGGCTGCTGATAAGGGGTTGACAAGATCAAGGCACACGTTGCCGCCTACCTTCTCGAGTCGCCCCGATATCCGCATCGTCTTAGCCCCGGCTGAGGCGCCAGGAGTTGACGCAGAGGCGGAATTTTTTATCTTGTTAAGAGCGGCTGGAGCCTCCTCTTTAGCCCGTTTGAGGTTCTTCTCAAACGATTTCCCAACTTCTCCCCCCCTGTGAAAATAAACAAGTCAAGGTTAGTATCCGGGCAAGACAGTTTATAAAATAAACTTAAGAAAGGGTCAGGCGCTCAATATCTTGGCCCTGAGCTCGGCCGCAGCTTTCTCCGCAAGATCTTTGCGGATGGTCGCAGAAGACCGCTTGGGAGTTTTCTCCGACTGCAACATGTTTAGTGCTTCTTCTGCAAAAAGAAAGAAATTGGTCAAAATCATAAATCAATTCCGATAGAAAAATACTACAGACGGTGTGAGCTCAGGCGCATACGTTTATTAAACATGCGCCCTATCCCTAAACCAGGCGCTCTTGGGAATCCAATTCTTAGGGACTTTTATTGTTTCCCCGGTTGACAGAGTTGCGTTTGTGAGGCTGAAAAAGTCTGCCTCGATTATTTTGTCAAAGTCTTCCTCTGGGATCTGGGGAAGAGCGCACTTCCTGCCCAACAAGTCAGGCTTCTTATTGTACAGACAGAATTCATAATTTTCCCGTCTGGTTGGGGTTGACATCAGGTAGAACCTGTGCTTCCAGCCATCGAACTTTGAGACCTTGTCTAAGGTCATCATGTATTGCGGCTGTGTGGTAAGAGTATACCACGCCCTCCAGCCGCCCAGGCTTCTGCTGAGGTAATGCATGCTTGCAAAAGCCTCCCAGCCGGGGTTAAGCCCTTGGAACTCGCAGGCGGCAACATACCCCAGAATGTTGGTCCAGGAGTTGGGGGTAAGTTGCCAGACCCTAAGGTGGTAGCCTCTCAAAATTGCCTTCACCGCCTGGTGAAGGGGGAAGCGAAGGCCGGCTTTGAACGCCGCCTCATAACAGCCAAAATAGTTGTTGGCGTTCTCTTGATCATCCCCCCAGGCGATGGTTCCCAGCTCAGGCGGCACCCGGATCTTATACCCGTCTCCTAGCGGGTGCATTTTCTTAAAATTCTCTAAGTTCTCCCCCATCTGGATTCGGTCCTTGGAGGAGACGTGGATGCTGAAGGGATCGTCCTTCTCACTCCACTTTTTCCTTTCTTCCTCCTCGCTATCCGGAAGAGGGGGCAAGTCATCGCTGCTCTCGGAGCTAGAGGCGAAGCTGTCACTCTCCGTCTCCCCCTCGCTTTGGTCCATGGGGGCAGAGGCGGCCTCGTCGCCGCCTTGGTCACACTCTTCCAAAAAAGAGTCTGCGAAGGTTGAAGGGGCGCGCGGAGGGGATCTCTCTAGAGCCGTCTGGTTTCCCTGACCAGACGTTTCTCCCTCAGGCGTTTGGCCGCCTGAGCCTTCGCTCTTGTAATTCGGGTCCGTGGCCGTCTGCATTGTCCGAGCCATGGTGTCCTGCACAGACACATAACTGGTCGGAATCCATGGCAAATGGTGGTCCCAACACCCCGAGCCGGCACTCCCAATCCTAGACTCACCGACCCTGGTGACCGGCTGGACTCTAACCTAGGTTGTGCCGTGTGTGTTGGTGATGCATCCATTTATTGCAAGAAATATGTACAAGCGGTGAAAAAAGAAAAGAGCTGCGAGAGACAGAGACGGTACCTTTTGATTTGGTATCTGAACGTAGGTGGGACCGGCTGTATTGCTGAAGAACAAACTTTATTGCTCACGTCTGACTCAAACAAGTGACTTCTGCTCTCTCAAAGTTTTTCTCTCTAGGAATTTTTTGTAAACGTACAAAATTATTAGGGTAAAACGGCTATATATAGAGGGTAAATTTGGGGGCATTTCCGTAATTTACCCGGAAGGTGAACGGTTACTCTGTAACGGTAAAATTACCGCCAACCGGAGCGTGACATGTGTCACAGATGCCATGTGGCGTGCCACATCACATCTGTGAGGGGCAAATTTTTAGGGTAATTTTACCCTGCCACGTGGCCCAATCAGAAGGTGACACGTGTCAGCCCCAGATTGGTCTGAAATGGACCAATCCCTACTCGACACGTGTCATTCCCGAAATCAAGGGAAAAGGCGGCCTTCAGGCCCAAATCCCGAGAATGCCGCCAAACGGCGCAGCCCACCAATGATTAGGGTTCAGTAACCTAATCAGGGGCACAATTCCCAAATACCCTATAAATAGGGAGATGTCCCTCATTTTGAGGGCACGTTTTATCATTTATTACACATTTACTCTTTGATAGAGACATCCTGAGCTTGGAATCCGAGCAGATCCCTACCTAAATTTCCGCACCTTTTTCACCCTTCAAGTTTCTAACTTGTGCGTCGGAGGCGGAGCACCACCCAACTGGTGTCTCCGTTTGTTTTGCAGGTACAGCTCACCCCGGATCAGTCTTCGTGTTGTAACTCTCCCGAGGAACAAAAACACCCAAAACAAGGTCAGTTTTCGGTTTCCAAAAAACCGGTTTTAAACAGTTCAGTTCCTTTTCGGATCAATTCGAAACAGTCGGGTTTAACGGTTCGAGTTAGAAACTGACAGCTCTAGATGTAACAATTAACAAACCATGTTATATACTGTAATAGTGGTATACAAGTACTTGCACTAGAATGCAAAATTGGCCAAGCAATGATGGTATGATGAGATTAGGGATGGCAACGGGTCGGACTCGGAGCGGATTATGCTAAATCCGACTCCGACTCGACAAGAAGTCGGAGGTTAAATCCGACATCCGACTCCGACATCCGACATCTAACTCCGACTTCAATATCCGACCTCCGACTCCGACTCCGATCTGACCCGACTCCGAGTTTTTTTTTTTCATTATTCATTATACTTTGAGATGTTGGGCTATTTAGGCCTTTACAACCCACACCCAATGCCGCCATGATCCACACAAAAAATCACTATCTATTGGAGTCAGAGTCGGATAATCCGTTAAAGTCGGACATTTGTCGGAGTCGGATTTTTTTCTCGGATTTTTTTGTAGGATCCGACTCCGACCCTCCTCCGACTCGGAGTCGGATTATTTTAACGGAGTCGAACTCGGATTACTTTTTTCTCGGACCCGGAGCGGGTATTTTACCTCGGATCGGGGCAGATTAGGGTTGGATCCGGACTAGATTGCCATCCCTAGATGAGATAGTGATCTAACCTCCAAATACATTAAGAGACAGCTTCCTAGCGGTTTTCATTTTACCCTCTAAAACAATTTAAGCCACCATTACATTTAGCACATATAAGAGAGAACAATAGTAACAAAAAATTTTTGTTTCAAAAAAAAAAAAATAGTACCATAAATTTGAACATAATTTCATATTAGCTCTACTATGTCACATGTAATTATTGGGATAAATCCTCTATAGCCTGAAACTCAGTAACCCGAGCAAAAGGGCTACGCATTTACAGCAGTCTTTGCACCAAAATTAAGCAAATTTGCAGCCTCGGATTAAAACAATGAGGGCGTAGCTTTATATTCAAAATTTCAAAACTTGACTACATTGTACATCGCCGTATGATCAGGAAATGACTACTTCATCTGGGAAACAATGAGAAAATAATAGAGTATGTATACTATTCAGCAAATAAAGCTGTCACCTGAGTAGAAAATAAGGATTGAAACTATCCCAAATCTGAATATCTTTCAGCAAGTCTGGGATCAAATGGTTAGCCGAAGCTCCAACCATTTCCTCATGTAGTCTAACAACTACGATGTACAAGTTGCAGATCAAAGGATTAGTGAGGAATGGTCTGATGGACTTCTCTAGTTCAACAACATCCGAGAGAAGATACATGCTGTCTTCAGTTCCTGCTTGTAAAATGCACTTCGAAAGGACATAGAAGCCAAGAAGATTTCCATATAAAGGTAGAAACGCATCCCTGTGGTTCCCCACACCACCGATCCAATCATCTCCTTCAAGCTTCCTTATATGCTCGCAAGCAACCGACAACTGACGGAAGAAGTGACCCCTCCATTTCCTCAAATAAGTAAGTAGCTTGGGTCCTTCAGTTGTTGAAAGCTTGAGATTTTCCAAATTAGAACAGCTAATTTGACAAATAAGCAATTTCTCTTCATGATAGTTATCAATTTCCTTGTCAAAAACCCGTCGGACAAGATCACCCTTGGGCACGACGTAGCTCGCAGAATCTGATATCCACCTCAGAAGATAATCAAAGTACCTGTCCCAATGGCCAAAGTTCAACGAAAGGAACTCAAAGCAAAGTTCAAGCACTCTTTCCACCTGAGCAGGAACCACAACTGCAAGAGTTTGGCCCCTAAACTTTGGAGGGAAACATTTTTGTACCTCCAACGCAAGCTCCTTTCTGATGAAAACATCCTCATCTTCCAGTAACTTAATGCATGTGAACCAGATATCTAATATCAGATAACCCAACATGTTAGCAGAATTCGGTGGCTCAAACTGCTGTTCGCAGTTTTCAGAAGGAATGCCACCATTGGTGACAAATGAACTGATATATTCAGCCTGTTCCAACAACCCAGATGCCACTACTGATTCTGCAGCAGCCTTGCGCAAATTCACTTGCTGAGATGCATCACTATATAGCTTGATAAGGCAAACAAAATGTTTGATCCATCCACATATAAGGGCGCATCTGTTCACCTCTTCTGGTTTCCCATTGCTAACATTGGGAAGAATGCTGCAAAGAAAACTAGAAAAGCGCTTTATGCATAATCCAAAGCAGCATATGAGCGCTTCTAGAGTTTTTGTATGTCTCACAGAATCATGTATAGAAACCAATTTATTCCAAAACAGCACAACTGAATCAAAATCCATCTCTCCAATATAGACATTGTCTCCAGAACATTTACCACTCGATTTTTGAAAATGCAACAGGTTCCAAGCAAAGATAATCCTAAGAATATAATAGCGACACTTATGATTAGTTTCCGATGACAAGAGTCTAATCAAAGTTGTTTGTAAATTACCCTTTGCCCAATGTGCAATTGCTGCAACGTAACTGCCATTTTCAACATCACCTAACTCTATCGCAGTAGTCTTAACAAACTGGATAAGCCACTTTAATGTTGCAAGACGCACTTCATATGAAGCATCTGACATGTAACAGGTTAGTCTTCCCTCAACACCACCAGAACCATTATCAACTGAAGAATTTGCTTTCAGCATGATAGCAGGAGAAGACTTCTTTGGCATTGAGATTCCTTCCACAGCATGATCTTCATATAGATAAATAGAGTGAAAATAAGAAATCGCAGCTTGTTTGCGAAGTTCCGCAGCAGTTGGATCGTGAAATGATGATTCAGAGTCTACAACCAAGCACTCTGAAGATAATTTTGACAGTAAGTTGCAAATGACATCATAATTTTTGCTTGCCTGGCGTGTTCCAGCAATACTGAGCATGTGATCAAGTACCTTCAGGAAAGACGCATTGAGAATAGGACATGAACATAATGTGGGATTTCCAATCCATGAACACTTATCAAGTGTCTTGATTAAGTCATAGAGAATCATATCTTTCATCGAAAAGTCAGCAAGGTTTCTACAATTGGCATCTAAAAGAGCACTTAGCTGTAAGAGTATCCCATGGATGGCGTTAAACTGAACAGAAGAGCGTGCACAGTGATTATGTGTTGTTTCTGTTTGATTAACAGAATTTGGCAACCCAGAGGCAATATCAAGCAAGACCAAATGCAATTTCTCATTAGAAACCAGACCTGTCAGTGCTCTCGACGCAAGCACGCGAATACGCATATTTTTTTGAGTTGAGCACCTTTGTATATATGGCATGAATAGGAAAGGATCCAAGCAATCTCCTGCTTCACTTGCAATGGGTGAAGGCTTAAGCCTTGATAACAGGATCAACACAGGGCATAAACTAGGGTGAACAATGCTAGCCAGGTTAGAATTTGATTGTCCACCTAGTAAAAACTCAGTGGCGACTTTCAGTTCGTTAGATACAAATGAATGCAATAATGGATACCTGAATAAAAGAAAGATTTAATTAGTTGCTCGCTAGAAAACAACAATGAATGTACACAGACAAAAGTGCATCTACTTGTAAAAACAATGATGGCAAAACAGGAGGACTGCTTTGCGATGGTGCTGGGGAGTTTAAGGGTTATTATTTTTCATATTCGGCTACAAATTGATTCGCTGGCAGAGATCTAAGATTCAAGCAAATGTCAATTTTTTGTCTACATATACACTTTGATGGACCCCCTGGAGGATAATTTTATAAAACAGCAATATGAAGTAGACTATTCATTCAGATTTCATCTACAACAATTATACTTTATTTTATCCAATTTATATGTACTAGGTTTTGATTTCTACACTAGATGTCATATGACTTTCATATAATAAACCATTTTAATTAAAAAAAAAAAAAAGGAACAGAACAATTTTAATTTTAATAGCATCATTGAAAGTTGCTTTGAGGATGATGAAAGGAACGGAAGAGTAGCAACTGTAGAAGTAAGATACTCCGTAATGAAAGTAAAGCGCTAATGCAACACAGAGAAAAAGGGAATGCAGATGCAGTACCTGCATTAAATGGAATCACACACGTACACAATGAGCAAAGAAAAATGGGGTTGGGCAGAAAAAAGAAGCAGCAGGGAAGAAACCAAAGGAGCAAATGGCCTAAGAAATCTCAAAAGACAACACAACACAATTGCACAAGCAAGATAATGAAACTTTAATACTAGAGCAACACGAAGCAAACGAGAGGGACCAGAGGGGCAGAAAGTATCATTGCAGTCACACAAATAGACAACAAAAAAACAAAGGTTGGATACGGAGGGAAGGAAAGAAGGCAGCAATCAGAAAAATACACATGAGCAAAACAACCACAAGATCTAAAAAGAAAGCATATATTATCATGCAAAATTGAATAGTAAAGCTGGTAAGGGATTTGGTTCTTTTACCTGTGAAAAAATTCCAGACTAGTAAGAGCACGCCTTGCTGAATCTCGTTTATGTACATTAAGAAACCCAACCATTCGGCGGACCAAGGCTGTGTATGCAAGGCATGCACTATTACGAATTTCCCAATGTGGAGAAGAGAAAGAACGTATGGAGATTATCATAGCTTCCGCAGCGAAGCCTGATGTATCAGTTGCTAAATTGGCATCATTGAAAGCTGCTTTGAGAACATTAAAAGCATGCACAGTTGGAATAACACCTTTAACACGAATCTTTGCAGATGTTAAGTTTTCATTGATATCATTTCTCTGCATAAAGCCATTTTCTCCATCTGATACACCAATTGATTTGTTTTGCAATTTATCAACTATGTTTGGTTCAGCTTGATCAAGCAATGACCCACCAGCCAGTTCTATCAACCAGCGGAGTGCCCATGGGAGCAGCTTTTTAGGTGAACCTTGTGGCTCTGAGAGAAAGAACGCACTGAATGCAGCAGGTATACCTGCACTTCTTCTGAGCAAGTCATCTACTGTTTGTCCCTTAGCCACAGTTCTTTCCATAAGCTGTTCCATCCAAGATTCTGTCAGCTGACAAAGCCTGCAGAAGAAGATTGTTCAGAAGTATATTCATTATACAACATTACAATTAGTTATCAAACACGTCTAAGATAACTATTTCAACATTTAAGCAATACATAGCGTGAAACCAATTTTTACAAGAATTGGATGAACGTATGTCCAATAATCTTCATACGACAGACGTTATCTTCTAATAAAAAAAGGTAGCTTCAGACAATGTGAAACATCAATAGTTCTACCTCCCGAACAATCAAATGTCTACATGGAAAAGAGTAAGAGGGTTTGTACTATCAAACTTGAGCAGACAAAGCCAGAGATAGATGAGAAAAGATTGAGATTTAGCAAAAGTGGAACAAGGATTACCAAGTTGACAAAAGATGCAGTGTCATGATGTTCCTATCTTTAGAATGGACTCGCTTATATCTTTTATAATAAATAAAACAAATGCAACACCAGTTCAAGGGTAAAACATGTGCCCCAAACAGATGCAATTATTATATATCCTAATTTATGCAGTCCCAACTTTGTCTACACCAAGAGTGTGCACACACACACAATAACAAATGATCGTTTCTACATAGTGGTTCTTGATTCCCCAAGGGGCACTAAGGCCTTGTTCTCTTCACCTAATTTTTTAAGGTACGGGAATTATTCTATTTTACAGATTAAAATTGAATTTTATGGATTGATTAGAACATATCTTTACTGTTTGCAACTGATTTTTATGAAATACAGAGTAAAAATAATTCACTGATATACTACTGTAGTTGTCTAATAAAATAACTGATTCACACAGATAAATTTGTTTTTTTACTGAACACAACTAATTTTTACTGGTTAAACTAACTTTGACTTATTAAATCTTCATTTCATAAAATCCAAACTGACTTTTACTGAATATACATATATATTCAAGAGAACAGGGCCTAAGAAGTATTTAGGCGATGACTTGGAGACAACCAGACAGAGCACACTAACACAGGGCACCAGTATGGCACCATAACTTTTCTACAAAATTCTGGATCTAATCATGATCAGATCAAAATTCAAACAACAATGTGTAAACATTATGCATTCAAATATACTCTATAGAAGTTAGCAAACCAACAGACCTTGGATCATCAGAACAGAGCAAACGATTGCAGAGTGCAGTAAATCCGGCTCTTGTTTTATCGATAGCACCGTTATGTTTCATTTTAAGGAGCACTTCCAAAAAGTGGTTCCCGATAACCTCTAGTTGGCTCACATCAAGAACTGCATCAGAAGTGGGCAACAAATGATCCATTGCAGCATCAGCAGATCCTTCACCAATGGATGTAGCAACTGGCAACGGGATCTTTCTAATAATGGTTCCAAGAAGAAGACTGACCTGAAAATAAAAGATTTAAGGTCCTTAAAATAATTGTAACACATTATGATGTCCATTGTTCAAAGGATAATGCATATGTTTTTCCTTTTCCTTTTTCCCGTGATATCCTTGAAAAATGCAGCTTTACTCTTTCCTCTCACCTCTCCCTCCGCCCTCCCCATACATGTGTGTGATTGTGTGTATGTGTGTGTGCACGCGTGCGTTGAGTGTGTGTTGTGTAAAAGAGTTGATAGTGCAATACTAAGTGGGGGGAAACAGGAAAATAATATCTCCTACTCTTACAGAAAATCTTGAAAAATTTCAAATCATAATCATATAAATCCCTTGGGAGGCATTTGGTTTGCAGAGTATTATAGGGTTGATATCTAGAATGAAAACAGGATGGTTTTGATTTGTAAACTGATTTTTGAACCAAAGTATCGAATGATTTTTTTTTCCTTTTATTTGATACCTCAAGTGTTGTTACAAGCCAAAGTGCCAAACCCACCTCCCCCAATAGGTCTCTAAACACCATACCTTGAGGGTTTGAGGTATGGATTTAAGGTTCTTAAAATTATCAACCTTTGACCATTCTAAATCCATATCTCACACTAAGGGTTCTTGAACCAAACACCCTGTTTAAATCCCGATGAGTAATGAAGATAAATGTTTAATAAGAGGCAACTTAGAGAAATAATCCCATCACACTAAAATTATAAAACTTCATAATGATGAGAGAACATACCTCTTTCATAGCCAGCCAACAACCAACCATAACAATCTGCTCTGCTGGTCTAACATCTTCTTTTTCCTTCAAATCTTTTGCTTCACATTCCACTACAGATGATGGTGTAACTATCTCATCTAGACATTCCAAAAGATCCTCCTCAATGTCATCCATATCTTGAGGCAGATGCCAAGCATCAGCAGAAACCACCCCAAGTGCCAGTGTTGTTATTCGCATCACCAACTCCAGGAGTTTCCCCAATGCACCTCTCATCTCAGGAATGCCCGACATGGCTACATCAGAGGTCCAATCTAATTCCTCAAAGGCATATCTCAAAGCAAGTAAGACACCATGAGCAAAGCTATTCTTGCAGGCTTCAAATAGATCCTTCTCTCCTTCCTCTGCAGCAGCTTGCAACCAATCTATAAGTGAATTAATATATAGAATAAGTGGGAGTTTGGATTCCGAACTTTGATGTTCCTCATTTCGGGATTCAGCCTCTAATTTGTGGCAAGTAACATTTCCTGAAGCTCCAATAATCCAACCAAGATCCAGAACATACTTACGGAATATAAGCCTTAAAGCCAAAGCCCCAGCATCACTTTCTCTGACTCGTGGACTGCAAACCAACTTTTTTGCCCATAATATAACTTCTTGCACCTTGTTTTCACTTGAGATTCCAGGGAGAGGTGTGGGGAAACTTAAAAGTATGCGGAAAGAACTCTCTCTCAGTCTATCCCAACTATCAATTATTGAGCCAACTAATAACATTGTTGAATCGGGTCTGGTAAGTCCTTCACTAAAAATATATAGATTTTCAATAGATAGAACATCAGAGTTTCCTTCCAGCGGAGGTACTATGGACCAAACATTTACCATTATCATAATTAGCTCCATTGCCATGATTTTTCTCTCATAAGGAGCAGAAGGATAACATGAGAAATACAGAAAGCAACTCAACCATTTCATAAAGTTATATAGGTTATCTGCTCGGCTAACAATGATTGCATCACCACTCTTATACGGGGAGGATACATCATTTTTCTCCCAGTCAGATGGTTGCCATGTCCCCTGTTTTATTTGTCGCTCTAATGTTGTACGAACCCTAGAAAAGAACTTCTTAAATATACTGGCCCACTTCATCTGGAAAGCTGTTGAGCAACATCTCATGTTCAAAGGCACTGCTACTCTCATCAGATTGAGTTCTAAGGATGAAGGTAGACTGGCCGTCTTAGGGCTCAAGAAAAGTGTCTCAGCCACATCTACACGAAGTGACTCATCCACATGAGTCAATGCCAACGCAAGCCACTCAGCTGGAATGTTAACAGGAATTCCCTTCAAATAGATTAAAGCATGTTCTTCTTCAAGCTTGCACTCTTCAGCAGCAGATGCAAGATTATGACTAGACTCAATATCCCCATCAAACAGTGCAAGTGAACGAGATACTTTAAGCAAAGAGACCAAAACAGCCACTTTCTGCTCAATACCAAATGAAATGCCCAAACAGCTCAGTTCTGCAAATACCAAGCCAGTATCAACTCCAACACCAATTGAGAGGAAGGAGAGCATAAAAAATATACTATCAACATCCACTTCCAGTAAACTTGGCAAAGCATACGTGTTCAAATTTGAGCGCAACTTAGAGACTCCGGAAGCAAGTCCATAAAGAAATGGAGGCAAACAATGACCTCGATATATCTCATACCCTTTTCCAACACCATTGCTACCCCAACACTCATCACGCAAACACTCAAGGAAACACTTCAAGAAAGATGTGGCTGCAGAGCACACATCGTCGTCTATGTATGCCTGTACCACTTCAAATAGCAAATTAGAGCTCATGCCAAGGAGAGTTGTGGCTCCCAACCTCTTAGTGAGAGAAGCTAGAGGAGCATACCTACCTTTACACCGAGCACCAAGACAAAGAAGATCAGCTGCAATCTTCCCTAAGAATGTATTAAAATTTGCATGACTATCACCCTTGTAGCTAGTGGCTTTGATGTCTAAGAAGAGATCAAAAATAAGATGAACTTGTTTCACAGTTTGGCTTAAGGGGTCTTCTAGATTATTCCATATAATTCTGAGTACACGAGCTCCTAAATCCTTTGGGATCGGTTCAAACTCAGTTTCAAGATCAACAAGATCAGACATAATAGATGTTTTGATCTGTTGCAAACAGATCTGCATCACGGTCAAAGCATGAAAGTTAAAATGGCTATCATTAGGGTTCTCACAGTACTTGCAAAGCTCAGGCAATATACAGTCATACAATATACTCTGTATACATCTATTACCATTTTCATCAGCACCGTCAATTTCAATTCCCTCTGTTTTTACAACAAAACAAAAATTGAGCACTATTCTTGAAACTGCAGTAAGGACCCCTCGTATGAAGCAAAGTCTACTTAATGGGGAAAATTTTCGGAGTTCAAAACACAAATCTCCATTATACGGAATTTTACTTAAAGCATTCTTAAACTCCGTATCTGAATGATCTATCAAACTACATATTTTCCTTTCAAAAACACCTTCCATAATGAGATATCCAAGCTCCTGAGGATTAAGCAACACCTGAAATGCAGCACATAAACTCACACCAGCTGCCACATAACAGTCCCTCGAGAAAGCAGATGATTTGAGTATTTCTACAATGACTGCAACAATCATTTCTGAAAGACTAGAACCATTAGGGACCATTCCAGATTGAGAGCTACCGGAATCAACGATTCTTGAAGGAAACCGCTGAAGCAAATAATACATACAAGACAAAGCCTCCTGGCATTGCTCCATCACAAGAGGCGAAGGTCGTGCCGACCCATTTGTCTCAGCAACCACATAATTCAATCCAGTAACACTATCTAAAGCCACTAGCACACAACACTCCTCCACAACATTCACTAAGTACCCCAACTTTGGGGTACTCATCATCGACAACGCCACCCTCGACACACAAAACCGCTTCCCTTTCCCACACAACACACCATACTCCTCACAAAGCTCTCTAAAACACCCACCAATCAAACCCCAGAACTTCTTATTTTTCGAAAGAACAGACAACACAGTCCTATGCAAAGACAATGAATTCTCAAGAAATAAAAGTTCCAAGTACAATTTCGCCGCAATCGAAACTAAGTTCTCATCAACAGCTCTTAACAACAAATCATTGAATGAAACAGCAACATTCTTAACATGATTAACTTGAGAATAAATGGAATTAAGGGAACCAAGATGGGTTAATTCAGTGCAAAATTTTTGACACAATTCATTAGATTGCAATTGGGTAATTGAATTCATGTAAGATTGTGGGAAATTCACAGCACTGTAGGTAAAACGATGGCGATGCTGTAAAGCTCGCCATTTTGCTGACATTTTTGAAATGAAAAACTGAAACTAAATCGAATGAAGAGAAAGAAAGAGAATGACTTAGCTGTTGAAAGTTCGCAGCTTTGTGTAGCTCGATGCTGCCTTTCCTTCTCAGTTGGTGTGTGTGCCGGGGAGAGGGAAAGGATACCGGCCAAAACCCTAACTTTAAACCCAACTAGGAGGGAACTTCATATTCCTGTACTCTAATCCCATTTGGCTAGTTGTTGTTATATCTACACCCCTCTAGACGTTATTGCCTACACTACCTGACTAAATTACCATACTACCTACAAGGCTTCAATCCCTCCCCTTTTAGGTCCCGTTCTTTAGAACTGCTTTGCTCAAATCAAATCTGCTCTGCTATGTTCAAAAGAATTATGTTCTGCTCTGCTTAATTTTCAAATAATAATTAATAATAACAACAATAATAATTAATATTCAATAATAATAATTAATATTGTATTGATGATAATAATTTATTATTTTGAATAATTATAATAATTATTAATATTAAAAATAATTTTAATAATAATAATAATAATAATAACAACAACAACAACATTAATAATAATAATAATAATAATAAATAATAATAATAATAATAATAAGAGCAAATTCATATTTATCACCGTGAGAGATGAAATATGTTTCTCACGGGGCATATACGTCTTTTTACTTTATAAATTAAAGGTTATTATTAGAATGTGAGTTGTATGACTCATTTGGTTGACTAACGGTGTATGGTCTCCCAAACGGCCATTAACGAAACCCTTAGAGTGAGAAAATACACCACGGCTTTGCTGAGGGAGTTAGCAAGTGCATAACGTAACCCTTTGGAGGTGCTAGCTGGTACTGTACGTGGAGGTGTTTGCGAGGTAGCTTGTTGTACTTGACCTGAGTTGTAAGTATATTCTTAAAGCTTTAATTTTCGTATTTGGACTTTCTTGAATTTCAATTTGTTGGCGACGTATGATTTTCAATTTGAACTTGTTTGATTTAATGTTCCTGGTGATGTATAATTTAATTCCTTTAGATGAGTTGCTGAAATGAGCATTCCTTGAGATTTGTTGCTGAAATGAGCTTAGCAATGCATTAAATTTTCTTTAATGTCGCTGTTATTGCAATGAATCATTGTTGTGTCTCTTTTGGAAATTGAATTTTTATATTTTTGTGGTAGCTTATGTTTGTTTGTTATTTGCAATTGAATTCCTATCTAAAAAACTTGTGCTACATGAAATGTGTGGCTTAGGTTGTTGGTATTATAGGATAATTTCCATATGCAGTTTAGATTGTAGCTATTAGTAATGTGTTTGAATATTGTCAATATGCAGTTTAGCTTGTAGCAATTAGGATAATTTCTTCGGTGGTTGGAGGCCTTGTATTGGAAAGTATGGTAAGTGTCATTGTTTTATAATGCCCCAGATGAATCTGTAATTGATAACCTGAAATGTTTGAGATTTTTTAGTTGTAATCTAGGTATTTTGTTTATTTTGAACAGGGCGATAACAAAGTATTAAATCATACTAAGAGGAAAGTCTTAAGCAAGGAAGTCTTTATGGTATGTTAATTTTGGAAGTTTTTCTGAAATGTAATATTGTGGCAGATGATTTGAGTATTTCTAGACCGGTTTTGGCCACCGGTTTGGCCTGAACCGGTGCCATTTGGGGGCTGCCTATTGCTATTTTTCTACTAGTGAATAATGCATTGCTTGGTGGCCTGCAGGATGATAGTTTAAGCATTGGTGGTATAGTGAAGGGAAAGGGTGAATTTATAAAGCAACAATGTAATATTTTTCGCCGGGTATGTGATTAATTCAGTTGTATTAATAACCAATAAGAGTACCATGTTTGTTAATGTCCTAAAAGAAACTAGTGTTCTGTAATCTTGATTGCAGCCACCAAACATGAACTGTCGAGTTGAGACATTTTCTAGGATTTGCAATACATTTGACGAGAGGAGGACACGATGGGTAAATGAAATTGGCTTAGGGGGTTGTTGAAAGTCCCAACTGACATTCATTTGCCCTGACAAATGGGTTATTGGTTAATGAGTTGTATTGATCCGTTGAATAAGTTGCTCCGGATGGAAAGCAATTTAGGTTATCGGCTAATCAGGTACATTGGGTTCTATGTATCCCAAATGGTGGGTTAACTGTTCCCACTAGGAAATCCATGTCAGTTGATCTGCAAAGGAAGGTGAATGAAATACAACAAAAATATGGTCAATCTTCAAAGACCATATCGCGCAAGCATGGAGGCCGTATTTATACTTCTGTTGGAATACTTGTGAATTCCAAATTGATGGAAAGGTTGGAGGGTGAATGGGATGTAGATGAGGAAGAGGAGTTTAGGACTATTTTCCTGTTAATATCATTGGAAATGATTTTATGTCCCACGCAGTCTCCTAGGCTGGCTTGTGATTTATTTCCCGCCCTTACATGTGCTATGAATGCTGTGAAAGGGATTACGAACGTGCTAGCTAAGTTTGCGATTAACGACAATTAACAACAACGAAGACGGAAAAACAAGCAATAAACGAGACAAGGAGAATTTACCGTGGGAAACCCGAGAACCGGGAGAAAAACCCACTAATCCACTATAAAGTAACAATTTGATGAAAAACAATGTATATTACAAGCTTCCATCACCATTAAAGCTCCCACCCCAAGCTCACCCTCTCAAACACTCAAACCCTAAGTGTTTGGGTTTACATGAGACTCTCTCTATCTCTACATCTTTCCCTTCATCTCAATACTCTCTACAATGACAATACAAGAATATATATAGTGCTAGAAGATCAACGGCTAAGATTACATCCCGAGCGAAAATAAAAGAAATCGCGTTGCTGAACAGGGGCTCGATGGTTCGACCGAACCTTCCCAGAGTTCGGTCAAACATGAGGTGGTTCGGTCGAACTTCTTTCTTGGTTCGACCGAACCTGCTCTAGAAATCAAAAGGCTACACATTTTGCCTCAATTACTCAGAAGCAACTAGGTTCGATCGAACCTTTCATGAGTTCGGTCGAACTCCCGCACTGCGCGGACATCTCTTCTTAAAACAGCCAAAAGTCCCTCGATTCTAAACCAAATCGAGCTTATGACCAGTCGTTGGAAAGCTCTTGTGTAACACCCCAATAATTCTCTCTTAAAAACCTGTGAGAAACCTGTATATAACCTGAACAATTTCAAGAGAAATTACTGGTGTGCTACCGCCACGTGTTCAAACGTTAAGGCTATTGTAGGGAATAATTTCAAGCGTTAAACCCCTAGCTTGAACCCCACTGTGATCATACACTAAAGTATGGTGGCGTCCAAAAGGGAAGAAGATAGAGCAAAAGAGTCGCCAACAAGTTTTAGGAACTTGTAAACCATTCACAGGGTGAAGGTTACACCCCTTAACGATCCAAGAGATCGTCAACTCCATAAGGTCTAGAACCAAATAAGGGTTCGGGGATGAAAGTACAAATCCAACCTAAAAGAGATTGAACCTGCCCTAATAATAGGCCTCTACTTTATTCTGATCGTATTCATGTGCGCTTTTCGATTAACATGCAATCAATAGGATTAACCTAAACCTGTTTATCTATGTTGGTTGAATATAAATGCACAAATAAACTATTATTGGCGATTACTTGAAATTATAATCATATTAACCCTAAACAAGATTATTAAATATCTTATTAAGCGTGATGACAAATATAAAATTCCCTTTAAACATGCATAAAAGGCGTGATCAAGCAATAACAAATAAATAGCATCAAGCAACATAATAAATTAAAATAATAAATATAATCATGATCATAAAATTATAACAATAATAATAATAATAATAATAATAATAATAATAATCGTCATATTAAAATAATAATCATCAAAACAATGATAATAATAACATTCATAATCATCATAAATTATAACAATTATAATCATAATCATGTTCATGTTAACATTAAAGCATAATAATAGCAAGATCCTATGCATGATACTGACAAGATTATTAACAAACCCTAGCATGTCACTAAGCAATAAAAATCAAATCTTTAACCCTAACATGATACTAACAATCATAAATATTAGGAAGAATATAGGAAGTATCGTAACAATCATATTAAGCATATTAAAATTACCCTAGACATGATACTAGGAATATCATAATAACAATGTAAACATGATTTCTACATCATAATATCAATAAAACCAATTAAAGTACTTACTTTGATGCCTCGTACCTCTTTCTAATAACAAAATACACACGTTAGTAACTTCAAGGAAAATAATAATCAAAACAATTAAATTAAATAATTGAAATAGAGATTTGGGACAAAACCCTCAGAAATTAAACCTTTCACGCCTAGGGCGAAGGCAACTTCGAATATGGCTAGGTGTTTCTAGATCTTGAATGCGGAATTTTGTATGTAAAAGCAAGTTTTAGAAAAAGAGAAAGATGGATGAATGAATTAGAGAATTGACGATTGCGAATGAAAACTGATTGTAGGTGAGAATTGGTGAAAGAGAGAATTAGAGAATTAATGATTGCGAATGAAAACTGATTGTGGGTGAACCAAAACGGAGTTTTTAATACATTATTTATAGAGAAATCAGCCAAAAAGATAAAATATCAAAACAGAGCACTTGGCGCACGCAAAACGAGGTTGGCGCACGCAAAACAGAGCTGGCGCCAGCACCAGCTAATTGGCGCCAGGCGCCAATGGCTAGCACCAGGCGCCAATGGCTGGCGCCAGGCCTGGTTCTAGGCGCCAATTCCTGGAGTCAGGCGCCAGGCCTGTTTTTGACGCGTTTTCGAAAATCAGATAAGTTTGCCGTACTGGAGGATAAAATCGTATCTTTTCCTCGAAAATACTTTTTGATTTTAATTAAAACTCTGAAAAGTCAATAAAAGTCAATTTATCAATGTTAATTGAATTAGGAATGAAAAGAACCTTCTAGAAGAATCTATAAGGCTAAAACCATTCCTAATTGCATTAAGAATGATAAATCCTATTAGGCTCTCCCCTAAATCATTGGGCCGCATATAAGGCTCAAATCGGGCCCAGTTTAGTAAATTGGTCATAACTTCCTCAATATTCATCGGAATTGGGCTTATAATATATCGTTGGAAAGCTCTTGTCAGGCCCCATCCAACTACACTACTATTGGACCCATATCATGGACCAACCAAACTAGATCGGCTGTTTTCTTAAAATAAGTTTTCAAAAACAGAGAGAAGAGAAAAGAAATTAAAACTATCCGCAACACTAGAATTTCTACACTTTCACTTCATTCGATTATGATTCGACGCGAAAGGCACTCATCACTGGGTTTGGTTTTGGGGAGACACAAATGGGTGTCTACAGCTATCTCAGAAATTTGCAGCGGAAAACCAAAACAATTTTAAATAAACCTCAAAACAAAGGAATTAAATCAAAATAAGTATTACAAGTTGGAACCATTAAGGCCCTTATTCAAAACCCAAAAAAAAAAGTAGTAAGTGATTAAATTCAGTGTTCAAATAAATTCAAACCCAAAAGAATTAGTGTCAACTAAAATCATATTAAAATAAATTCAAACTTGCAAAAGAAATAATATGCAAACAACCAACTCTCTACTCAAGATCCCACAACCCTGATGAATGCTGCATGTGTAAGAACCTGTGTTATTCTGCTCCCCAATGTTACAAGTGTAAAAATTGGATCGTATAGGGTCATTGAAAGGCGAAGGCCATGACCAAAGAAAGACACACAAAAGCACGCAGTCAGCAAAGCTGAGTACATACAAGCTGCGAAATAAATTAAGAAAATACCTAACATGCTACTAATAATCAAGCACAAGCATCACTAAATACAGACTCAATTCATGACTCGATTATCAAATTTATTAAGACCTCACTAATTAATATTAACTGACTCATTTATTTATTTCATTGGATTTAGCAATAAACAAGGTTGTCCAACCCATGTCCCATTTGGAACATCAATAAAGAAAAACCCCATGCCTCCTTTCGGAAACATCAATAAACATCCAACGACCACGGGCGCGACTCCGTGACCGTAGTTAGTATGAGATCTCACCTAACTCCTAGTTTTAGAAAAATAATATTTAAAATAGGAGACTCGTAGATCAGACGGCCTCGATAAAAGTACACGGCTAATACCCCATGTACCCCAACCCCTGATTGTCATTACTCCAGATGTGCACCATTCCAGAGTTTTATTGCTCATCCATCTTGCACTTTACGTAATTTACAGGTTTAGACTTGGTGATGACTCATATACATATCAATACAAACATCCCAAAAGCAATTCAATCAAACATGGCAAATTCTCAATTTAGATTCTTGATTTATAGTGACAAACAACATTTATTAATTATTCCATTACTACCTCGGCGTATAAACACCTTGAGTGCATAAGGCACCCCAAAACCTTAACCTCGTCTTAGAAGACTTGAATTTCTCCTTTACTCATCCTGTTTACATAATCATGAACGAGTAATAATTTGATCTTTACACCAATCACATACCTTTGTCTTTAAGCGCACCTTGCATAATTAAAGCACAAATAATACTTGCATTATAAACTAGTGCACATCATTTGAAATTCACAATGTATAACCAGACAATTTAACCCAGTCAATCCTATACATGATACTAAGTTCTCGATCCATCCTTAAACATGCACCTACAAGCAAGGTTTCGTAACTTGTACGTACCTTGTGTAAACAATCCGGTTGGCCACTTTAAAACTAGAAGTCGCCTTCTACAAAGTCCTCTCCTAAACCAAACAATTAGAAATAAATCAATACCAAAGCAATTAAAATTACAGCAATACTAAACTACTTTAAAACCTCTTAAATCATCAAAATAGAGCCTTTAAATTGTCCCTAAAGATCAAAGTTAGTAATATAACATCCCAACTTTAAGTTTATATGTTTGTTTCTTTTTTCGAACTCTTTTGAGATTTATACTACTCCCACTTGACCTTTTGGAACAATTTCCATAAGGGCACCTACTTGAGCAACAAACATTTTGTGCTAAGTATGATTTATGTAGTAGTACCATGTGCTCTGTATTGGAATTGATCTTGCATTAAACGATTTAATAAAACTTTTATTCCTTGCTTTGTAGAAAGACTTTATAAGAACTCTTCTTATCCATATGACATATGAAACCTTTGCTACATTTTGATTTGACCTATGTTTCTTTGTTTAGTTTTGTATCTTATCTTAAAAGTATATCCCTCGAACAATGGTTGGAAGATAGGTAATTTTCATCCATTATCAAAATATATCTTATATAGATTGAAATCTCCCTTCATAAACACTTCACAAGGTTTTCTTTCGGAGTTTGTCGTAAAACGATTTCACAACTCTTGGATGTTTATCAAGGTCTTGGCTTAAATTCTCATTATTATGATCATATCGCAATATTTTGAATGTGTTTCCAAGTATATGTCTTGACTTAAATTTTCACAATTACAATCATATTGTAATGTAATCATTATCTTGTCAAGTTGCTACTGAACTTCATACTGAACATTTTTTAACTTTTCAAAATTTTCGCTCTTATGCTTCAACTAAGCACAAGTATTGATCGTATCACAAATGAAGTTTCATTGTCCGTCTCTAGCCTTTGAACCTTTGGTTTTTGTACATCGATATGTATTCGATCTTGAGTTCACATAATCATTTCTTTAAATGGTGACTTTTCAATACTTTCAAATTAGAATGATATTTACATATATCAATGGATTCATAATCCAATGATATTGAAAGTCCATCCCTTTGGATCTTTCGCATGCAATGTTCATTTTTCATTCGAATTAATTGACATATTAGAGATAATTTATATATATATAAATGGTGTAATTATTTCTATCATATAGAACTTTAAACCTATTTAGCAATTTCAAAACACATTATGACTCAATGAAGCATAAAATAACATTTATTCCACGTTTTTGAATCTTCGATGATTAGTCATTACTAACAATGAATGGTGTTTTGATAATGGCAAGAATGAATAACATTTATTTAATTCTAGCCAATAACAAGGTAGGTGAAATATAGGTTCTACTTGTAAAGTTGCAACTTTTGCTTCTAGACTTGTAGATTCTACTTGTGAAGTAACAACATTTGCTTCTAAACTTGTAGATTTATTTCTCCTTTAGCCATAACTTCTTCCTTTAGTTCAACCACATTGTGCAATGAGTGATCTAAACAAGTCATCATATGTCCAAGAAGTAGCAATATGCTAAATCAATTTCTATAATACAATTCTTAAATTTGGAACATTTCCATTTTGTTACCTTCCAACTATATGAGGTAGTTTATAATCAATTCAAATTGGTCCATTTAATTTGAAACATTTGTTGTTCATAACAACTTTTAGCATATAAGTAGTTCTAGGTTTGAGAAGTAGCAACTTGTTTGCATTTCTTAGCCCATAACTTCTTAATGCAATCCTCATATATTCCTAAACCTTTCCCATTTGAGCCACTTAGAACACTTCTCTTAGGTTCAAAATGATGCTTTGCTTAACTACTTTAAGCATTTTTCATGATTTTGTTAAGTCTATTCAATCATTATTTATAATAGAGTTTAATCACTATTTAACTCTTATATAAAGTGGATGAAGAATAACGTCATTTGATCAACTTTTGATCATAGAGATTTCCAATCACTTTCTTATATTCAATCACATTGAAGATAAGAGATTTTATTGGACTTTTATACTTGTCTTTTAGAGGGTTTGTACCTCCCATTTCATTATATCCCTTGAAACACTTTTCAAAATGAAGATGTGTTGGCATTTTACTCAAACATTTTAATCAAACATTTTGAATCAAACCAACCTTAGACATGTGACATGGATTTCTAAAACTTGCCTTTTAGAACCATCTTAGTAAAATTGGAATATAGGTTTATGGATTATCTTTTAAACTTTTGAGAACGTTTCTCAACTTTATTTTCAATCGTGGAGATTATATATAATAATAAAATTAGAACGACATGTTACTTATAAGTAAACGCAAAATTCAATTATGTTTAATAAAATTTAAAGTGCCATAAGCAAATTAAATTGGCAACTTTAAAGAATTTATTCAATTTTAATTGATCCCTATTAAATAAAATGATTCCAAGATCCTTTATTTGTGCAATAATTGACCGGACTGAGGCCCTACCATCAAGTATTACATTTTCAAGGTGAGTAAACTCTTTACTGATTACAACTCTTTGTAACTCTTGGTTGAATAATTAATCATCACATGTTTAATTATTACCCTTAGCTTCAAGGTTCTAAACGCTTTAGGTAACCTTGTTGAGTATAACCAATTAAAATTGTAAAACGTGATTTACCCCCACTCCCCTAAGATATAATATGACACCCAACTGAGGCATGACCTATCATAAATATCGAAGGTTTCATCGGGTTTCTAATTGGAAAAACAACCTCAATATTACTGGGACCTAGATTTATTATGTTGTGATTAAATAGTGAACTCTAGCGCATCATCACAAAACATCAATAAAATCTAATATGCATAACAAACTGAATGCATAAACAAAACATAGCATGGCCCCTAATCCTAAGAAACTAATAAAGCAAAAATCTCCCACTTGAACCTTCATGGATCTCATCCACCTTGCTCCTTTGGGCCTTCACTTCATGGGCTTCTTGGATTAACTGAAACATGTAATTTTACTCTATTCTATCTACTACTTAAATAAAATGAAATAAATTACAAAAATACTTTATCGGTACGTAGAACGTACTAAGATTACAAAAATATATCACGATGCGCAGATCGTATTTAGCAATCTACTGGGCCATACTAGTCATTATATAACAATAAACAATATCATATATTATAAAATTGCCACATAATAAATCACCCATCATGCTTTCCTAAACTACAACATCGAATGTTCACAATTAAGGAAACATGACACCAAAATATCTCATATTTTTAATTAATGTAATTAGATAATATCATATATTATTCATGACCATTATCAATAAAATATCATATATTTTAAATTAGTCATGAGATAGAATCAAATCTTATTTTAATCTTAAAAGATAAATCATATTTATCCTCAAAGATTATCCTAACAAAGTTAGGAAATTCTATCCTAATTACTAGCCAATCACAAAATTTTAAATCAATTATATCCAAAATTAATCATGGGATAATCACATTATTTAAATCAATTATTATCCTTTTGGAATATGCTCAGAATATTCTAACAAATCTTATCCAAAATTAACCACTTTAATTATGGATAATTACCAATTTAACAACTTTAAATATGGATAATATCAAATATAACAACTTTTGAATAATTGATTTTATCCTAAAATAAAAGATTTTATCCAAATAAAATCGATTTTATCTTTCAAAATAAAAGATCATATTTTCAAAATATTTTATCTTATCCAAAATAAATCATATTTATGTTGAAATATTTTTAAAATAATTTTTTTTAAAACGTGCACCAGCCACCATGGTGTGGCCAGCCAAAGCCGGCCACGGTGGTCGTACACCGTGAGGTTTACGCTGCTCTGCAGTAGTGCACAGCAGCAACAGTGTCGCGCAACCCTTGCACGGTGCTGTTGTTGCTGCCTTTGTTGACCCGTCCTCCTACCCTACCTCGCCCCTCCCTCGGGACCACCTGCAGCGGCAGCCGCCGTGGCTGCGCCACCCATCCGCGGTTGCCGCTGCTAAAAACCCTTTTTTTTAATTTAATTTAAATAAAACAAAACATATTTTGTAAAATTAAATTAATGTTAATGTGGTCCAATTAATTTCAAAATTAAATCACATTCAATTTTGAAATTAGGGTTCTTCATGAAATCAATCCCCAATTTAATTTAACTCTTAAATTAAATGATTTGATCATGAAAAATTCATAATTTATCATGAAATCAATTAGATTAAATTCTTTAATTACATAGTAAACAAATTAAATCAAAACCAAAACACAAAATTCATAATTTAGGGTTAGGGTTTCGATATTTTCGAAAAAAATAGGGTGGGGTTTCAAAATTTTCTAGTGATTAGGGGCGAAATTCGGATCTCTTCATGGCTATTTTGAGCATTATTAAATCACATTTAATCAATTCCAAGAGTTAAATCACATTTAATATAATAATTTGACCCATAATTAAATTATTCTCCCTCCTAATTGAATTAAAATTGTGGACTATCAAAGAATTATAGTCAATATACGTAAATGCAATAGGCTAACTAATACCACTGTAGGAGTTTATATAGGTACTACGCAGCGGAAATATAAACACGAATCATATTCATACACTACGACCTAGTCCCAAGATCTAATGCATAACACATAAAGAACATATAATCGTACCTTTGAAGCGTGATTCCACGTGCGATCGAGCAAGAACATTGGGAGATAAATAACCTCAAGCGTGATTCCTCTACTTGGTCCACGGGCACAGATTAAGACCTCCACTAATGCTAGTTAGTTGCAATTGAACCCTTCAATTGACCTTCTATGGAGAAGTGCGAGCAACGAACCACCATGAACCACCACGAACCACCACACGCACCACCAAGGTGGCCAGCCGTACGAACGAGGGGAGGAGAGAGAAAGCCGTGAGTTAGAGAGAGGAATTAAGGTTTTGGGATTGGTTGCCTTGATGTCAAAATACACTGTGTGTGTATTATGACTGCTTGCATGCAACCCTAGGCATGGATCTTATTTATGGATCTCATCTCTAAATAAGAGCCCATGTCAAAAGCCCAAAACCTAATTCTAATCTAACTATGCTAGCCCAATCCATTTCATGATTAGTTAATTGCTCATGAGGCCCATTAATGGGCCTCTAACTTGCTTAACCCAATACCCTTGTGTGTGATCTCATAGGATCCATTCTAGCGGGCTTTGGACTATTTGGCTTGTCCAAAGATCATCTCTCATAGTCTAGCAACAGATGATGACGCCCTAAGAGAACGAACTTATTATCTCCATAATAGTGATCCTTCATATATCTAGTAATTGCACTTATCGAAGACACAACTTCTTCAGGGCCAACCATGACTATTCCATCCAGCTGCTCACTTAGGGGACTATCTATACTACGAATGATCTCCCTGATAGTCTTGTCACTATAAATATCCCTCGTTCTGTTTGCCTTCTTCGCAGTGAAATACATGAATCTGTTGAAATCCATTTCTGGGGTTCCAGCCTTCCTAGTTTGCCGAAAGATTGTCTTGGTTTTGGTAGCAATAGGGTAGCAACCAGCTGGGTAAGTTGGGTTTTTAGGGTCAAATTTTGGGTTTGCCATGGTAATAACAAAATTCTTTAATTACTGTGATTTTACTTTGGTGGGTTGCTCTAGGTTATCTTCTGTGAGAAAAATATGTGTTGGGGTCTTATATAGGCATGTCCATTTCAATAATAGGTGTCCATCATCTGGCTTTTGTAACTGACGCGTGTCGTTCATCAAACTAAAATGGATAAATACTTCATATCCACTGCATTCATAGTAGGGCAAAGATAAATTCAGGTTTAATAAAAAAACGGCAAATTCATCAAAAATTCAGCCTTGAAAATAATTTGTATAATTTTTACAAAAATTAAAATTTGGCTGAGCAAGTACTACTTCTAGTCATACTGACTTTATAGAACAATCTATTGTTAAGTTTTGCAGCAACAATTTTGATTGCTTTTTCCCAAAAACCAATTTTACAGTATGCGTTGTCAAGTCATATATTTGGCAAATTAAAGAAGAGTAATTTCTAACTATAAGAATGTATGCTTTGGCGGAAAATCTGTTGCAAAAATATTCTGACACGCACTACACCAAAAACTAGATTAGAGATCACAAAATATAGAACGGTTACCAAAGGTAGGCGTTCTCCAAAAGAATATCGAACGTCTATCTAAGTTAACCGTTCTATTTGATTTATTTAATATATTTATTAAATTGTAAATTTATTTTATAGAACACATTTCTTAGTTAACCGTTCTATTTAGTATATCCAAATATTTTACACTTCCAATATAGATCGCTCCTCTTAGTTAACCGTTCTATATGCTTAATATTATTTTTTAAAAATAAAAAAGAATAATCTAAAATATGTAAGGGCCCAAAATTCTAACCCTAACTCCCCTTTCTTCTCAAGATAGCCGTCCACCAACATTCTTCATCCATAACTTCCCCTCTTCTTTCACTTCTTACCTCCTCTAAAACTCTAATTCCTTTCTCTTCCACCTTCTTCCTTCAATGGTTCAATGTCCTAGAAACTCCAAGCTAACCTCCGATTAACCTCCTCTCCGTCGTCGTCTTCCTCTATTTACAAGTGTCTAGTCCATACCGTCGCATCGCCGCTAATGATATGAAAAATCAAGAAATACAACGAGCCTTGTTTTCCAACCCCAACTATACAGTGCATCGCAAAAGTCCAGCGTGAAAGATCGAACCATTAAATCTCTGTTCTGCTCTGTTTATGGTCGCAAGTTATTACGGGTTGCTTGGTGTTTAACATTTATTGAGGTAGCTTGTTTAATTCCCAATTGTTAATTTTTGATCTATAACTTTTATCAATTATTTTAATGTTATGATTTGGTACATTCTGATTTTTTATCTATGATTTTAGGTAATTGGTGCGGCTTCACTCTTTACGTGTGCTATTGGTGGAAGAGCTTCAGTGGTTGAGGTTGGTGGAGGTGCTGCGGTGGTTGAGGCTGGCGGAAAACGTTGCAGTGGTTGAGGTTGGTGAAAGAGGAACCTGCGGTTGAAGACATTGAATTATTATTTTATTTTTTTTATTTTTTTTGAAGAAGAACAGTACTATCACATTGATAGTTATGCTAATTGAATTGTATCAAAATATTGAGATGTAATTTTTTTTATAGGCATGAGATGTAATTAATTTTGGCATTTGATTTCGACTTTTACAACTTCAATTCAATTTAATTTATTGATTACTGAGGTAGATTAGTATATATGCAATCTCCCAAAATTTATAATTTATTTTTTTAAAAAATAAATCAACAAAGAGAACTGTTATCAGTGTTAACCGTTCTCTTTTATTTACTTTTTTTAAGCATAAAAAACAGGAAAAAGAACGGTTATTTCTTGCATATAGAACGTCTCTTGTAGTCGTTCTCTTTTCCCTTGCATATAGAACGCCTCTTATACCTGTTCTGTAAACTTTACACATCGCTTAGTAGAAGATCGCCTCTAAGGTGATCTATAAAGCCTATTATAACAGTTCTCTAAGGCCTTTTTTGTAGTAGTGACGCCAAAAGGCAAAGTCTATCTTTTGAAGATTTTGTAAGATTTTTACAGTGTATTACCTTCTCAATAGAAATATTTGGACCATGTCCACTGTACGTCGTCACTAATTATGGTTTTAAGTAATTTTGTTTCACGTACATAATTTTTTTTTTATAAAATATTAATGTTCAGATTAATGATAATAGTGAAATGAAAAACTTACACATCATCATTCAGTGTTCATCTAAAGTTAATATGGTTGAATTCCCTTTCGATAATTTTGTGTAAATTGTTTTTCTTTTTTTTTATTAAAGGAGACTTCATATTGATCATGTTATTTATAAAATAACACTACACGATGACATAGTCAATCCTAAATATAATACCGACCTGATAATTTATGCAGTATGAAATTTTTTTTATGTAACATGGACTGGTATTTAACATAAAAATAATTAGGTTGATAATCTAAAAATATTTGTCGTCCCGAGTCAGGCAGGATCACCGGCTACTAGTCATGCCATTCCTGACCCACAATTGTTGACCCGATCCGAATGTGACGACCCATGAACCGAAATTGACCCAGCAACATTGACCTGTGAACCAAATTTGACCACACCGGACCTAGAGTTGTAGTTGACCTGTTCACAAACCGATACCAAAACTGGGTCGACCAAAAATTGCCCCCCCCCCCCTCGCGATAATGACTTAAAGTTTTTGACCCGAGTATTACCCATTCATGAAATTGACCTGAACAGTCCCAATACCAGAAATGTCCAGAACAAAAATTAACCTATAATTGAAAAAAAAACATCTTATGCTAAAAATAACTGAAATTGTTCAATGTCAACCGTACCTTCCCTCATAAACTAAACTATAGTCTTTATAATAATATTGATTTGAGCTTGATCCAAAAAAGAAACAAACCCAAACATGACCAAACCTGAATATGACCCGAACGTTATGTACGTAATAAAATTGATCCAACCCGATCATACCAAATCAGACAACTTTCCTGAAGGCGACTCAAACCGATACCAGATCTGGAAAAAGACTCGAAACCCGAATATAAACAACCCGACCCATACCTGACCCGAATTTTAGCAGACCGGAAATGACCCAATCCGGAATATTTATGAGCAATCCCCGACCCAATTGACCCATTTACCAGGTCCAGTGGCTACCCTGGCTATAGTTGGTCATTATGTATGATTAAAAATACACGGTCAATAGGAAGTGTGTATTAAAAACTTAAGTCAACACCTGTCCGCTGATAATTCTGGAGGTAGTAGCTAGTTAAAACATGTTACTCCATAATAACTGAACACTGAAGCTTTTATTTTGAAGAGCCAGTGACCATAATGTAATCTGTGTACGTATTTAATCGTGATATCGTTAACTTGTTCAGGGTTTAAGGTTAAGGGTTTGTCTTCGAGATTTTAGCTACATTTCTTAGGGTCGAGGGTTTAGGGTTTAGGGTTTTAGGGTTAAGGGTTTATGGTTTTAGGGTTTAGGGTTTAGGGTAATTTGGTAAATATATGAACTTTGTGGTTTAATTAAATTGCTTCTCCACGTGCACAAAATCTCTTTTGTAAAACCACTGTTTGTATAAAAGACCAAATTGAAAGGAGTAAGTTTCCTTTCTTTTTTACTTTGTCCTATCTCTTTTGTGGTTTCCATACACTTCCTTAAGATATCATATTTGAACCAAAAAATAAAACTCCCATATTGACAAAATGCAAACTAATCCCAAATCAATTATCTCACAGCTGCATAAACTTGAGATTGGTAGCTCAAGGTACAAACTCAATTTTCATCCTCGCGAAAAAACAATTTATTTCAAACCTGTGTGCGCATCTTCTGAATCCGAACTGAATTTCAACAAAACCAGATACTATCACGATGATAGTGATTTTTCAATTGATAATCAGCTTTCTTTGTTTGCCTTATTTTCTGAACTGAATACGTATCCAGAGAACGGATCCCAATTTGGCTCCCAATTTTGGACGATGGTGGAACACACCTTCCGGATCAGTTCCTACCGTCCTATATTCCTCTTATAGATGACATGGATGCTTATTTACACAAAGGTGTTTCAGTTTTCATGAAATGGTATTGCTACAATGTTGAGGACATGGATCCTCCTTTCATTCCAGAGGATTTAGTCCCCATTTTTTATTTGAAAATCAATATATCCCCAGAGGAGATTCCAATATTATCAGTGCCTATGGATCCAAGAGAATTTGTTGATGGTAATAGTTTGGTGTTGACGTGTTGGAGGTTGATGATCTAATAACACATGTTCATTTGAATTTCCTCTCTTGTGTAGCTACATTGAGTCAAACTAGGTTCTACAACGTTTGTAATAATTCTCAGAGAATTACGGGCTCATCAAATACTAGATGTTTCATGAAGGGTTCTAAGTTAGAGATATGGAATGCTAGAAGTATCCATCGACCTTCGTTTGATGAAAATATTGCCATCCTATTTGAAGCTTATTCGCCTATGGTCGTTGTCTTGACTGAAGCTAGAGTGAACAAGCCATTTGTGTACTTAATCCTCAAGGTGTTGGGTGAAAATTACTTTTTTGAAGTTATTGGTCCCGATAGTGGATTAGGGGGCCTTTTAGTTATTTGGGATAGACGTGCGTTACCATATATTCATCGGAAACAACAGACTTTGTTCGGTCATGTATTGTCCACAACTATATTTGTAAGTAATAATTAAAATAGTAATTAGTCGTGAATTCGTCTGGTAAAAATTTTGCTACATGCATGAACCCTCGTGTATGAATATATTTGCATTAGTAAATAATGTATTATGCCTCTATTTTGATTTTACACAGCCTGGATGGAAAACGAAACTGGATTCGATGAATGAAGATGATTTACCTTCGGATGCTGATGAAGATGAGAGCAGCGATTGGGATTAATGTTAGTCTAGAGTACGGACTATTTTGTTAAAAGTAATGAATTATTGGCTCTATATGTATTTGTTACTGAAATTAAAAAGCTGATGTTCTTAATATATATTTATGTCCTTAGTTAACGATGATGAATCTAAAGCATTCCATCTCTATTCGTTTATAAGTTAATATTTGATTCATTTGAGGACAAATCGTCCTTAAGGAGTTATGTCACAAGGACAACAACAAAAAATCAATCCTCAAAAACCTAGGGTATAATTGTAAATTCAAAAGTGGCAGCAATGATTATTTTTAAATCCAAAACCAATAGTATGTTGTCATAATATTTGAAGTATAGGCTATAAAGCAACAACCATACCTAGCTTGTACTTAATTAATATTTTAAATTTTAAATTTATGTTTTTTAAAACCCTAAAGTTAAAAATTTCGAAACAAGGAAAAACTACTAGCTATTAAATTGTCAAATCCCTAAGCTAGGTAATAGATTTTGCATCCAATGCTATGCAAAATGTACCTATTTATGAGTAATAGATATCAAAATGTATATAAGGTAAAAAGATTTTAATAATTCGTTCGGGTACTAGTTCAATTACGGATATGCTAGTCGGTGCTCTGATTAAATCGGTTTACGGTTAGTAGCAGGTTCGGGTTATGGTCATTAAGCGTTGGATGAAAATGGGTTTACGGTTTTGGATTTTAGGACTAAGGGTTAGGGGTGCAAAGCAAGCGAGTAGTCAAAGTCTGTGACGAGCAGAGGGTTGATCAACACCTAACCTTTGAAGATGACATAATATAAAAATATTGAAGTTATGGCTACATTTATCGGATTACTAGCTTATTCGTGTACGAGCAAACTCGACCCATTTCACTACCAAAAGTTTACCAAGTCGAGTGCTTTAAACCTAAAATCCAAAATAGGGAAGTCATTACTAGATTGATTTGTTTCCGATGACAGTTCTTAATCACGATTGATTATATAAATACAATTTACTCGAACAACTTAGATGATTCTGGGGTCGTAGATAATAATAGCATTATATGTTGTTAATCTTATTAAGTTATTTGAACTAAAAAATAAAAAAATCAAACACCAAAATATTATGATATAATGAAAAGGCCTGTCTTGTTACTTGTTAAAGACAAAGTAGATGGTACACATTTTCTAGAGTTGTGGACCAAATAGAGCCTGCTAGCATATGTATTCAGCTGGGAAGAAGGACACTATAATATAGAAAATGCATAGCACAGAGTTGTCTCATCAGCCTAAACCGTCCAAAGGATAAACACAAGCTTTTCCTTATAGAGAAGCATAGAATGGAGCAATGTACAATGGGCATTACCTATTTAGATGAAAGTATAGATTTTTACTTAGTTTTTGATATCAAGACTAACTACGTAAAAAGGGAATGATAAAGCTAAATTGTTGCTAGTCTAACTTGGTGATTCTTGAACATAAAAAGACTTAATATTATATTCATAAATGGTTGTTCAACTTTAACAACTTTCACCACCGAAAATATCGAGATACATTCGATCTCGATTAACATATAGATATATCCTTGTTAATTATATCGAGATACATTCGATGTCAATTACCATATCCCTGTTAATTATCTTAAATATATCCCTTGTGTAACTAGGTGTTAATAATCTCATATTTTTGTATACAAAGTATGTTAATTTGTGGATTAGAATGGATATTCAATTAGGATTAATGGTTGGGTGACTGGGTCAATTATTGCCAAAACATGTTACACTATTAGTCACTTAGCTTAAACTCAAGTGTAAGTTTAATATATCTTGATTATGTAATTCTATATGTATAGAAATGGGAACACTATTAGGGCTCACTGAATGTTTATTCCCGCAATAGTATGGATAACATGGCAGCTTTGTATTGGGTGAATTACACTATAAAGAGTAGTGGTGGGAAATCGTTTATTTTCCCACCAAATCAACAACATCCTTTCTAAAAATCCTAATCTGGTGTGCTAGTATCCATGGCTCTAAACACTTTCTCCATCACTTTTCCCTCCCCACTTGGCTTTACCAAACCTTCTTCATTCCCAACTCGTTATCCTTCCTACCATAAAGCAAAATGTACTATTAAGCCACGATGTAATAGGCGTTTCACGAGAAAGAAAGGAAGCCTGCTTGTAAGAGGCATCACTCGTAACGCCTTAAGCAGGCTACAAGCTGATGTTCCTTACAAATGCGTGGCAGGTGGGGCTCCTCCGAACGGGGCTAAGGATTATAAGAGATCTGGCAAAATTATAGATGTGATACGCCAGGCTCTCAATCCCCCACCACTGTCATCATATGCAACAGACTTACCTAGCAGTTCTGGTCCTGTTGTGGAACAAGAGGGACGTGTTCCTCTTGCAGAACGAGAACCCTCTCCAAACACCCACACTTTCCTTGTGAAGAGCAGGCAACATAATGACTGGGGGGTTGTCTATGAGATAAGGGATGACAAAACCTTTGAGGAAATGTATGTTGATTACTCATCACGTGTGGATCTTAACCCGTCTCAAATTATGCTTAAAAAAATGATGTTGTCATTTCACCAACCGATGTGGCTGCAAGCTTGAGAATAAGATCTGGTGATTTCCTCGATGCTATTGGGGTGGTATGTAATCCCAAGTTATGCAGTTTTGCATTGTTGTTTTTTTACTAAGTACTTTTAACGATTTGTTGTTTGAACTAATCTTTGGTTAATTTGTCAAATTTTTGTTGGCAGAGTCCTGGAATCAACATGAACACAAAAATGAAATATTTTACCATGAGAAACGCTTGTACTCCATACCACGAGGTGAAGGTGCGTGCAAGGCTTACTACAAAGCTAACTAGGGTATGCCCGAAATGGGGTTAACATGTCAACAAGGATCCCAGGATTATTGTTTTGATGCATCAGGACAAGAGATTGAACAAGCGTTTCGATGTTGGAGAAGCATGAATCAAGAACGAGGATATCGTATATGCGTTTCAAGAAGTTTAAGTTGTGGGTGGACGTGGTCTGATGTGCCATTTGAATCTAATTTGATGTAGTAATTTTCATATTTAGTCACCCTTTTGTTGTGAAATATAATATTGGTGACCGTTAATCTCATGAATTTAGTTATTTCGTTATGTAGTTTGGCTAATGTTGTGTTGATGTAACGGAGTTCTTAAAATCTTGATGTACGAATTTGCATCCACTGCAAAGAATTAATTAATTATTGAAGTACTTAATTAAGACTAAGTTAGTGGAATTTAAAATTTACTATTACATCCAATTGAAATTGTTATGTAGGTTATGCCATGGGCTGGTAAACCTTAATCGCTTGGATTCAGTCCAATCCTAAACTGAACCCTTTAACATCATAATATTATTGTGTAATTAGGTCCCTTGTGCACAATGTTTCTATTTGTTGTAAATTAGGCCCTATGGTTTGTTTAACAACTTTGGTCTAGGAACTCAATTGGCCAGATATTGGCCCAAATATTTTTTAATTTTTTCATTACCAAAAAAATAAGAACCAAAATTTTTAATAAATTAGATGCAGAAACAAGCTCTAAAAGTATAAAGTGAACAAAAATCAAATAGCAAAAGGAGTTGTCTAAGAGTTTCAAGTGAACAATATCAAATAGGGGTGAAAGTTCGGTTTTCGGTTTGGTATTTTGCCCAAACCGAAACCGAACCACTCTATTTTGGTTTCTGGATTTTAGAAACCACACCGCACCACTTTACTTTAGAAACCGAACCAAACCAAACCATATTTATTTCGGTTTCATAAAAAATAACCGAACCAAACCGAATTTTCATATCAAGCACCATAAACATCAAAATTTGCAAAAAAAAACCAAACCAAACCGAACCAAACCAATCAAAACCGAATCAAACAAACCAAACCAAACCAATCCATACAAACATAATTAAACAATTTTTAACCTTATCTCACCACCCCTAACCCAAATCCGCAAACAAATAATCTCGAAATAATTAAGATAAAACCAAAATTGGAATAAAAAGCACCGAAATATCAGAAAAAATTGGACATACATTAGAAGTTCAGCATAAATTAGTAGAAAAAAATTACTCAAACCAAATCAAAAGAAAGAAAAAGAGGACATACCTCACATTCCATCAAAAAAAACATTGAATTTGGGTTTTAAAGGTCAAATTCGACCATGAAAACTCTAGATCCATGAAAACCTTGAATTTAGTAGATGGTGGTCGTAGATGGTGAAGGGGGCGAATTTGAAAGCGAATTCGTTTGTGTTCGTTAATGGTGGCGAGGAGAAAGACAAGAAAAAGGAAAAGATAAGAGGAGAATGAAGGCGTGAAGCGAAGAAGAGGAGAGGAGAGAGAATGGGCTATGGCGCCATGGCGGAATCCGCAAGAGAGATGAGGAAAGGAGAGAGAAAGGGTGGAGAGAGAGAGGCTGAGTGATTAGGGCTTTTTTTTGTTTTTTTTTGTATTATATACCTAAGGCATTTCAGAGTTGGGCTAGGGTTTGATTGGATTGGGCTTATATTTCGGTGTGGTTCGGTATTGTTCAGTTTTTCATTTTTGCAAACCGAAACCGAACCACACACCGAATTTTTTTTTTTAAAAACCGAAACCGAACCACTTTAAAAAAAACCGAACCAAATTTCTTATTCGGTTCGGTTTTAAACCGAGTTTGTTTCACCCCTAATATCAAATATGGAATTACAAATCAAATAACAAGGGGAGTTGTCCAAAAGTAATCTACTGAACCAATTAATTAGTACTCCCAGAACCAAAATCATCCCCTAGAGGACAAATACTCTTGTTTAAAATGTTTCACATACACCAAATCATCACTGGGCATTCAAGTAATGAAAAAATATGTAAGTCATTAGACATATTTTGGTTTACAATAAACGAAGTAGTAGTGATGCTAAAACGATAGACAACGACGAACCCACGACGAATTACTAACTGATCAGTCATCAGAATCCTCATACTAGTGTTATGTGATCCCATGCATTGTAGCAACCCATGGGTCAAAATCATCCCTTTCAGCTTCAGGTGTAACATTGTTGAATTCGGCATATGGGTTCTATCTTGTTCTACGCTTCCTCTGTTGTGAGAAAGTATAGTTAGTTCACATAATTTTATTAATCGTACGCAATCTGAAATTGATAAAAAAGTAAATTACCGGCAACTTTGAAGCTTGTACTGTTACATCTACAGATTTGGATGCCTAATTTGAAATGGACACATAACGGAACAAATAATTAAGAGACTATTAACTGCAAATTAAGACGCAATAGGACCATGAGAAAGGTAGGTGAGGTTTTTACCTTTACAACTTTCAACTTACTATGACTGTAGCCTAATTCATCCAGGGTCTTATTTCTAGATCCCTTTGGACGCCCTCGAGGCCTTTTGGCAGACATAGAATCATGAATTACAAGTGCAGAATTTTGAGTTCCTTCACAGTGGGTATGGTTTTCTATCTTGAGTTCCGCTGTCAGGCCTTGGTACTTTCTGTGACTCGGTCAGGGGCATAGCCATTGATGTGCTGCCAAATTCAGCTAGGCTCTTATTTTTAGAGCCCTTTGGACGTCCACGACGCCTTTCTTGAGTTACAGGTTCATGAATTACAAATGCAGAGTTGTCAGTTACTTCACCATGGTTATAGTTTTGATGTGTTCCGCTTTCAGGTACTTTCTGTGACTCGGACACAGGCATCGGCGTGCTGCCTAATTCAGCCACACTCTTATTTTTAGAGCCTTTCGGACGCCCACGACACCTTTTTTGAGATAAAGGATCATGAATCACATATGAAGAGTTGTTATGCCCTCCTTCGCAACCAGAAGGTTATTCTGGTATATGTACTTGATGTGCCTTGGACACTGAAATTGGTGTACTACCTGGCCCTGGATGGGGATTAGATGATCCAATTTCGGAACAATGGAAACTTGAACACTCAGCTGGTGCATTGGCTGCCAAGTGTTTAGCATGGCGTACTTTTATTTCCGCTCGAATCTTTGACACTGTTGTGCGAACTGCCTCAACTGTATCATCGTCCACTGCAGATGCTTTGTTGCACAAAGCCTCGAGATCATGAATCAGACTGTTCCAACATTTACATTCTTTGGTTTCACTGGGATCGTGATAAGCCACCTTCACTCGTGTGTGCCTCCTCGGAATATCCTTCCGCCAACAATCAAGTGTATACTTTGATGGAATTTCTTTCACCTTGTTATCATCCCAAACTCTAATGATGTGCTTACAAAGAATACCATTCTTCTCAAACTTGCGACAGTCACAAGTAGTGTCATTGGTAATAGGGTTGGAAACAAGTGAGTAAAACCTCCGGTGTTCGGTGATGATTTCTTCACTTGCTCCTTCAGGAACGACCCAAACTCTGTCTTCTAGAATATAGTGTACATCTGTTTCACTAATAACTCTCTCACCCTTAGGAACAACATACATCATCCTTGAACATTCCCTTTGCACTTCTTGAAACTTAGAATCTGTGTAGATTTTTTGGAAAAACTTCTCTGCTCTGAATCCACTAACAAGGCGCCTTATGTATTTCGAATCCCTGGCATCAACATCTATCTCATCGGTGGTCCTCTTCTTCATTGCTTTGCAATATTTTTCAGGGAACTCACAAAGCTTAGTTTTTCGCGTAACAAATCCATCAAAAAACCTGTTAATACTCTCTACTCTTTGTGTTGTCTTCATACCAGCCCAAAATTACTCTTTCATGTAAGCCGGTATCCACATGTGCCTCTCAATGAACAACTCTTGTAGTCATTCATTATCCTCAAGCTTATACAGCTTCATTGCATCACACCAACGATTCACAAATTCTTCAATAGTGAAACTTTCATATATTATTTCCTTTAAAGGATTTTTGAACTTCTTATACCTATGATACAAAAACAAAATCAAGATGTATCAACACCAGGTAAGGTTTTAAAATAGTATACAAGAAAGCTTATAATAAACTACTTACAAGGTACAACTTCCAAGTCTCTCAGGAAGTTTCTTAAGTATATTCCATATGCACCAACGATGGCGTGTATTAGGCATAATTTCAGCTATAGGCTTCCTCACTGCAACTGCTTGGTCAGTGAGAATAGCAGCGGGCGCTTTGTTCCCCATGCAAGCTAACCATTGTTGGAATATCCATTAAAAAGTGTCATAGTCTTCGTGTGAAGCAAGAGCATAACCTAATAAAATGCACTGGCCATGGTGATTTACTCCCACGAAATTGGCAAATGGTAGCTCATACTTATTTGTTAGATATGTGGAATCAAAACACACCACGTCTCCAAATTCCTCATAAGTCACCCGACTTCTTGCATCAACCCACAACACATCCTTTAGACGATCATCTGATCCAACCTATGGACATGGTAAAAGTTTTGATTATCAGCCTGCATATAATCAAAGTAATCCATCATTGTCTGTGCATCTCCACCAGCCATCTTCAGGCGCCTATGCTTGTAAACCTCGTGCTGCATATCCTTCACATTCGGAAAATTGTTATTCTCCGTGCCTAAACACCCACGAATTTACGTCACAGGAACACCCTCCTCGTAATAATTAACTAACTTCTTCCGTACAGTTGAGGCCATATTCTTCATACGATATTTGTTCACCAAATTAGCCATGCTTGGTGAAAGAATATGAGTATGTTCTAAGTGGGCGGTTTTGAGAACCCATAGGCCATCACTTGAAATACTGGCATATATCCTAGCTAAGCAGAAACATTTTTTGGATTTCCTTTTACCACGTGCAAGCTCATCCTCACCAATGTCACCATTCTCATTACCTACACAGCCACCAACATCCATTAACTTGGCCCTTTTTCTTGCCTCCCGCTTGGCCCTCATGTCTGGCAGACCCCAACATTCACACCTCCATGTGATCCTGCTAATCCTTTTGAAACCATTAGAAGCAGCGTGCACCCAGCTAACCCCAAATCCACACTGCTCTGCATATGTTTTGTAATACAACTCAATGTCCTGCCAGGATTTAAAAACCATACCAATTTTTGGAGGGTCAATAGTGGTTATGACACTGAACTCATTCGTGGACACAGTAGTCTCAATGGTTTGAATTGTCTCATTTGGGGAGCAGTTCTGCACTGGACTATTAGCTTTACCATTTCTAGTGGGGCAATGGTAAAGTGTTTTCAATGTTCTGTGTAAGGGTGATGTTCTCCAAGGACTGTGTATTCACGTCTTCGTGTTCATTAGCATCAAGACCAGTTTCAATCAAGTTTCCTACTTCAGCAAATGCACCTCCCAGTGAACTTAAGTTCTGTGCACTCAAAACTTCACACCCCTCATGTTCACTGCCATCTACACCAATTTCAATCAACTTACCCACCTCAACTCTACCACATCCCTTTGAATTCAAAACACAACCTTCATGTTGACTATATTCTACACCAATTTCCATCAAATTACCCACCTCATCACACCCACCTAACAAATTACCATCCATGTCCACCTACAAATACGATCTAATATCAAATACTAAACAGAAATTAACAGAATACATAGCCAAGTATAACAAAATAACAGCAGTAGCAGATTCATAGCAAAAGCACAAATATAAGTACACTAAATTGCGTAATTTAACCAAAATACAACTTTTACTGACAAAGTAAAAGAATTCAGAACAATAACAAACTTTCACCAATGCCCTAATTCAACAACACCTCACACAACTTAACAAAAATTAAACATTAAACCACAAAAATTCATGATATAACTCCCTGAAAAGCGCCAATAGAAACAACAACACGAAATAATGGGAAAACAAATTACCGTAATAAGATCTTGCAACCTATGACCACCAACACCACTAGGCGAGTCGGCCAAAGCAAAAACTAATTGCAGTTGAGCAATTGCAGCTGTACAATTGAAGATGTGAAGATGAAGTTGGATAATAAAGAAGGGACTTCTTCAATAGAAACCCAGGTGATAATTGTTCCAAAATGACTAACGGCGTGAGTTAACCATGCTGTGTGACGTGGAATTTTTTTACTAAAGTTGCCAACTGGACATGCCACGTGTTTGTGATAAACAATCTTGTTTCTCATGGTGAGAAACCTGGGTCAGCCCTAATAATAATAATTATTATTATTGTTGTTGTTGTTGTTGTTGTAGTAGTTGTTGTTGTTATTGTTGTTGTTGTTGTTAATAATAATAATAATAATAATAATAATAATAGTAATAATAATAATAATAACATTAATAATAATATAAATAATAATGTTGAAATCTGCTCGGCTCTACTCGGCTCTGCTATGCTCTACTACGCTATCCTGAAATCTGCTCTGCTCTACTATCCTAAAATATGCTCTGCTCTGCTGAAATTTAATCTGCTCTGCTCTGCCCAAAAGCTCAAAAGAACAGGGCCTTAGTTTCCTATATTTTCTCTCTCTTCTTATAAATTAGTTTTCTTCATAATTTTTTTTGAGAAAATTTTTCATCGTAATTTTACTAACATTTAAAATTGTGGATTGCTAAACGCCGCCAACAAAAATGATCACCATCGCCAACATTTGGTGTGAATGGACAATCGTACCATTACTACTTCACCATCCCTTCATCCTCCCGGCAACCCACAACCCCTTCCAACTGGCCATCACAACCCCTTTTGACCGATGACCCACCACACCCCTCTATGACAACCCACCACCTTCCCTAGCCGGCGTGAAGGTGGTGTTTTTTTTTAATTTCAGGCAACCGAGGTAACCGGAGCCCAAAACCGGTTACCATGAATGGTAATGGTAACCGGTTTTGGGCTCCGGTTACCACGCAAGGCAACCGATTTTGGGCTCCGGTTACCGTGCACCTTAACTGATTCTATGGTAACTGGAGCCCAAAATCGGTTACCATGCACGATAACAGGAGCCTAAAATTGGTTACCATGCACGGTAACCGATTTTGAGCTCCGTTTACCATACACGATAATTGATTTTGGGCTTTTGTTACCGCGATTGCCTGATTTTTTTTTTTTTAAAAAAAAAGAGGGAAGGCGGTGGGTCGCCGGTCAGTGTGGTGGGGGTGGTGGTGTCAAAGTGTTAGTGATTGTTGGCAAAAGGGAAGATAGTAGTGAAGTACTAAGGACATGGTTGTCCATTCACATTAAATGTAGGCGGTTTTGATAATTTTAGATGGCGGTATTTAACACCTCCCTTAAAATTTATCCCTCCTCATAATTTTACCACTTCTTGACAAAAAAAAAAAAAAAAGAAGTGGTAAACTTATGAGGAGAGACCACTTTCTCTGTCCTTATAATTATAATTTTACCACTTTTGCTCTCCTAAACTAACAAAATTTTCTAAATATTTTTGAAAAAAAAAATGCGCTTAGATCTCTACTTGTAAAAGAAAAAAAAATCAAGAAATCGAAAAAAATTTCTACAAAAGAATGACCATCAATCAAATTGTAAGTTGATGATTTTTTTTTTTCGAAAAAAAAATTAATCCCTAACTTTTAATTTGGCTTATTCTTCAATAATACTATGAAATTTCAATAGTAGTAGTTCATGATATAATTTCTTATAATTTTACTTGGTAATAATGATTTCTTAAGATTATAGTAGAATGATGTTTTATATACTCTATTTTAAGTTGATTTTAACTTGTTGTGTGTGTTATTAGCTTATACAATTACTGGAAAAAAAATAATTAAAAATAGATTTCAATTACCCTAATATATATAATGAATAATTTGATTTATTTCGTAGAATTATAGAAATGTAAATTTAGTTCGTAATGAATTTTTTTTATTTTTTTTATGAATGTTCATTTTTATTTTGGTAAATTTTCAATTATATACTAGTGTATGGTCATTTACTTATTAATAAATAATCATTAGAATTCTTCAGATATCTAATAAGAATTTAAATTAGAGTTTGTAGTTTTTAATGCAGTGATTCTTATTATAATAATTAAATTATGTCATAAGAATTTTCATGATTATATTATAATTTAATTAAAATTGTTATTCGGTGAATTTTCGCTAGTACATTTATTCTATCGTAAATAAATGTTCATTTTAGATGGACTTTATGTTTATTTGTAGAAGGATTAATGTTCAAATTATAATTGCAAAACAAAAAAATCAAATTATAAATATAATAAGTAAAATTAAAGACAAATTATCAATTTGATTTATGAAATTGAAGCATTAATTATTATTTAACATTAGTTATTTTGTCACTAAAAAGTGTTATTTCTTATTTGATGAATTTTGGCTAGTATCTATCATAAATGTTCCTTTTAGATGGGAAAAAAAATATCATTTTAAATGGAAATCGTATTCATTTAGGATCATTTTGATATTAGTTCTCAAAAAGGATCATTTTGATATTAATACATGTTCATTTAAATTTGATAAATGTTTATTCCTTTTGCATTACATGTTTGTTCTCATATGGAAAAATTTTCATATGTATAATATAATGTTTATTTTTATATCTAAGCACATTCATAAGTTTTATATTTTTTCATTCTAATATAAAAAGATATTTGTTTCAATTTTTAATACTTGTTTGTTATTATATATTAAAAAATGCTTAATTAAATTTGTTTTATTTGTTCATTCTCATATTGAAAATTTTCATTTGACTAATGGTGTATGTTCATTTGTATGCTGAAATATGTTCATTTAGATATTAATATTTGTTCATTTTCTAGCAATGTGTTTAAATTTATTTTTGTAAATGATTTAATTGTCATATTTTGTTTAATGGAAGTGATTTAAATGTTCATTTAGAATACAATACATGTTCATTTAGATTTTATACATTTTCATTCTCATGTATTGAAAGATTTTTATATCTTTACAGTGAGTTCATTTCTGAATTCTAATTGTTATTCATGCGTAAATGTTCAATTTTGAATCCTTAGATTTCACGTACTTTTGTTTGGAATGTGTTATTATTATAATTATTATTAATTTTTTTTATCAACCTCTCATTGTACAGGATAATCAAGTATGGAAGTTGAAGGCAACATATATATTGTGCTCAGATTATATATTTATGAAATATATATATATATATTAATATATATATATGCGAGAGATCCGGTAAGAACCCATAGTTATATAAAAACTAATCTCATCCTTAGGATTAGATTAGGATGAGCGGTGAGGATTAAAACAAAAAACCTACCCCTAAACCCTACCAAACCGTACAAAATTTTCTCTCTCCTCAAACTTTCAATCCTCTTTACTTTCTCTCTCCCCAAATTGCTGCAAAAACCACCTAAATTGCTCAAATCAGGTACGTTTTCTTCGATTTTGTTCTAATTTTATGAATTTTGCATGATTCTCATGAATTTCTGATATGATTTTCAATAATTTTTGGCCTTTTTATGGTTGATTTTGTTCGATTTTAGGGTTGATTTTGTTCGATTTTCGTTGTTGATTTTGTTCGATTTTCGCGATTTCTATGCTCGATTTTGTTCGTTTTGTTCACGTTTGATTTATGTTCGATTTCTAATATGAATTTCATTGTTTGATTTTTTTCGATTTTTTAGATCATAAATCATCAGTTCGACATTTTTTTTTTCCGATTTCATCAGTTTTCGATTTTCTGTTTTTTTTTTGGTCAATTTTTTTTATTTATGTTTAAATTATTTTCCGATTTCATCAGTTTTCGATTTTCTTTTTTTTTATTCGATTTTTTTTTATTTATGTTTAAATTATTTTCCGATTTCATCAGTTTTCGATTTTTTTTTTCGGTTTTTTTTATTTATGTTCTAATTATTTTCCAATTTCATCAGTTTTCGTTTTTATTTAACAAAAATGTATTGAAACCAACACCATATAGCTTGTTACTAGGAGTGATGCTTTATATAGCTGTTGGTTGCGCTTTGGTATCATCGAAGTGAGTCATATTCAAGATATATAATTAGGCAGCTTGTTACTTTAGTTTTGTGCCTGAGTGCTGATGCTATTTGAATCAATTACATTATTTATTAGAATTTTTAGATGCAGACATGCAGTTAAGTCAGGTTGTTTTAATTTGCAGTTTTGATTTGTTGGTTTATTATGATCAAATTGGGTTATCTTTAGTCATTTACTGTTTTATGAGAAAAGGCTCTCGGGAGTATATTTCAGTGAGTGATATTATTGTATCAGGTCTGTTTTAAAGACATGGAAACATGATAGTGGCTATTTTCCGATCCCTTGATTTCAAATTGGATTCCTGCTCTCAACCCGAGGTTGTTAAGTGATGCTAATTTTGATCTATTTTGTTGTCTTTTAAAAAAAATATGTATGTTGTTGGCTGTGGGATAGCGAAGTTTCAACTGTTGATGGGTGATTGTCATTTATATGGTGTTGAATTGTGCTCATGATTAATTGTTGAAACCTTTATTTTGATTTGCACATATATACTTGATTTGGGGAATTTATCATTATTGTGTGCATTTTTTGGCTGTATTGGTGAGTTTGGTGATCCAGGTGGTTAATGTTTTGATGTATCATTATTACGGATCGAAGTATTGATATTTTTTAAAAAAACTAAGAAGAGATTTAGATATATTATATAAGCACTTGAGAATATGGAGTGTTAAGCCTTTGTGGGCAAAAAACCCTTTATTAGAGATAAAACATCCTACCAAAAGGTGGGTGGCCTCCCGAAGGAAACACTTGATTTGAGATCCTAAGTAATCGAGCATTGCCATTTCACTTTTTGGAATGTTGCTCATTAGTAGTGCCATTATGCTGTAGTCTGTAGTCACCCTTTTCCTGTGAAATTGTTGATAGGTTAAAATGTTAAATATTCATTTTCGTTGTATATGTTCTTATTCTTCTTCAGCTCAAGCACGGTTTTGTCTATGTTTTAATTTAATTCTACAGAGAAGATGATTTGAATTAATCATGATAATTTTATTGATTCAAATTTGCTGTAAAACTGAATTGAGGACTTGTAACTCATGGTGAGGGTAACAAGTTGTTCCCTACAGTTTATAAAAGTAAAACACTCGCTCTGTGTGTGTGTGTGTGTGTATTAATTCTGTTTTTTTTTTCTTATGTCTTGGTTGAAGGGTTGTTTCAAGTATAATAACGAGGTTGAGTTTGAGCATCGTTTTGTTGCCATGTTTATTCTCTTCTATGACATGTCCATCTTATAGCTCCTTAAGTTGTTTGTTTTGACACAAAGAAGCTTGAGACTAAGATGGTGATTATGTTGGCTTGTATGCTCTTACCATTAATTGTAGGTATAAAGACCTTTAAATGCATTGGACTTGAATGAATCTTGTAAAGAGTTAAACCTTTAAAACTATTTTCAGCATGTTCTAAACTATTTTCAACATGTTCTAAACTATTCTTATGTTTAAAATATATTAATAATGTTGGAATGTTACTAATGTTTTTTATTTTTTAAAATTGTAGCAAAATGCAAGGCCAAAATGAGAAAAATTAGAAGAAGAAATTACTATTATATTAGATGGAAAAAATACTAATGGAAGAAAAAGGTAATTAAAGTTTATGTATTATTTTTCCCTTATGTTCTAAAGTATTTCTATTATGTTATAAGATTTTCTGTTTTGTTCTAAAGTTTTCTATTATGTTCTAAAGTTTTCTATTATGTTCTATTATATTTTTCCCTTATGTTCTAAAGTATTTCTATTATGTTCTAAGATTTTTTTATTATGTTCTAAAGTATTTCTATTATGATCTAAAGTTTTCTATTATGTTATAAAGTTTTCTATTATGTTCTATTATATTTTTCCCTTATGTTCTAAAGTTGTCCCTTATGTTATAAAGTTTTCCCTTATGTTATAAAGTAATTTATATTATGTTCTAAGATTTTCTATTATGTTCTAAAGTATTTCTATTATGATATAAAGTTTTCTATTATGTTCTAAAGATTATCATATATGTTCTAAATCATTTATATTTGATTTTAAGGAAAGTTGTTGAAAATGAAGCGGAAGTAATTGACAAAGCTGAATTTGAGAAACATGTGCAAAGTCAAAAACGAAAAAAGGTGTCAAGTTTTCATCGAGGAATCAACCAACTAGAAAAATGAAAAAAAGGGAAGAAGAAGATGATGACGATGATGAGAATGATGATCAACATGATATTAATGATGAGATGGATGAACCAAAGTTGGAGAAGAAAGATGATAAAAGAGATGACGTGAATGATGATAGTAAAAAGGTTCTAAATTATTTGTTGATGTTTTAAATTATATGCTAATGTCATAAATTGCATGTTTATATTCTACATTCATGCTTATGTTCTAAATTTAATGATTTAATTAATATGTAACTTCATTAATTATATACATATGTTCTAATACATTCATGCTTATGTTCTAAAGTTAATGATTTAATTAATATGTAACTTTATTAATTATATACTTATGCTCTAATACATTCATGCTTATATTCTAAAGTAAATGATTTAATTAATAAGAGCATTCCCAACAATGAGCAAAAATTGGTTTCCTCATTCTTTCTCTACCCACTTTCTCTCTCTTTCAACCCATGAGCATTTTTGTGATCATATTTTTATCCCACCAATGATTAAAAAAAAAAAAAAATCTTCCCCATTCTCTCTCTAGTACATCTTCTCTCTTACTTTTACTAATACCCTCTTATATTTCTCTCTACTATATTATTTTTAATTCTTTTTTTACTTGCATTGTGGACCTCACATGATTATTATTCATCTTAAAAAATGCTCATTCTATGAGCAGTTTTCATTTTGCTCATGAGCATTTTTCAATATGCTCATTGATAGGGAACATCTTCTACCATTTTTGCTCATGAGCAAAAAAAATGCTCATTGATGGGGATGCTTTGAGTAAATGATTTTTGTAAGTAACATGCTTAAATTTCCAAATTGATGTTTTAATTATGTACATATGTTCTAAACTTTATTTTTTATAACAATAATTTATCAACTAATTCAAATCTTTATGCTGATGTTCTAAAGTTCATGCTTTAAAATACATGTATTCTAAACTATACGCTGATGTTCTAAAGTTTATGTTTTTATTATGTTAAAATTCTTTCTAATATTCTACTTTTTTCAGGTGGTTTTGAAAAAAAAAATATGAAAAGTAAGAAAAGAAAGATTGAAAAAGAAAAGGATGATGAGGATGTCAAAATAATCAAAGAGGAAAAAAAAAAGAGGTCAGCGAGTTACTGCTAAGGAATTGATGAAACAAGTGTTGGTAGGTCTTTCTGATAAGCATAAACAAGCAATTAAGAAAATTGGATTTGGAGCTTTTTTGAAATTGGATGCACCACATTATGTGGATTCTTTGTAAGCACTGGCATCAACTTTTATTTTTGTTTTTATTATTTAAATATCAACTATTATGTTCTAATTCTTATAAAGTTCTAATTAATGTTCTAAAGTTCAATTATCATGTTAATTTTTATTTTTATTTAAATTCTAATATATATGTATTTTGTATTCTAAACCTTTAATTTAAATCTAGGTTAACAGAACAACTTCTTACGAATTTTGATCCCAAGAGATGTTGCTTGATGCTACTAGGGAGAGAAGAAGAAATACTCTTTGATGAAATTGATGTTCACATGACATATGGATTGCCAATGGGAGATATAGCAATTCTTGATACAATAGAAAACAAGAATGAATGTGCAAACTTTATGCAAAAATGGAGAAAAAACTTTAACCTTAAAGTGGTATGAATATTTTTATGTGTGCTTGTATTCTAAACTTGTTATTTGGCTTGTGTTCTAATTTATTTTAATAATGTTCTAAAATATTTCTGCTTATGTTCTAAAGTATTTTTTATTATGTTCCAAAGTATTTCTGCTTATGTTCTAAAGTATTTTTGATTATGTTCCAAAGTATTTCTGCTTATGTTCTAAAGTATTTATGCTTATGTTCTAAAGTAATTCTGATTATGTTCTTAAGTATTTTTATTATGTTCTAGAGTATTTTTGATCATGTTCTAAATTACGTGTCCATGTTCTAAATTACTTACAGGGTGCTCCAACAAAACACAATTGATTAGTAAGATCCAAAAGGTGAAAGAGGTAGATAAAGAACAAAAACAAGTTTCGGATGAATTCATTTGAATTTTTTTGGTTTGTGTGGTTAATAGTTGCATCCGTTCAACTAATAACAAGCAAATATACGTTAAGTTTTTGTATAGTTGCAAGGATACAAAGAATATAGTTAAGTTGGATTGGTGTAAATTTGTTAAGGAGCACTTGATGGAAACTACTAAAAAATGGCTAGATGGAGAATCTTTCTTCATGGGTCCTTTAATCTTTCTTATGGTAATTTCTAATGATGTTCTAAATTATATATCTATGTTCTAATTTACATATAAATGTTCTAAAGTATTTCTAATGATGTTCTTGTAGGTATCCTATTTTGATCGGGTACAAAGGAAGGGGTTAGAGACACCACGTGAAGTTCCACTAATACCATTGTGGAATTAAGAAAGGTTCCATACAAGATTGAAGTTTGAGAAAGACCTTGGATTTGGAAAAGGAAAAGTATTAGAAAGAATGAAATTGAATGTGGTATGATTTTTGTATATGCTTATGTTCTAAAGTTTATACTATATGTTCTAAACTTTATAATATATGTTCTAAAGGTTATTGTATATGTGTTTTAAAGGTCCATCAATGGTAATTATCGTTTTATATTTATCTATACATTATATTTATGCATGTATTCTAAAATTTATAATTTATATTTAAAAAGGGATTGGAAAAAAGGCAAGAGAATGACAAAGGCAAGAAGAAAGAGCAACCCTTGACAATTAGAGAAAAACAAGGGGAGAAGAAAGTAATAAAAAAACAAGGGAAAGACAAAGGAAAAGAAAAAGTTATGGAAAACCAATCAATGACTTGTAATTCTATCACGTCTCCAAATGATATGATGGTATAATGTTTTAATATATATTTTTTTTATTAATTTATTTACTTATTTCTGTAATGTTTTAAATATTCATTATTTTATGTTTTAAATTATTAGGGCTTTTTAAGAAAATTTGGAGATTTGACAAAAAGTCTTGCATCTAATGTGAAAGAGATGTATATCATGTTGGAACAAGCAAAGGATCTCTTTGTTGAGGAAGAAACAACTTGGAAAATGCATCATCTTATAGACAACATTTGGTGCAACTATACCACAAAGGTATTATAATCATGTTCTAAACTATTTTCAGCCTATGTTCTAAAGTGTAATTTTTATATTTATAATAGTTCAACATATATAAATGCCTTATTGGACTCTAACTTATGTATTCTTATATATAGACATTGGTAAATCAAGAAAAAGAAAAGCAACAGAAAAAAGTCCTTCCATACTTAGTCAAAATCAACATTTCTTCGATGAACCGACATTCATAGAAGAATTGGATATGTTGATGAACATATGGAAGAAATTCAATGATGAAAAGTCACCAAAGACATTGGGACATGGTAATTACATGTTTAATTTCTAAATTATACCTATGTTCTAAATTATGCTCTTAAATCAAGTTCTTTTGTTCCAACTCAAATCTTTATGATATAGTTATGTTCTAAAATTGTGTTTTGTAATTATTATGAAGATTTGCCATCAAATGAAGGAGAAAGAGAAAAGAGCAATGATGAGAGGAATAACAACGAAAAGATAGATGATAGTATCTCTTCACCTATACTTGGTAATTTCCAATTATTTTCAAACTCATTTCTTATTAATGTTCTTTGAATAAATTGATTTGAAAAAGGAAAAGTACTAAAAAATGAAATAGAATATTCGTATATGCTTATGTTCTAAAGTTTACGCTATATGTTCTAAAGTTTAAGCTATATGTTCTAAAGTTTGCACTTTATGTTCTAAAGTTTATGTTAATGTTCCAACTCAAATTCTTATGATATAATTATATTATAATATTGTGTTTTATAATTATGTTTTCAAGAACAAGAAGAGAAGCAAGACAAAAGACAAGAGGATAATCAAGAATAAAGACAAGTGTCGAAGGAAGGAGCAAGACAAGAGGAGAAGGAAGGAGAAAGACAAGAGGAGCAAGAAGGAGATTTGGCAAAAGGTTATGATCTAAAGTTTTCTATTATGTGTACAAAAAAAAAAAGAGAAAAAAATTAATATGATTAAAGATCAATTTTAGAACATAGTAAATCATAACAAAGAAAACAATATTTGGCACATAAAAATAAATCACCTTTAAATTATCAACAATCAACTTCTTATGCATAATATGTATTTTTCTATTATCCTTTGAAATTTTGCACAACTTGGAGTATATAAACAATGATTATGTTCTTCTTTGAAATGACTAACAACATACTTTCCGGCATCATATCTCATACATATGTGAGCATTGCATCCTCCACGAGTGACTAAACGTTTCCTAGTAATACGAACTTTTCCTTCTTCATCAACGATTTGTTGAGCAATAGGTTTTTTTGTTGCCCTGAAACCTTCCTTATTGCAAACTCCATATTGAAAAACAATTATAGCTTTGTTATTCTTCTTCCTTGTAGTAGTAGATTTCCTAGAAGTAAACCCAGCGGCATTTGCATATGCTTTATAAAAACTTGAAAATGAAAACAAGAAACTCGAAAAAATTACTTATGTTCTAAATTATTTCTATTATGTTCTAAATTATTTCTATTATGTTCTAAGATTTTCTATTATGTTCTAAAGTATTTCTATTATGCTATAAGGTTTTCTATTATGTTATAAAGTTTTCTATTATGTTCTATTATATTTTTTCCCTTATGTTCTGTAGTAAAAATTACTTATGGAAGAAAAAGGTAATTAAAGTTTATGTATTATTTTTCCCTTATGTTCTAAAGTTTCCCTTTATGTTCTAAAGTTTTCTCTTATGTTCTAAAGTATTTCTATTATGTTCTAAGATTTTCTATTATGTTCTAAAGTATTTCTATTATGCTATAAAGTTTTCTATTATATTTTAAAGTTTTCTATTATGTTCTAAAGTTTTCCCTTATGTTCTAAAGTTTTCTCTTATGTTCTAAATTATTTCTATTATATTCTAAGATTTTCTATTATGTTCTAAAGTATTTCTATTATGATCTAAATTTTTCTATTATGTTCTAAAGTTTTCTATTATAGTAAAAAACAATCTGAAATTAAAATCCAATAATACAAAAACTCAAGCAAGAAAAAAATTTGGAAAAAAAATTGAAAATGAAAACAAGAAACTCGAAAAAAAAAAAAATAGGAAAAAAACAGAGAAAAAAATCGAAAAATAAAAACTTGAAATTGAAAAAAAACTAGAAAAAATCGAAAAAAACGAAAAAATAAAAATAAACAAATAAAAAACTTCAAAATAAAAAATCGAAAATAAAAACTGGAAAATCGACAAAAAAACTAGAAAATAGAAAAAAAAACACTAGAAAATCGAAAAAAAACTTGAAAATAAGAAATCGAAAAAAAAACTAGAAAATCGACAAAAAAAACTGGAAAATAGAAAAAAAATTGGAAAATCGAAAAAAACTGGAAAAGAAAACTAGAAAATAAAAAATCGAAAAAAAACTGGAAAATCGAAAAAAAATGGAAAATAGAAAAAAAAATTGGAAAATTGAAAAAAAAGTTGAAAATAAAAAATCGGAAAAAAAAAAAACTGAAAAATCGGAAAAAAAAAGTGGAAAATCGAAAAATATATTCTAAAAAATCGAAAAAAAACCAAAAAATCAAACTAAAAATCGCAAAAAATTCTAATGAAAAAACAAACAACAAATCAAGAAATAAATCAAAGCAATCAAAAAATAAAATTAAATCGAATTTTTTAGCAATTCATAAACTTACCAAGTAATTTTCTTTGAGGTAGAGAAGAGAGAAAAGGCTAAGGAGAGAGTAAATGCTGAGGAGAGATAAAGTGTTGAGGTGAGAGATTTAGGGTATTTTTGTTTAAAGTGTGAAAAAATAGTTATAAAGATTTACAGAAATGCCATTACTAAAGGAGTATTTTAGATGGTTAGATCAAAATCAATGAACGACTGAGATGAGTTCTTATATAAGATTGGGTTCTTATATAGAGGAGGATTCTTATATGAGCCCCTCTCTCTCTCTCTCTACACAGTTTATTATATCAAACATAACAAATAATGTTCAGTTAGGAAAACACATATGTACATTTGATTCAATTTCATGTTTATAGAACTATTACATGTAATAGTATAGTTGTATAGAAATGCATTATCGTTGTAGTTAAATTAAATTTATTTTATATTGAAAATTATTTGTTACTCCGTTACAACGTTTTATTTAAATAAAGAGAAATCTAAGACGTATGTATTTGCATACATCTTACTATAAAACTTAAACATAACTCTTGAAATAAACATTTGACGAAAACATAACTCTTGAAATAAACATTTGACGATACAAAAATGAACATCTGTTGAAACACGAATAAACCAAAAGAACATTGGATGATACAATACTTCTTATAGTAAAAATGATTTGAACGTAGCAATCCTTATAAATAAATTTGCTCTCATTTTTATTTATATAAAATTCTTAATATTCAATTCAAAATATATATTAATTTGAACCAAAAACTTCTTGTTATAAAAATGAACATCTTATGATACACAAATGAACATTTACCAATATATAAATGAACATTTTATAAAAATTTGCAGAAAATTCATAAATAAAAAGGAGTAGGGGAAGAACACGCGCGTAGGGTGGGGGGTGCAGGCAGTGTTCCCTGCCGTGGGGTGTAGGTAAAAATTTGTACCATTTGGCCAATTTTCATTAGAACATCGATTTTTTTTTTTATTAATTTTTGTGGACGTATTAGAACATCGATGTGATATACACGCTTATCGATACATTTTTTACATTCAAAACGAGGTACTTAAGTTATTTTTTTCCCAATTTCGGAGCATAATTAAGACCCTTAAAAATAAAAATGACCCCCTAAAACAGCATTTTTTGACACGCAATATGAATAAAAATTTAATGGCTAGCCTGTAACAAAACCCTAACAAAAACCATTAAAAGTGGTAGCAATTTTTTTTTTTTGTGTTTTTTGTGGTAGTAAAATAAAATAGTAAAATTTTAGATAGGTATCAAAAATCAAAGTGGTATTTTAGTGGTATTAAAAGTCAATAGTTTATATTCTCTCAAAATAAAAAATAGTCAAAACTTTCTAATCAATACTCCGTATATTAATATTAAATAATATCATTCGACCTGGCAAACGTGTCTAGTTTGAGTCAGGTCAATTCGGTTAGGTCAATTTTTCAAGACCCAATGGAGATAGAAATTTTTTTATAAAGAATGATATAATTATATAGGTAGGAGAGAAAATTATTTAAAAACATTGATATATAGTGGCAAACGGGTCGTTCGGGTCGCGTACGGGTCGAGTCAATCAATATTCTGGTTGGGTTCAGGTTGGGTCGGGTCAATTTAGGTTTCAGGTCGATGGTAATTCGGGACTGGTCGGGTATCAGGTCAACACTTTGGGTAGAGTTCGGGTCGGATCAGTCTTTGGGTCCAATTATCGGGTAAAGTCCGGGTCGGGTTGAGTTCAGGTCGGGTCTATTCGGGTCTGGTCAATTTTCGTCTATGTCGATGTAGGAATTTGACCAATAATATATTATAATTATTATCAGTAAGTATAAAGGATAACAGTTGAATATTAATAATATATTCATTAGACAATTCCAACAGTACTATATACACAAGACTGTATTGTTTCATATGTATGATCAATATCATTAATTAATTGGTCAAAAATTCAAATTAGATAAAGTGAATAGTGGAAAAAAAATTTCAATGTAACACTTAAAAGAAGAAGCTAAGACTCTAAGAGTAATAGTAAAAATAACAATAACAAACTAGTGTTCATAATCAAATGGAACTCTTTATGAATTATTATGAGTAATAAATTACACGCAATTTCAACAATATTATACACACAAAACTATACTGTTTAATTTAGGTTATTTTCGATAAGTGATTATTCAGGTTAAGTAATTAAATCCTAAATCAATTAGGTCATTTTGAGTATTTATTAATTTTTGATCAGGTCATTTCACGTATGTTCAAATCGTTTCGGGTTTCTGGTCCATTCGGGTCAATCAATGCGGGTCAAAGTTAGGTCGGGTCACTTCGGGTTTTGGGTAACTTCTGGTCGGGTCGCTTCGATATTGGATCAATTCGGGTATCAGGTCAATTTCGGCTCAAGTCAATTCGGGTATCGAGTCAAGTTCGGGCCAACTCTACTTCGGGTCGGGGTGAGTTCGCTTTGTGTTTGGATCAATTTCGAGTTTGCATTTTTTGGTTATTCGGGTCGGGTTAGGATTTTTAGCTCTAAGAAATTATAAAAGGGACTTTTTTTCAAGGTAATGTTTATATGTAGTCCTTAAGGCTGTATATAGACATTAAATATACTCTTGAAAATCGTGTAAAATTAGGAATTCATGACAAAATCACGTGTAAATCTAGTGTGTTTTTGTCATGATTTCTTAATTTTACAATTTTATATCTAGTCCTAAAAGCTACGTATATCATTTTCTTTTTTTTTTTTTACCATAAAAGTGAAAATTTCAAGCACGTGATAATAAAACGCTAGTCCTTGAAATTCTAACATGCGGCAAAATCAAATACGAAGTATAAGTGAAGTAAAGATCTTGAAAGCAACCAAAGTTAGGAACTTAGGGCTAAACACTTTAACTTGAAATTCTGTATTAAGTAGACTGACCCGAAGATAATTTGAATAAATCATTCTTATATGATATCATATCAATAATATATAACGCTGGCCTCGCAGTCAGGCAACGAGACAAGGACACTTGGCATTCTAGTATTTCACCAAATGTCGAGTCATGTAGGCGACAAATAGATATTAGTATGACACATATGATGCTAAGTAAGCGAATTTTTGATAGATTTTTGAAGATAAAAATGTAATATAAAGTTTTATTATCAATATATTTCTAATGTTTCATATATACAAAATTAATCATAACTTGTAATAAATATCCATAACTCGATTTTATTTCCATCATAAAAATTCTTTTTAATAAGTTTTTAAAAATAAGATCCATTTATAATATATTTAAATTATTAAAAAAATAACAGAAAACCAGAAAAAATAAGTTTTAAACAAATAATAATAATTTTAGTTTGGTAAAAATACTTTTAGTTCAGTAAAAATAATTTAAGTTCAATAAAAAAAAATTTCATGTTAACTCTTTAAAAAAAATAAATAGAAAAAAATTTCAAGGTAATAATAATATAGATATCTATTTACAAATTAAAACTACAAAAAGTACACAATTTTATTTTATCCTGTAGTTTTTATCAACAATGCGGGCATCACCCGGACACCAAACTAGTAACTAATATATAAAACTAAAGTTTTAGTCAGACCATGAGATAGTGACACCACTGACACCTGGCGTTCTAACTTTTTTCCAAGTGTCACGCCACATTGGCGATGTATAAAAATTATTTTGACACATGATTTATTTGTTTAATAAAAAATAGGATAGATTTAGATAGACTTTATAATATAAAAAAGTTAGTTTAAAAATTTTATTTTCAATAAAATTTGGATAGAATTTTATGATAAGGCTCTGTTCACTTCACCTTAAAAAAATAATATTAAGAAAAAATAATTTCATTTCAATAAAATTAATTTCAGTTTAGTAAAAATAATCTAAGTTCAGCAAATATAATATCAGTTAAGTAAAAATAATTCCATTTCAGCAAAAATAAAGTGAGGTGAATGAGGCCTAATATTGTTAGTTTAGAGTTTATTTCCAATAAAATATCATAACAATTAAATTATAATTTTATTCAAAAAACATATTAGATTATAACTCTCAATAATTATCATATAAATTTATTTTTATATCATGATTTTTCTTAGAGCGATGGAAGTAATTCAAAACGTATAACATCCATTTTTTTTGAGAAATATATAATCTATTCTAAACAATTGAAATTAGATACTTCACAATCTAATATAATTTTATTACTATATGTTGATATGTCAATCGGGTTGGGTCACGGGTCATTATGAGTCGAGCCACTTCAAGTTACGGGTCAAGAAATGTTCAACCCAAGCCTAAAATTTCGGGTTTGGATAGATCAATCCAACGAGATTAGAAGATTTTTTATTTAATTTATATTGGTTCACCTTTAGAAATTTCTAATATTTCAAGCTTACATTGCTTTTTTAAATAATTTTTTTTTACTCAAACATTTTCACCAATATTATTATTAGTCATTACATACCTACTACATTATTTAAATTGTCATAAAAAGCACATCAACTCCTATCTAATTTTGTATATGTAAACACAAATTTCAAATCTAAAAATATAGATTCAAAACAAATGCAATAAAGTATTAATTTTATTAATTTGATAATTTTGGGTACAATCTCTGATTTGATCCTCTGATTCTATTTCCACTTTGACTTTGACGTATTCCAAAGATTGACTTGATTCTCGAACGAGGGCCGTTGAGGCTTGATCTCGATCGAAGATTTGATGCAGAACTTTGACTTATTGTTGATGTAGACCTTTGATTTGAATTCTTGATTGAGGGCCAATGAGGCTTTATCTCGATCAATGACTGTTTGATGTAGAGGTTGAACTAACTAATGTTCTTGATGATTTGAATTCCTTCTTTCCTTAGTGTTAAGGGTCGTCGAGCTGAGGCTTGATTTCTTCTACGGGTGATCTTCTAGAGTAGAACGTCACGTTGGATTCTTGTTGTTCTTCTAGGTTTTGAAATGTTTTCTCTAAAAAGGTTTAAAGTATTTGATGAGAGGTTTTCTCAAGAGTGGTTTATAGTATTTGAGAGGCTTTCTCTACTTTTTTTTTATTCTCCTTCTTTTTCCTCTAGGTTTTTATCTCCTCTCCAAATGAAATAGAGAGAGCTCTATTTATAGAGTGAGATAACCTAGGGTTAGTTAGGGTTTGATATGTATTGGGCCTTTGATCTGGTAATCATGACTCATTTAAAATAATTGAGCCAATTTTAATAGGTTTTCACTATTAAATGAACAATATAATTAAAACAATTAAGATGGGATAATTTAACTTTTCTTCACCCAAAATAGTTAATTTTAAATAAATAGTCAAATAACATTGAGTCAATAATTTGACTTTTGACCCGTATCAAATCCAATGTGGCACATGTATAAATTTTATGTGCTTATTATAGTATCAATTATATATTTTAACATTTAAAAAATAAATAAAAATTTATCTTAAAAATTCAATAAAAAATCTAGGCATCGAACGAGGTACAAAACTATCAAAGTAAACAGCCACGGCTAACCTCCTGACCACACAATTAAGATACAAGTATACAAACACCAACATCTACATGCAACTGACATATATAAACTGAACCAGACATTCAACCTGATCATTAACTTATCAATTCTTATTCGTACAGTAAAAATTATACCTTAGTTGAAGGCGCTCCAATTGCGAGCCTAGCAGCAGAGACGTATCTAAGTTTAAAATTATGGGATCAATTTACTCAACGTGTTTTATATTAAAACTTATATTTAAAATGAAGAAAAAATGATTTATTTAGCGTTGAATTATTTAATATGACAACAATACCTATTATGCAAAGTTTAAGTAATATAATATATCAATACACATAATTATATGAGTTAACTATGTGCAATATGATATTTACGTAGTTGCACGTATTATTATATAAATAATCACATAGTTTGTTAATTTATAAATAATTTTATTTTATTAATTTTATTTCAACTATAATAATGACAGGTTACACAAACTTATTTCAATATATATATATATATTATATAAATATATTTTACTTTACAAAGATTACTTGGTAATTTGTGAGATCTTATTTAATTCGTCTTAATGAGTATAATTAAAATAAAAAAAACTAGTTAGTGCCTGTGCAAATGCACAGACTCAAAATGGTAAGACTGTGTCAAAAAAAAAAGTAATTGTAAGTGTAGGGAATATTTCAAGCATTACCCCAAACTTGAACCCCACTGTGATCATACACTTAAGCATGGTGGCGTCCAAAAGGAAAGAAGCTAGAACAAAAGAGTCGCCAACAAGTTTTAGAAACTTGTAAACCATTCACAGGGTGAAGGTTACACCCCTTAGCGATCCAAGAGATCGTTAACTCCAATAGATTTGGAACCAAGACTGGAAATTCGGGGATGAAGGTATAAATCCAATCTAAAAGAGAAAGAACCTGCCCTAATAATAGGCCTTTACTTTATTATTCTCGTATTCATGTGCGCTTTCGGACTAACATGCAATCAATAGGTTTACCCTAAACCTGTTTAATCTATGTTGGTTGAATATTAATGCACAAATAAAACTATTATTGGCGATCACTTGAATTATAACCAAATTAACCCTAAATAAGATTATTAATTATCTTATTAAGCTTGATTACAAGTACCAATTCCCTTTAAACATGCATAAAAGGCGTGATCAAGCAATAACAATAAAAATCAAGCAACATAATAATAATCATCATAACAATAATTATGTTAACAATAAAGCATAATAATAGCAAGATCCTAGGCATGATACTAACAAGATTAATAACAAACTCTACCATGTCACTAAACAATAAAAAATCAAAGCTTTAGCCCTAACATGATTAATAACAAACCCTAGCATGCCACTAAACAATAAAAAATCAAAGATTTAGCCATAACATGATTAATAACAAACCCTAGCATGTCACTAAACAATAAAAAATCAAAGCTTTAGCCCTAACATGATACTAACATGAATATTATGGAAGGAGAATAAAAGGCATAAGAGGAAGGATAGTTATCATATTTGGTATTATAACCTTTTCCCTAAACATGATACTAGGAAGATCAAAACACCCTAACATGACACTAGGAATCATAATAACAATCTAGACATGATTTCTATATCATAATATCAATAAATCAATTAAAGCACTTACTTGGATGCCTCGTATCTCTTTCTAATAACAAAATATACGCATTAGTAACTTCAAGGAAAATATAAAATTAAACAATTAAATTAAATAATTGAAATAGAGATTTGGGACCAAACCCTCAGAAATTAAAACCTTCCACGTCTAGGGCGAAGAAAACTTCGAATTTGGCTAGTTGTGTCTAGATCTCGTGAATGCGGAATTTTGTTTGAGAGAAGGCTAGTTTAGAAAAGAGAGAGAGAGAGTATCAAGAATTTCTTGATGAGAGTTGGTGAGAATTATAATTAATGGAAATTGATGGAAAAAATTGATAGTTGGTTTTAAAAACGGAGGTTTAAGGACGCTATTTATAATGAAAATCAGCCGGATATGATAAAAAACGAATCAGAGTTTCGAAAAGAATAAAACACGACTGCAGCGTTAAACACGCTTCTGTCGCCAGAAGCTACACTCTGTCGCCAGGCGACAGAGCTGTCGTATGGCGTTGCAATTCAGTTTTCCACGCATTTTCTTATTTTTATAAAATTTAAGTGTACGAGAGGGAAAAACTGTATTTTCCTTAAAAACACTTCTTTTATTCTGATTAAAACTCCTAAAAGTCAATTAAAGTCAATTTATCAATGCTAATTAAATTAGGATTCAAAAGAACCTTTTAGATTATTCTAGAAGACTATAATCAATCCTAATTGCATTAAGAAGATAAACCATAATAGGCCCTCCTCTAGATCATTTGACCGCATATAAAGATCAAACCGGGCCCAATTTAGTAATTTGGCCATAACTTCTCATTATTCATCGGAATTGGGCTTATAATATATCGTTGAAAAGCTCTTTTTGAACCCAACCCAACTACACCATTATTGGACCCTTGCCATGGACCAAACCAAACTGGATTGGTTGTTTTCATAAAATAGGTTTTCAAAAATAGAGAAAAAGAAAAGAATTAAAAACTAACCGCAACACTAGACTTTCCACACTTTCACTTCATTCGATTATGGTTCGACGTGAAAGGTACTCATCATTGGGTTTGGTTTTGGGAGACACAAATGGGTGTCTATAGTAAGATTGATTAAAAATGACTTAAGGGCTTGTTCTGATATATTGAAAATAACTTAACTGAATGGAGTTGAAATGAATTGTTTATGAGAATAGGAACTTAGGAATTAATGGATTGTTTAGCATCATTTTTTGTTTATATTTTTCAGTTTTATTTAAAACAAAAAACCAAAAACAGGAAAATGGAAACAGAAAAAGGGGTTTCCACTTTTCGGTTATCAGTTTTCAAAATTATCATGATCTTAATTAGTTAGACTAATGTTTTATACCCTAAACCGATTGGAGCTTAACTGGATTGAAATTAAGCTGAACAGAGTAGATCCTATTTCCCTAAAAAAACAATAACTTTATGGGCCTGTTCAACATTAGCTTTTAAGGTAGTTGTTAGCTTTTAGACCTAGTCAAAACACTACCTTAAAATAATATTAGTGTTTGGTGAAGTAGTATTTTAAGTAGCTGTTAGAGGTAGAGATAATTTTTAAGTAGCTGTTGTTGACAGCTAAAAAAGATAGTTTTTAAAACTCTAAAGTAGCGTTCAACCTTTTTTTTTTTTTTTTGTTATTTTCTAATGAACTTTCTTTTTCTTTTCTTTTTGACTCAGTATTATTTGTTTCGGTCAAGCATATTATCAAATTTTTCTATTTCATATCCTTTTTTTCCCCTTTCATTATGAGGAGTATTATTTTTTCTATCTTATTTTATAAATCGATTATTTATTAGCAATATATATTATACTATATAATATTTAAAATTAACAACAATTTGATACATAACACGTCGTCACACTAATAATATTAATAATAATAACTGTATTTTATAGTTTCAATCGCTACTGTTACCGAATAGTCATAGTATGAACCGCTACCTTGACAGTTGACCTCTAACAGCTACTACTTGATAGCTCACAACTATCTCAACAGCTCACAGCTACACAAAAGTTAATAGCCAACAACTACAACTACTTTTGCCGAACCGACCCTATAAACTGTAACATTATTATTATTATTTTTTGTATAAATTTAAATTTATTGAATGTATATCCTTAATTTCTTGTTTGTTACATAAATATTTTTCTATTTTAAAGTAATTTTAATTTTTTTATACAATTTTTTTTTTATGATATGTCCATTTTATATAGTGTTTTACCCCCATCCCTTGGTCGTTATTAGTAGTGTTTTTGGCTCTTTCGGGCCACTTTTATTACTAATTTGTGTGTTCTAGTGTTTTCGTAGTTTTAGTTGTATTTTACAGGAAATTGCACTCTTGGAGCATTTTCCCGGGCTTTATGGATCAACTACGGAAGCTAGAAGGACATGGCCACTTTTGGAGCCCACGATCGGTGAGAGCCGGTGATTAAGGGCTCGGTAATTGGGATCCCGAGGCATTTGGACCAAGTATTCGAGACCCGAGAGGAAATTCGGATTGGGCCGAGAAATCTAGCCCAATCGAAGTCCAAGCCTCAAGGAGAAGCAACCGCCCGATCAGGCTACCTCTAGCACGATCGGGCGCGGCAAGATTAGTAGGCTGAGCGTGCTGAGGCGCGCCCGATCGTGCGAGCATCTAGCACGATCGGGCGATGCTGCTGGGTAGGAACGCGAAGAAAAAGGCGCGCCCGATCGGGCGGCCCTTCGCCCGATCGGGCGCGCGTTTGTTGAAGACCTGATTAAGTTAGTTTTAATTCTTGTTTTAGGAAACGTTTAAATACGATTTTGTACGGAATTTTTAGATTACCTTCTTTCTTAGACTTTCTCTCTCTACTTAGTATTTTTCTCTCTCTTAAATTCTCTCTCAACTTTTGTTCTTAATTCTTCCTTAAATTCCAGATTTATTTTTGGTAACAATTTCTTCTCTTTTAATTTCAGCTATTTTATTTGTTTTCTTGATTATGCTTTTATTTAATTACTTGATTAGTTTAGTCATGATGATTTGTGAGTAGTTTAATTTCTAGGGTTTATGGGGATCTAATAAATGTTATGAAGTGGTAATTTTGTGTTTGTTAATTATCAATGCTTGGTTGATTTCCTATTGATTGATTAAATGCTATGCAATTAGGTTTGGCCAGATTTAATTGTATGAGTTTAGCAATATTAATTCGAGATTCGACATATGAGAATTGATGTTTAGGCTTAGTTTCAATTGGCGGATTAATTTATAAATGGTTAAGTCGAGATTCGACAGATGAGATTTAATGCCGGTAAATTAACTCTGTGATTATAATATGTAGCGAAAGCCCTTTATAATCTGATTAACCAATGCTTGATGATTGCTTACTATGATTTGCCTTGGAATATTGTTTATTACTGAACCTATGCACTAGGCCTTTTAATATTTGATTTTCTCCCTACTTTATTTCCTTCGACCTTATTCTCCGTAGTTTAGATTTTATTCATAAAAATATTGGTTACTTAGATAATTTAGATTATATTTATTAATTAGAATTAAAAAGACCTGTTTCCCTGTGGAGTTCGATCCTACTTCCCTATCTACCTTAGTTAGAGAATTTAGCTAATTATTTTTTATTAGGGGATACGACTTTACCCTGTCAAAATTTGGCGCCGTTGCCGGGGAAACAGTTTTATTTTTTGTTTTCTAATTATATTTTTGTAGTCTAGATTATCCCCTCATATTTGCTTCTAGTGTTTGTTTATGCCCAGGTGTTCCAGATCAGTTCACATCCCATTCGATCCTGAGATCGAACGTTCCTTCCATAGACAGAAAAATCTCTACAAGCAAATCCTGGCGGATTCTGGTGATAATAACAATAATCACCGCGATCCTCCCTCTGATTCTAGTGACACAAATATTCCTTCAGATTCAGGATCAGAGATGACGACCCAGAAGAAACTCAGTGACTACTCGCAACCGAAGCTCACAGATTTCCCGCACCTTACTCCCACTCCGGCTCTAGATGGAGTTCAATTTGAGATCAAGCCCCAATTTATCACTATGATAGAGAGGAAGCAGTTCAGCGGAGCTAAGGGTGAAGATCCTAATCTTCACATCGCAGATTTCTGCCAATATTGTAACACCATTAGACAAGCCGGGGTCACGCAAGACCAAATCAGGGAGATTCTTTTTCCCTTTTCATTATGTGGCAAAGCAAAATTATGGTTTAATGGTTTGAATAGAACTGCACTTGGTATTACTGACTGGGAAACTCTTGCTTTGAATTTCTATAATAAATATTATCCTGCAGAGAGAACAGCGGTGCTAAGGAGTGCTATTCAGAACTTCGCTCAAGAGGCCGACGAAACATTATATGAGGCTTGGGAGAGGTTCAAGGATCTACAGAGAGAGTGCCCCCACCACAATCTAGCACAATGGCAATTGATCCAAGCATTTTATAATGGACTTGGAAATTCTTCTAGATCAGTGTTAGATTCGGCAGCTAGTGGGAGGTTTATGAATTTAAATGTGGATGATGCAGGACAGGTTATCGAACACATGGCAATACACAATTCCCAATATGGGAATCCGAGAGGGTTTGCAAATAAAGGAAAACATAATGTTGATTCCGTATCCTTTTTGCAAGCTCAATTAACATTTATTTGTCAGAAATTAGATAATCTTACTGCTGCTCCTAACTCTGTAGCTAATGTTTCTGCTGTCGCTAACCATGAAGCTTTTTGTGAAAATTGTGGAATTGTAGGTCATTGGGAGCAAGATTGTAGGAGCTCTATGGAACAAGTTAATGTCTTTCAAACCTATAGGCAAAATAATCCCTATTCCAATTTCTACAATGCCGGTTATAAAAATTATCCTTACCTTTCATACCGGAGCACCAATGTACAAAATCCTCCACCTCCACAACAACCACAACAGCAAATCCCACCACAGCAAAAATATTATCATCCTAATTCCGGCCAGAAAATCCAAGCATCACCCTCATCATCTTCCGACCCTGCCATGATAGAAATTAGAGCAATTCTTGCCAATATGCAAAAGCACATGGAGAGTAGGGATGCGCAAATTGATTCTCTCCTATCCCATAATAAAATCATGAACAATCAAATTGCACAACTTTCATCTACCCTACAATCCCGTCAGCAGGGAGCTCTACCAGCACAACCTATCCATCCTACAGATCATGCGAACGCAATCACTCTACGGAGTGGTTCACATTATGATGGACCTCCTATGCCAAAGGAAGATAGACCAGTTCATGATCTAGATTCCTCTATACCAAACGCTAATCCTGCTAGCCCTGCAGGGCTACAAATAGATACTAACCCTACTAATGTTTCTGTGCAGGGTAAATCGCAGGATAAAGGAGGAGATGTGCAGAGCCCAGTTATCAAGCTTCCATTCCCTAATAGACAACTGAAGAGTAAGCTTGATAAACAATTCGGTAACTTTCTAGAGGTTGTGAAAAACCTGCAAGTAACAATTCCTTTCACTGATTTAATCACTCAAGTGCCTGCTTATGCTAAATTTATGAAAGACATTCTGACTAGGAAAAGAGCCTTTAATGAAGTAGAAACTGTAGCTTTCACAGAGGAGTGTAGCGCTCTATTGCAAAACAAATCCCCTCCTAAATTAAAGGATCCCGGTAGTTTTTCTATCCCTTGTCACATTGGGAATGTTTTTATTGACAAAGCTTTGTGTGATTTGGGTGCTAGTGTCAGTGTCATGCCATCGTCTGTCTGCGCTAAATTAAATATGGGAGAATTAAAAGTTACTAATATAACTTTACAAATGGCAGATCGTTCGGTAAAATACCCCTTAGGTATTTTAGAGAACGTACCTGTCAGAGTTGGTAAATTTTTTATTCCTGTTGATTTTGTTGTTTTAGATATTGAAGAGGACACACAAATACCCATTATATTAGGTAGGCCTTTCCTCCATACTGCTGGAGCGATTATTGATGTAAAAAATGGTAAACTAACCCTTTCTGTAGGTGACGATAATGTTACTTTCAATCTAGGGAAGGTTTTGAAAGGGCCTATGCTAGAGGAAAATTGTTGTTACATTGATATAATTGATGTAATGGACGATATTTGTGATGATAGCTTGCCACAGGTTCTTGCGAAGGATCATTAGAGGAAGTTCTCTGTGGGAATTTATCTAGCGACAATGCAAGCATTTGGGGTAAAGAGGTACAGGATATTGAAAAGGCTCTTTCCTTAAAAGAGTTAAGCCCCAAGGAAACAATGAAGGTAGTAAATTTAGTTCAGGAATCAAAACCTGCAGAGGTTAAGAAACCTGAGCTAAAACCTCTCCCTTCTCATTTAAAATATGTTTTTCTAGATGAACAGGAACTACACCCCGTGATCACCAGTACTGCACTCACTGACCTACAATCTTCCCAACTTCTAGGGGTTCTCGAAACCCATAAGAAGGCTATAGGGTACAGTATTGATGATCTCAAGGCTATAGGGAAGGTTTTGAAAGGGCCTATGCTAGAGGAAAATTGTTGTTACATTGATATAATTGATGTAATGGACGATATTTGTGATGATAGCTTGCCACAGGTTCTTGCGAAGGATCATTAGAGGAAGTTCTCTGCGGGAATTTATCTAGCGACAATGCAAGCATTTGGGGTAAAGAGGTACAGGATATTGAAAAGGCTCTTTCCTTAAAAGAGTTAAGCCCCAAGGAAACAATGAAGGTAGTAAATTTAGTTCAGGAATCAAAACCTGCAGAGGTTAAGAAACCTGAGCTAAAACCTCTCCCTTCTCATTTAAAATATGTTTTTCTAGATGAACAGGAACTACACCCCGTGATCACCAGTACTGCACTCACTGACCTACAATCTTCCCAACTTCTAGGGGTTCTCGAAACCCATAAGAAGGCTATAGGGTACAGTATTGATGATCTCAAGGGTATTAGCCCTGACTTTTGTATGCACAGGATACATCTAGAGGATAACTATAAGCCCTGCATTCAACCCCAAAGAAGATTAAATCCTAACATGCAGGAAGTAGTCAAGAAAGAAGTTATGAAATTACTTGATGCATGTATTATCTATCCTATTTCTGACTCCAAGTGGGTAAGTCCCGTGCAGGCAGTGCCAAAGAAGGGTGGGATGACTGTGATAACAAATGGAAAAAATGAATTAATTCCCACTAGAACTGTAACAGGGTGGCGTATGTGAATAGACTATCGTAGATTAAATATCGCCACTAAAAAGGATCACTTCCCTCTTCCCTTTATTGATCAAATGCTTGAGAGGTTAGCCAATCACAAATTCTTTTGCTATTTGGATGGGTATTCGGGATTTTTCCAAATTCCAATTCACCCTGAAGATCAGGAAAAGACTACTTTTACATGCCCTTATGGCACTTTTGCATATCGTAGAATGCCCTTTGGTTTATGTAATGCACCCGCTACCTTTCAACGTTGTGTGATGAGCATTTTTTCTGAATTCATAGAGTCTATTATGGAGGTCTTTATGGATGATTTTAGCGTTTATGGTTCTTCATTTGACTCATGTTTAGTTAATCTCGCTAAAGTTTTGAAAAGATGTGAAGAGTGCAACTTAGTCCTTAATTGGGAAAAATGTCACTTTATGGTGACAGAGGGAGTAGTCCTAGGTCATATTGTATCTGATAAGGGCATACAAGTAGACAAGGCTAAAATATCAGTGATTGAGCAATTACCTCTCCCATTTAATGTTAAGGGAGTTAGAAGTTTCTTGGGTCATGCGGGGTTTTATCGCCGCTTTATCAAAGATTTTTCTAAAATTGCTAAACCACTGACACAGCTCTTGCTCAAGGATGCCCCATTTATTTTTACTGACGAGTGTCTTGAGGCTTTCAACAGGATCAAGCAGGCTTTGATATTGGCACCCATCATATGTGCTCTCGATTGGAACCTTCCTTTCGAAATCATGTGTGATGCAAGTGACTTTGCACTAGGAGCCGTGCTCGGACAGAGGAAGGACAAGGTTTTACATGCTATTTATTATGCTAGCAAAACTTTGGATGAAGCCTAAGTCAACTATGCTACTACGGAAAAGGAGTTTCTTGCTGTTATTTATGCTTTAGAAAAATTTAGATCATATCTTGTTGGTTCTAAAGTTATTGTTTTTACTGATCATGCAACATTGAAATATTTGATAGCTAAGGCGAAATCAAAGCCAAGGCTACTCCGTTGGGTTCTCTTGTCCAAGATTTCAACATAGAAATCAAAGATAAAAAAGGAGCAGAGAACGTAGTGGCAGACCACTTGTCACGTATCAGGTATGATGAGGGTAAGGATACTCTACCTATAGATGATTCTTTCCCTGATGACAACCTATATGCAGTTGTAGAACAACACCCATGGTATGCAGACTTCGCTAATTATTTAGTGGGTGGTACTCTACCCCTTGACTTGTCCTACCAATAAAGAAAGAAATTCCTTTATGATGTTAAGCATTATTTTTGGAATGATCCTTTTTTGTTTCGTGAGTGTGCATATGGATTATTTCGCAGGTGTGTTCCCGAATGGGAAGTCCACGGTGTGCTTACCAGTTGCCACACCTCACCATATGGAGGACATCATGGCCCCACTAAAACGGTGGCCAAGATTAATGAGTCCGATTTTTATTGGCCTACAATGTATAAAGATGCTAATATGTTTGTGCAGGCTTGTGACTCTTGCCAGAGGACTGGCAACATCTCGCGGAGGCATGAGATGCCCCAAACAGGAATTTTAGAAGTTGAGATTTTTGACGTTTGGGGTGTTGATTACATGGGACCGTTCCCTTCTTCAAAAGGGAACCGTTATATTCTTGTCGCCGTAGATTATTTATCCAAGTGGGTTGAGGCCATCGCCACTCCTACCAATGACGCCAAGGTCGTCCACAAACTTTTTAAGAACACAATCTTTCCAAGATTTGGTGTACCTAGAGTTATAATAAGTGACGGAGGATCTCACTTTCATGAACGGAAGTTGGACACTCTCCTCAAAAAGTATGGTGTCTACCATAGGACAGGTTTAGCCTACCACCTCCAAACTAGTGGCCAAGTCGAGGTTTCCAACCGCGAGATCAAGGCCATTCTAGAGAAGGTGGTGTCAAAATCAAGGAAATATTGGAGTGACAAGTTGGACGACACTCTTTGGGCATACAGAACTGCATTCAAGACCCCTATAGGTACTACTCCGTATAGACTCGTGTATGGAAAAGCATGTCATCTGATCTCCCGGTTGAATTGGAATATAAGGCATATTGGGATATTAAGGAGCTCAATCTAGCTGCCAAACTAGCGGGGGAAAAGAGCTTACTTCAACTCAATCAACTCGATGAGTTTAGGTTGACGGCCTATGATAGTGCTCGAGTCTACAAAGAGAAGAGGGTCGTGCGGGACCTAGATAAACCAGCGCTTTGCGGGAGGCAACCCGTATTTCTTGTTTTCTAGACTAGTTTTATTTTTATTTTATTTTTATTTTTACTTTAGAGAGGCGAGGTGAGTGAAATTTTACTGTTTATAAGTGTTTTTGTACAGGTATAGGTTTAAGAGGTCAAAAGACTTAGAAGAATTTGAAGACGAAGAAAAGCAAAGGAAACGACTGGGCACGGGCCCGATCGGGCGAAGCCCGCCCGATCGGGCGCGCAAGGGAGGTTAAAATTCATGCCCTCTCTCGCCGACCACGCCCGATCGGGCGCGAGAAGAGAGTTGGTATCGACCATTATTTCGCTCGATCGGGCGGTGTTGCCCGATCGGGCGCGCAAGTTCAGTCACAAACTCGAGCAAATTTCGCCCGATCGGGCGCAAATCGAGTGAAGGAAAAGATATGTCGGGCGAAGCTCGCCCGATCGGGCGAGCCATAGGGCGAATTTTTCGTTCGTGTTCGCGCCCGATCGGGCAAAGCTCGCCCGATCGGGCGCGCAACTCCAACTCTGGAATTCAAATGATCCGCCTAATCGGGCGAGGCTCGCCCGATCGGGCGCGCCTATTTTTTTGGCCGTCCCTTATATTTTTCTTCTTCTTTCTTTCCTCATTTTCTTCTTACTTCATCTTCTTCTCCTTTACTTTCTCTCTCTAAAACCCCCATTTTTATACCTTCAAACTCACTTATTCTTCAAGATCCTCTCCAATCCTTCCATCAAAACTCAAATTTTTTTTTACATATTTCTAATCCTTTCACCTTTCTCTACAATCTAAACCCAATTTATACCATTTTCTCTTAACTTTTTCTAAACCATAAGAGTGAGAAACCAGTCAATTCCTATTCTTTCCACCATCAATGGCTTTCAAGAGGTCAAGAACGGTGAGGGGGGAAGGCTCAAGGAACTAAGAGGCGAGAATTGACCCAGACTTGCAAATTCCGGGATGGGAGAGGGTGGTCATCACCACCCAAGAACAAAAACAAAGGATGCTTAACCTCATCACGAGGCAGGTAATTCCCACTCGTTTCATTCATCACCCTACCCTCATTAGACTAGGAATTGATAAGTATGTGGAAAAATTATTCAAAGGAGTTGGCATGAGCGGTTTCTTCAATATGCATTACGATACTTATGATTATTTAACCTTAGAATTCGTTTCTAGTTTTAATGTCATAAAATCAAATGCCTTAATTTCTCATGTTCAATTTCGGTTATTCAATAATGATATTAGATTGACATTGAAAGAGTTTGGTAAATATTTTGAGTTGAAATCGGATAAACCTCTTGAACCACCCCAAGACAACATTGCCGTTGTCTATCAATCTGTTGATGTTTAAAGGTTTTGATGATGAGGAACTTAAGTTACAGCAAACTCATCTCATAAAGACTTTTCAAGTGTTTGTGTAGCCTAGGTGAAATTGATCTTGGAGATGGAAGAAGTAACTAAAGCTGAGAAGACTTGAAGGAGTTCTTTATCAAGAAAGTTATTCAATATAAAAGAAGAGTTCCCTAACAGGAACTGAGTTCCCTAACAGGAACTGATTTCCCTAACAGGAACTGAGTTCCCTCACAGGAACGTTCCTTCACAGGAACTTGAAGATTGCTGACTAAGATCTTTGGAGGAACTTAGTAAGCGTGGAGTCCAAGTAAACCTACCAGAATAAGAGTACAGTGCTACAATGTTTTAGTTAAGATTTTATCTTCTAGATTCATTGTTAAATATGTTAAGTAGGATATGCATGAAACTTATTAGAAGCGTGACAGTTAGCTTGGCAAATAAATTAAAATCGGAAAAGATAAAAGATAGAAATCGGAAAAAGATTTTCTTTAAATATTTATCTTTTAAAATCAGTTTGTTAAAAAGATTTTATGCTTTTTAATTCAATATTTCTATCTTATTTTCTGAAAAGATTTTCTTCAAAGGATTTAATTAAAAAACCGTGTTTTAAGATAAGTTAAGTTTTACTTATTTATCTTTATGTAAACCTACTATTTATACAGGTAATACTCGTATAAATAATAGAGAATTACATGAGCCTAGGTTTTTGTGAGTTTTATACGTGAAGAATTTACAGAGCTACAGTTGTGTAAGTTTGCCAAGCTTATCATACTGTCATATTAGTTTCAGGTTTCATGCATAGCTTGCCGATCATATACTAGGTGTTAATTCTTGTATTTGGTTTCGGGTTTATTAAGGTGAGAGTATTTTTATCATTGCATACAGAGAGAGCTTCTGGTGAGAAGGGGGAAGATCTGTACTTAGGGAGTACGAAAGAGTTTGAGTGTGGGACTCAGACTGGGAAGAACAGTGATCTGTTCTGTAGCAAGTTCGAGTGGAAACTTGTGAGTAGAGGCTGATTTATAATAGGTTGTAACTTGGTGTTTGCCCTATTATAGTGGAATTATTTGTGTTTGAAATCCCTAAGGTAGGGTCGAGGTTTTACTTCTAGTTGGGCACTAGAAGGTTTCCTCGTAAAATCTGTGTGCATCGCAAGTTCCTATTTTGTTCTATTTTATATTTGCAAAATTATTTTTAGGAACTCAACTACAATTCACCCCCCCTCTTGTAGTGTTCATCTCAATTAACACAATCCCTTACGGGGGATCCTAACTTGAACCTCCAACATGCTAAAGGTACTTGGATACAACATCCCGTGCCAAAGATTTGGCAACGGTTTTTTGGCCTTACCATTTTTGGAAGGCATGAACCCGCCAATGTTAGGCGGGATGAGCTTGAATTACTAGGGTCATACATGATCCCTAGGAGTAAAAAGCTCAATATAGTCCATAAAATGGCCAATCACTTCCAACGGGTGGCCAACGCGGCCGAGGCGGGTAGGTCTAGGGTACCCATCTACTTTGGTGGCCTAGTTACACTTATAGCGGTCAAACACCTTAGCTTTGTCCCTAACGATGATGGTAAGGTCGCCGTCCCAACTCTTATGGACCTACCCTATCTAGGTAGCCTTAACTGGATTAACGTCATGGGAGGGGAGACATGGTGGGTGATTCAAAGGGAATCCGGTAGGAGGGATAATGCTTTCACTTTACCTCACCCCAACCTTTTGAGCTTAACGGTCAAGGTGAGGTGTAACCACCTCACCCTTCACCTCAACCCCATCACTCTCCCATTGACCACTCACCTCCTCACCATTCACCACATTATCCACCACCTCAACCCTGTACATACGATATCCCCATTTCCTCTACCAACTACAACATAGACCCCAACGCCCCTTATGACTTCTCGGCTTTTAGGAGCCAATTGGATAGGATTGAGACGGGGCAAGGGAGAGTTGAGGGTTTGGTTAGGGATTTGGATGTTAGAGTAGGGTCTCTAGATAGAAGGGTTGGTTATGTGGAGAGGAACCTAGGGAGGGGTTTATACCCTATGTATGATGACTACGCCCGTCGAGGGGCTATTCCCCCCGATTCACTTGTCCCTGATTGGTTCCAATATCCGCAGGGTGGATATACGAACCCAAGTGCCTTTGGTACCTACGTCGACTACTCATCGGTCCATGGATATGGGACCGATGTACCTTTTGGTGGGATTGGGGGGAATGTGGACCCTAACTACTTTGCAGGTGGTTCGGGGTATGGAGGTGGTGGCTCTAGCCATGGAGGAGCCGGTTCTAGCCACGACGGGGGCTATTCGAGGATAGATGAGGATGAGGAGTAGGCTACTCTCCCAAGTCAATGAGGGCATTGCTTTATTTGGCTTGGGGGTGTTCTTTCACTTGGTAATTCTCTTCCCTTTTCTCTTTTTATTTGCTTTCCTAGTGTAGTTTTTATTGCTTTCTTATATATGAAAAATACAAAAAAAAAAAAAAAAAAATCCAAAAATACGTTCCAATGAATTATGAATCATACTTCCCTGTGCCCCATACTTGAGAAAAATTTGTTTTGATTCTTGGTTATTGATAATGAGCATTGTGGATTTGTTGGTCATGATTTGAAGTTTAATTGCTTGGATTCCTAAACATGAGTCAATCTTGCCCAACTACTTGTGAATATAGTGCTTGACTAGTTGATTTGGTTAGGAAATGTGTGATAGTTCCATAATTCCTGGTATGTCAATGAATTTGAGTATTGATTTGCAACTATGAGTAGTGTTTCATGACTTATTATTATGCACATGAGGAGGACGAAGGCGTTCATTCTTTTAGGTAGCCTTCAGAGTATTAGATACATTTGTTCCCTTCTTGTTACCCATGTTGTTGCTTGTGCCCTTTTATTGATTATTTAGCCACATTACAAGCCTATTTGAGCCCCATTGGATACTAGTCCCAAGCTTGGCTTGGGGGAGCTATTAGTTGGTGAGGTGAGTGAGTTGTGGTGTGCACATTATTTGCACAATGTGGGAATAAAAGAATATTGATTGTTCTTTGATTTTTGATTGGAAAATATTGATGTTGTGTTTCAAAGTTGAAATTTCCAATATGAGTTAAAAAAAAAAGAGCAAAAGAAAAATTTAATGCTCAAATGTTCTATTTGAAGATTGTTCAAGAAAAAAAAAGAAAAAAATTTTTAAGTTTGAAAAAGAATGAGTTCAAAGTTTGTATTTCACTCAAAGTTCTACATTATCATATTTTTATGAGTGACTATTGTAAGTGTTGGGATTGTTTATGATGATTGGAGTTGTATTTGGTGGTTTTTGTTGGAGTTGGTTATGTTTATGGAGATGTATGATCATCATTTATTTTGATCATGGGTTTGTTAGGATTTGGTTCCGTTAATGCATAGCTTTTCTCTCACATAATCCCAAATTTATCCTACCTTTACCCTAGCCTTACATTACAAGCTTAAAAGACCTTCCGACCTTGTGCATAGAAGTTATGTAAATGTGAAAGTGTTGTTTATCAATGCAAGTTATGACTTGGCATATTTCGAGTCGACTAGTAGGATGAGCGTTCATTGTTTTTATACACACGAGAGTGTGAGTTGGGAGGGCATTGTTCACATTAAAAGGGTTGGGTTGGAGAGCGATCGAGTACATCCTTTACTCGCCACATAAATGAGAGTTGAGTGTGTGAGCACTAGTCTTGAATTCTATATGCTTTTGTGGTTTGCTTTACTTGACAATTGTTGGGGAGGAAGGGTGATTAGATGAATAAGATTGATTGATTTTGAAGCATGTTCATTAGATTTTCCTTGAATCGTTGGTTTTTGATTTGATAATTGGGGTGAAGTATGTTTTATATGTTCATTGATGAGCTCTTTGCTTAGGGACAAGCAAATGTTTGGCTTGGGGGAGTTTGATATGTCCATTTTATATAGTGTTTTACCCCCGTCCCTTGGTCGTTATTAGTAGTGTTTTTGGCTCTTTCGGGCCACTTTTATTACTAATTTGTGTGTTCTAGTGTTTTCGTAGTTTTAGTGGTATTTTACAGGAAATTGCACTCTTGGAGCATTTTCCCGGGCTTTATGGATCAACTACGGAAGCTAGAAGGACATGGCCACTTTTGGAGCCCACGATCGGTGAGAGCCGGTGATTAAGGGCTCGGTAATTGGGATCCCGAGGCATTTGGACCAAGTATTCGAGACCCGAGAGGAAATCCGGATTGGGCCGAGAAATCTAGCCCAATCGAAGTCCAAGCCTCAAGGAGAAGCAACCGGCCCGATCGGGTTACCTCTAGCACGATCGGGCGCGGCAAGATTAGTAGGCTGAGCGTGCTGAGGCGCGCCCGATCGTGCGAGCATCTAGCACGATCGGGCGATGCTTCTGGGTAGGAACGCGAAGAAAAAGGCGCGCCCGATCGGGCGCGCATTTCTTGAAGACCTGATTAAGTTAGTTTTAATTCTTGTTTTAGGAAATGTTTAAATACGATTTTGTACGGAATTTTTAGATTACCTTCTTTCTTAGACTTTCTCTCTCTACTTAGTATTTTTCTCTCTCTTAAATTCTCTCTCAACTTTTGTTCTTAATTCTTCCTTTAATTCCAGATTTATTTTTGGTAACAATTCCTTCTCTTTTAATTTCAGCTATTTTATTTGTTTTCTTGATTATGCTTTTATTTAATTGCTTGATTAGTTTAGTCATGATGATTTGTGAGTAGTTTAATTTCTAGGGTTTATGGGGATCTAATAAATGTTATGAAGGGGTAATTTTGTGTTTGTTAATTATCAATGCTTGGTTCATTTCCTATTGATTGATTAAATGCTATGCAATTAGGTTTGGCCAGATTTAATTGTATGAGTTTAGCAATATTAATTCGAGATTCGACAGATGAGAATTGATGTTTAGGCTTAGTTTCAATATGCAGATTAATTTATAAATGGTTAAGTCGAGATTCGACAGATGAGATTTAATGCCGGTAAATTAACTCTGTGATTATAATACGTAGCGAAAGCCCTTTATAATCTGATTAACCAATGCTTGATGATTGCTTACTATGATTTGCCCTGGAATATTGTTTAGTAGTGAACCTATGCCCTAGGCCTTTTAATATTTGATTTTCTCCCTACTTTATTTCCTTCGACCTTATTCTCCGTAGTTTAGATTTCATTCATAAAAATATTGGTTACTTAGATAATTTAGATTATATTTATTAATTAGAAGTAAAAAGACATGTTTCCCTGTGGAGTTCGACCCTACTTCCCTATCTACCTTAGTTAGAGAATTTAGGTAATTATTTTTTATTAGGGGATACGACTTTTACCCTGTCATTTTAAAAAAAACAAAAGCATTTTGGAGGAATATTTTTCATAAATTTGTGCCAAGTGTCCTATTTGGTGTTTACTTTAGTATATACTACTAGATTAGGCCAGCTCGTGCGATGCACGACTTAAACATTATTTTACGATTGTAACAATATTATTTAGCTTATTTGTGTGTAATATGTACGTAGTACATATAATTTAATCAACATCTAATAAATTGAGAAATTAATAAAGAGTGGAAGATCCAATTCATATAATCTGTACAAAAAATACGAAGTAGGAGAAAAAGATAATGTTTATAACAAAATAAAATAGTCTGACATTCCTTTAATTTTTCCAATCGCAATTGCATAATTAGTCAATTTAAATATAAAATCTGATCTGTTAGGAAAATTTATAATTAATTTTTCATTTTCAAATTTTTATTTATGTTGAAAAATTTAATGATATCATTATTTGTTTTGGGGGAAGTTTTTTTAATAAGAGGTTGACATGTGGAAAGTAATGACATCAGCGGTAATTACTTCAGTTATATTTATGATAGATCATAATTACATATATTAAGGGTTAAAGTTTTACATTATAGATTACGTAAATTAATAAATAAAAATTACTACTCATCAAGCAATAAACACACACACACACACACACATATATAATAATAATAATAATAATAATAATAATAATAATAATAATAATAATAATAATAATAATAATAATAATAAAAGGGAGTTTTTTCCTGAGTTTTTAGAGAGCCAAGAAGGATTAAACTTTTTTCAGCGCGCCATGTAGGATAATAAATATTAGCTTTAGCCAATTAAATGAGATATTATTAATTACTTTTAGAATTCATTAATTTAAATAACATGTAAGCAAAATTGGCGAATAAGATTTCCCAGTTTAATTTAATTAAATATAAAATATTATCTTTTGATATCAGAAATTTTATCTAAGTAATATATAACAAATTTTAGCACAAAATATGTGTATAAAAAAATTATTTTAAAAAATTCAAACAAACGTGCATCGCATGGGCTTCATTGAGTACTATGTGAATTTAGTCAAATTAGTTTAACCATTAAACCATACATTAGTCGAAAACATTAAACCGTCACCGGCCTCCGCTCCAACACCAACCTATAATTCATCGTTCACCACTCATAAGAATTTCTCACAAATAAATATCAGCATGCTGCTAAAATATCAGCGTTTTTTATAGCGATCGAATTAGGTATATCTTCATTCTCAGGCTGTAAATTACGAGAAATCAACAACAACAAAAATAAAAAAAAATCAAAATCAAAATAGAAATATCACGGTGATACGTACGCTTGAGCTTATTCAACTCTTCAAGTAGATTGTTGTTGGCGGTCCTCAAGACATCAATATCCTTTCGAAGCTCTGAGAATGACATTTGAAAATTTGAATGTGTCAACAAGTATCCTTGCTCAAGCACTCTGAGATGACCTAAAACTTCTTTGTTTGCTATAAGAGTTTGAGGGTTTTCTTGTGAGATTATGAATCTATTCAAACTAGACATGTCAGTTTTCGACCGACTCACAAACTCGACTCAAACCCGACCCGTTTTTCTATAATTCCTAATGGCTACACCCCCTTGTAGCCATAATTATCTCCCCCCCCCCCCAAAAAAAAATTACAATAAAACCCTTACCACACACCCCACTAACCATGTTGTTACTTGCAATTACCACCTACTAACCATGGTAAATGCATGTAACCAGCCATTCCTCACATTTATATAGAAAAAAGAAAAAAAAAGATTCAAAACCTTCATTTTAAACCTATTTTCGTGAAATTCTCTCTCATCAAAACCAAAATTTCGCATGAAACTCACTACAAATTGCTTCAAAATTACTGCAAATTGCATCAAAACATCTAAAAATGTCTAAAATTTGAGGTGAAGTTCGTCAATCGCAACTAAATTCCGAAAAAGAAGAGTAAGAATTTGTTCATTTAAGTAGAATTTTGAGTGTAAACCCTAGGTTTTTTTTTTCCGTTTTGATATTCTAAAACAAAATCTACTATAATTACACTTATTTTTGTGCAAAATAGACTAAAATCTACTATATTTGGTGGTATTTTTGTAGGAATGAAACAGAGAAAAACACTTTGAAGGTTCCGTCGGAGAAGACGGTTGCTGAACAAATGTTCATTTTCGGTAAATGTTCATTTTCATTTTGATAGATGTTCATTATAATATTAGTATATGATCATTTGCATTCTTACTTTACATCTACTAGGGTTCATTATTCTTGAGAGAAGATTACACTAATTTTGTTTATGATCTTTACATATTAATGAATGTTTACTGACATTACTATGTTTATTTGAATGTAAATACGTACATGTTTATTCTCATATTGAAAATATCCACATAGACTATAATAATACATGTTTAACTTCATATTAAATTATATGCTCATGAGCATCATTTGCATATTATATTACATACATTTTAGCTCTAATATTAATAGATGTTTATTCGAATTTGATGCGTAAATGTTTATTTGGATTTTTGTGTATTCACACATATATTAATGTATGTTCATTCACATGTAAAAAAATGTTCAAAAATAAATCACATATTGTTCATTCATCATAAACCTTTGATGATTCTATTTTAAATAATGTTCACAAATAAATCACATATTGTCACTTACATTATAGAGTTATATAATTTTTAATTGATTTTTTTTAATAAAATGTGTATAAACAGTGATGACAATGATATTCCTATTCAATCAAGAGTGAATAAAATACAATTGGTCCTCAACTCTTAAAAGATATAATAACAAGTGTCCCTGTTGAAAAAGACATGTATGCAATTGCAAGGTATAATAATAATTTATAATAGATTATATGTTCATTTTGACATGATTGTTTTTTAGAAAAATCCTTTTGATATATATATATATATGTGTGTGTGTGTTTTTTTTTTTTTTTTTTTTTTTTTTTTTTTTTTTTTTTATGATTGTTCATTTAAGTATACAAAAATGAATTCACTAACACTTTGATATAGATATTTTAGGTTCATGTAACATAACTGAAAGATAATGTTCATTTATATATTAGTTTCTTGAACATGTATATTTGAATTTTGGTTAGAATATATATGTTCATGTTACTTGTGATAATTTGTTCATTTATATAAAACAAAATGTATATTTTTGTTTTGCCAATTGAACATTCATTAAATTTGTAATATCAATATAATGTTTATGCATATATATTAAACACAATATATATTGTAGTGATGTTCTATATAGAGAAAAACACACGTTGCAATAATTTAGAGATGAAAACTCTGAGTCTATATTTATAAAGGAGATAATGGCATCAGTTATATTGAAAGATAAAAATGAACAACATAGTAATTATTGGTGGAAATCATATTTTGATAGAAACATGTTGAACCACAAGTTAATTTGACATATAACATAATGTTCATTTCAGTAACAATGAATATACACATTGACATTGTAATTTGTTTGAATTACAGATAAACCAAATCAAGAAGTTGATAATACAGTACATTGCTCAATATTATATATATATATATATATATATATAATATTGAGCAATGTACTGATGTCATTATCTCCTTAGCAAAAGTCATATGTTCATTATCAGAATAAAATATGTTCAATAACGTAACAAGTATAACGAAATACAATAAAATGTTCATAACCAAAAAGGCAAATGTTCAATGTGAAAACAAAATATGTTCAGTTACATATCACTTATCAGAAAAAATTAAGTTCGAACAAATATATATTGTTTCAATTCAAATTCTTACTTATTATTATTTGCCAACCTATTTGCTACATTAGTGAAAAAAAAGGTAACAACCTATCATACTTAGAAGAAATATGTTGACTAGCTACCTCGTTGAACATCTCTTGGAACACTTGGAGGAACTTGAAAATTTCTTGGAACACTTGGACGAAATTGAACCTTTTATCTTGGCACACTTAAAGAAACTTGGACATTACTTGGAGCACTTGAAGGAACTTGGTCTTTTCTTGGAGCACGTACTTGGACAATACTAATCACTTTCTTAAAACCATATTCATTGTACCTTTCATAAGCTTCTACTTCTTTACCAATTAAGTAACTCAAATTTACTTGCTTTTTCAACAATAATTTCATCCTTTTTTCCCACTGTATTTTAAAAACAAATGAACACAAACATTGGCATACATGTTCAATATTTAATCATATGATGATTATGTTTCTTGTAATGCTTTGTACATGTCCATAAACCTGAACGATCAATCTTATACTAAATAAAAGCCAAACAACTAGTTCTTATTTCAAGTCTGTCATAAGACCTTTTATTTTTCGCCTTATCATCCTTCCAACCTTCATTGCAACAAACAAATATTTTCATCTTCAAAGAGGAATCATTTCGAGTTTTACTCTTATCAATTCTAATACCAAAGCCATGCTTAAAAGCATATTCGTTATAACTATCATAAGCTTCTTGTTCAAAATTAAAATCTTTAAAAAATTAATCTGATTTAGTTACTTCTTCATACATAATTTCATCTACCACTAGCACCCACTGCATAAGTTTTTAAAAATGAACATAATCAATAACAGATATGCACAAATACAAAACAGTACATATATAAATGATCATTTAGCATTATGAATTTAATCAAAATAATAAAATAAAATAAAGTACTAAATATTTAAAATATAATTTAAAAACTATAATAGAGCATAGGTTTTTTTTTTTTTTTTTTTTTTTTTTTTTTTTTTTTTTTTGAAGAAAGCTGAACTAGTTCTCATTAATCAAAGGGTAGAGTATCCATAAGTACATACGGGGAGATCTCATTTGGCAATGATTTTCCCATACTTGTTCAAAACCGAACGGAACTAGCTTAGCTAAATGATGAGCGGCAAAATTGCCCTCTCTACAGACATGCAACCAATTGACAGACTCAAACCAAATGCTCATATCAAACATGTCATCAATAACCGCATCGAGGTCTGAGAAGTACACCGCTCCTTTAGTGAGGCGATCTAACAGAACATTAGTTTGAATAATAATGATCATTTATAATTATGAAATTGATCAAAATTATAAAACTACTAAAAAAAACACAAAAGCGTATATAAAAGATATAATCAATCACTAGAAAACATCTACTTAATTACAATCAGCAATCATTAAACTAAAAACAACAAACAAACTTGAATAATAAATCATATTGATCGAAATAAGAGACAAAATTAATTAAAATAAAACTTCAATTCACTTGAATTATAACAGCAAACCAAATTAAACTAAAACATAGGCTAAATTGATTTTTGAAAAATTGAAAAATCGAATAAAATCAACAAACAATTTGAAACAAAACAGCTAACAAAATTGAATCAAATAATCGACCAGCAAGCATTAATTGAAATCAAAGACAAAATTGATCAAAATTGAACTTAAATTAAATTGAATAGTAACAACAAACATTAATCGAAATTATAAAACAACTCACATTGATCAACGAATGAATCAAGCAATCGACCAGAAGTAGGAAAAATAACTCACAATCACGATCAAATTCGGCAATCGAAGAATGTAGCACTTCATTACGAAAATTAACTTCACAATCACGATCAAATTCGACAATCGAAGAATGCAGCACTTCATTATCACAATCAACAACTCCAATCAATGTTTAATCCATGAAAAAGAGGAAAAAAATGTGATTGAAAGAAAAATAATGTAGAAGAAGAGAGAGAAAATGCAAAAAAAAAAAAAAAAAAAAATAAACGAACGAAAAACAGAAAATAGGTTTTGAATCATATGTATAAATGATTTGAGATATAAGAAAAGGAAACAAAAAAAAAACCAGAAACAGAGTAAAACGACATAATATAATGGAGGGAGCAGGCAGCAGTGGCTAAAGGGGGTTTGTAGGTAAAAAATTTTAGCCTTTTGGGTCTCAAACAAAGTGTTTTTGACCCGTAACCCGATATAACCCAAACCCGTAAATTTGTGGGTCAAACCCGACTGAAACCCAAGCCAATTTTATGGGTTTTTTTTAATAAATAGATTTATTTGAAAATTAATACACCCCCCTTTATTTCTTGATAGTTCGACTCACTTTGCATTTTTGCGGTTTCCAATGAACATCTTTGAGCATTAATATCTTCGGCAATGTATAAGTGAAAATTATAAAAAGTTTATGTTTGAAAAATGTATAATAAGAGGAATCTAATAAAATCCCTCATGCTAATTTAAATCTATTTTATAAATCATAGCCTGTAGTCAAAGTTATTTTATTTTGACCACATGAATGACAAGTGAGTCGAACTTTCAGGAACGAAGGTAGTATTAGTTTATGGATTAACTTTGATTGTTTTTCTACCATCGGACATTCATTTTATCTCTTTCTCATTTATCTATCTCATATAACTCTTGTTCAAATCTAAACCAATCACCTCCTACACCAATTATCGACCCACACTAATCGCATCCGTATAACCCACATTACCGTCATACCATGCACTGATCGACATGTTTACTAATATTATGTCAAGAGTATTATACTCCACACCATATAATTATGTTGGTCTATTCCTTAAATTTTAGGATGTAATAAAAAGTTTTATTTTTTGAATTTATTATCATTTTTTATTAGCTAGGAATTGATGTAGTATGTAATTGCTAAAAATAATATGTTGAAAACTGAAAATGTTCAATTAAAAATGGGAAAAAAATAGCAAAGTAATCTTGAAAAAAAAGGCAAAATTAAATAAAAAATGTTTTAAACCCGTTAGGTTGACCCGAACACAACTTTGGGTTAGGGTTGAGCATTTCCCAACCCATGACCCAAAGTGGCCCGACCCGAAATAACCCATGACCAGAAACAACCCGATCCGCCCGACCCTATTGACAGGTCTAATTCATTTCCCAATTTGGATTTAGCCTAAATTTTGTTTCCAATCAAATAAAAATTTAAAACTTGATGCAATTACAACTTGCAGGTAAAAATGTAAAATTGCTGTCACTTATTACTATCAACTATGTTATTTGGAATCTTCATTTTATCTCAAGTACTTTGTGTTAGATCCTTGACAATCTAAGGGTATAGACATCGTTTGGACTAAAATCATGGATTTGAACACGTACTTATCTACAACACTAGTACCGAGTCCATGCTATCACTAGTTCACTACCATAATAAACATGGAAAAGTCGAAGCAATATAGCTACCTGGCCTTTGAATCCCTATCATGTTATCACTACCAAATAACACGTACTTATCAATGACGCGTTGAAATGTCACATTATTGAATCAATTATTGCATAAGCATTGATGTTATTGAACACCATCTTTGCATCTTCTATCACACTTGTTCATTTTCTCTCTAAAAAAATCCCTGCAACCAAAAATGGATGTTGGAACAATCATGGCTGTTGCTCAAACTTTGGTTACAGCGCTGCAGTATACTCATCAGCTCAATGACATCTGCTCCATCATTGGCTACAAATCCAAACTTCAGAGGCTTAGTGGTACCGTCGCTAAAATCGAGTCTGTGCTCGAAGATGCTGAGGCCAAGCAAGGGTTGCCTAAGCAAGAACAACTATATATTCAAGATCTCAAAGATGCAGTTTACGACGCCGATGATCTCTTTGATGAGTTTGTCACACTTGCTGAGCAGAATAAGCGCACTAAGGGCAACAACAAGTTTCGTGTCCTTTCTCTTTTTACCAAGCTTGGTACTGCTTACAATATGACTCAAGGGGTTAAAAAGATTGAAGAAAAGTTGAATGCTATTGTTTTTAATAATCAATTCAACTTGAAAATTGATCCTAATCCTATTAAGAATCGAAGGCTCGAGACAAGTTCTTATGTGGATGAAGCTGATATCATTGGCCGAGAGCTTGATTTGGAGAAAATTGTTAATGTATTGCTCAATACTAATGTCCAAGTAAACATTTCTTTCCTTTCTATTGTGGGGATTGCTGGGTTGGGAAAAACTGCTCTTGCCCAACTCGTGTATAATGATGCAAGGGTCATAGCCACGTTTTCTCCGAGATTGTGGACTTGTGTCGCGGATGAAAATCAGGAGTTGCTAGACGTACAAGGGGTTCTTAGTAAAATTCTAGCTTCAGCTACAGATCATAAGAACCATAAGAAATACGAGGGTTGTACCATGGATGGGTTGCAAAGCCAACTTCAAGCAAAACTTGCTGGAAAAAAATTCTTGCTTGTTTTGGATGATGTATGGACTGAAAATTATGAGCGATGGCATACATTGACACAATCTTTTATGGAAGCTGGTGAGAAAGGAAGCTGTATTGTGGTAACTACATGTTCACGGGAGACCGCAAGAATTATTGGAGGCAGTCTAACACATGAGCTGCTAGGCCTGTCAAAGGAAGATTCATGGTGTTTGTTCAAAAAGGCAGCATTTAGCCCAAATCATTCAAACCTTCCTAGAGACTTGGTCAAAATTGGCCAAGATATTGTTGAGGAATGTGCTAATGTTCCCCTTGCAATTAGAGTGTTGGGAAGTCTTCTGTTTGGCCAAGAACAAAATAAGTGGCATTCAATTCAGAAGCTGGGATTAGCAAAAGTTAATGGAAAAGAAAACAGCATCATGCCTACATTGAAGTTGAGTTACTATCAACTTGAACCCCCATTGAAGAGTTGTTTCAGCTATTGTGCAATGTTCCCTAAAGATTTCGAGATGGAGAAGGATACATTGATTAGGCTTTGGATGGCACAAGGCTACATCCCGTTAAATGATTCTCAAAGCCCGGAAGATCTTGCGGAGGAGTATTTCTCGATTTTATTGCGAAGGTGTTTCTTCCAAGACATTAAGAAAGATGAAAATTGTAATGTTATGTCATGTAAAATACATGATTTGATGCATGATGTTGCTCATGAAGTTGTGGGAAAGGAAATCTGTAGAGTCGAAACCATGAATGGGGATGTGGACAAAAAAGTTCGCCATCTCTCTCTTATACAAAGCAAATCCACAAATTATGTTTCTAGTAAGAGCCATGTGCGTTCTTATCTTCAATTCGGAGAGTCGTGTAGAGATGTCAAGAAAATGGATCAGCTTTGTTTGGAATCATTACTTGCTAATTGGAAGTTTTTAAGGGCATTATGCTTGAGTAGTTCAGATATTAAGAGTTTGCCGGCCTCAATTGGTGATCTTATACATTTGAGATATTTAGACCTGTCATACAATGTTGATCTAGAAGTTCTTCATGGGTCCGTCACAAAACTATGTAATCTTCAGACTTTAATCTTAAAATGGTGTACAAAATTAAAAGAGTTGCCGAAAGATTTGAGCAAGCTGGTTAAGCTAAGGGTCTTAGATTTACAAAATTGTTATGAGCTGAATCATATGCCAAAGGGTATGGGTGATTTGACTTGCCTTCACACTCTTAATTGGTTTGTGTTGGGGAAACCGAATTCATGTAAAAACAAATTGTTTGATGTACTGGAAGATCTAAAAGCGCTAAAGAATCTAAAAGGTTATCTTGAAATCGGCATCCATTTCATGAAGACCGCTGCAACAGCTTGTAAGATAAATGGTGAAGAGGAGGGAGGGTGCTTGGGAAACAAGGAACATCTGAACCATGTGTTCTTTGATTTCAGTTATGGTGAGGAAAAGGAAAGGAAGGAGTATGATGAAGCAGTGATGGAAGTGTTGCAGCCACTTAATTCTAGTCTCAAGAGGATAACAGTGAAATCATATCATGGTGTGAGAATGCCACACTGGCCAGGGGAAGATAACTTGGCAACTTTTCTCCTTAATCTTGTTGAAATAAGATTTATTCGTTGTCGGAATCTGCAGCATTTGGGACAATTACAACTTCCTTGGTTGAAAATAGTATATGTGCATAATTGCCCAAACCTAACAGCTATTCTAGAGTGTCCAGCATTAGAGTACCTAGATTTAGTCAACTTCAATGAGAGATTAGTAATAATACCAATATCAGGGGCATCGACTTCTTCAACTGATGACCTTGGTCCCAAACTAAGGGAAATTAGAACAGACAATGTGGCGTGGCTTAATTCACTGCCCATGGACTCTTATCGGGGTGTTGCAAAGCTGAACATAGGGTGGGACAGGAAGGTGGAGAGTTTAGGTGAAGTTAGGGAGGTGTTCCACAGTTGCTCGTCTTCTCTACAATCCTTGAGTATTGGATATTGCGACAACTTAAAAAGTATTGTGTGTGGAGGATTAGAGCAACTCTGTGCCTTGGAGGATTTAGAAATTAGACGTTGCCCTGATCTGAGTCAATCAGAAGAAATAATGAGAGTGCATTCCTTTTGTCAATCCCTCTGCTCCTTGATATCGTTTGATCTCCCTCTGGTAGAATTGCCCGATTGGATACAGTACTTGAAGGCCATACAAACCCTTGAAATTTTCAATTGTAAAAGTCTGAAATGTATGCCAAGTTGGATGTCTAAACTCACCTCGCTTAGAGCACTTCAGCTCACATGGTATTCATCAAGCCTCAAAGAAAGATGCCAACGTTCAACTGGAGAGGATTGGCCCCATATTAAACACATCCCTTACTTTGTTTCACTCTAAAATATGTACATTGTGATAAGGTAATATAATTTTGTCATCTTTATTTTATAAAAATCAAAGTCTATTCTTCAGAATTGCATTGCTCCATTATTTGCATCAAATGTAGCTTAGTTGCTGAGTTCCCTTTCATATATCCGTATTTGAATTTAATTTTAGTGTTACTTGGATCTGATTTTTGATTTTATGGTTATCTGAAATATAGTGTAGACTGCTTGCTTTTTCCATCACGATCTACTTGCTGACTGCTGCTGGTTGTATCTCAAGATGCTCTTAGTTTTCATTATCCATGTAGAAAGATGTACGGATCAAATATACTCTCAAAAACATCTTGTATTATTAAAGAAGCAAATTAATTCAGCCTCTTATAACTTACTCTTGATTATGCTACCATGCTTCCAACTTGTCTCTGGGGTTTTGAGAGTAGAACTTGTCTCTGCGTTTTGGGAGTAGAACTTGTCTCGGCGTTTTGAGAGTAGTAGTTTCAGTTCTGAGAGTATAATTTAATTTGTTTTACTTCTTGCTAATGCAGTCTGCAATGGAGGGAGATGGATCGATCTAGGGAGTTTTGTACTTCTGCCAAATTTAAGGAAGTGTTCCCTAGGCACTCATTACCAAATGTCCCAGACTAGAGCATTTTTGAAGTATAGAGCATCATCTGTCTAGGAATCTTGGGCTAATATATGACTCAATCAAGGAGCCTAACTCGCGTTTTTGGCCTATATGTTTCTTCAAGACTGACTGAGTTGCTGCTAACTCCTACCAGAAAATAGTAATGTTTTATATTTGCATGACATTACTTTTCAAATTTTCTTGCATTTTTTTGTCCCTTTTCCAAGTAGTATAAGCTGAGGTTGCTGCTGTTACCATGCTTTCAACTTGTCTTCGGGGTTTTGACAGTAGAAGTTTTAGTACTTTAACATTGGCAACATGACTATTATATCTTGGGGTTTTGAGAGTATAACTTGTCTCTGTATTATTCCAGATAAATTTGGTGTTAGAAGGAGCTTCACGGAGAGCCATGTCTCGCCTCGTTGCAGCATTGAAGTGAGAATATGCTCCGTATATGTTAGTATTAATTTACTACATGGCACTATGGCAGCTAAGTTAATTATATGTTCTTTTGCTTGAGTTGAAAATTAATTCTTGCATCATTGTGAAATTTCTTCTGGCAAAGTTCCTTAAAACAAAGTTTCTCTCCCACCAGATACTTGTGATACATTTTTGTATTACACTTACTATTTTAAACATCCTTGCTTATGAGTAGATGGAGCTTTATGTCAGCTAAAGTATTTCTCATGCACCCTGACATAACAATGAAAATGATGCGGTGCTAATGTATTTGCTGCGCTATGCTTAATAATAATGATAATTTCTTTGAAGGTTGAAGCTTGGACCGGGGCTAACACAACTGTATAGTTGTTTTTTGATAATTTCTTATGACCCAAAGGTCTTGAAGTTTACCGCTTGTGTGTATGCTAGTATGGTAGTTTTTGTATTGCTAGGCCTTAAATCTCTTTTTTGCTCATCAAAAATAAAAGTTGATCCACTTTTTTTTTGTTTTTTTTTTTAAAATTATCTTCTCACCTTACATTTTTAGCAAGCCCCAATTTCTCAATTGAGATACTAGGTTTGTTTTTCAAACGGCGTTTTCACAATTATTTAGACATTGTAGCGGGCCTCATTGGCTCATTGCTAGTTATGTGAGAAATTAACATGTGATGAGATGACATAAATTTTTTCCTTTGTTACCTCCATCATCTTCATCCTTCCATCTTCCTTTCTTAATACGTTCTCATCAACATCCCCAAGACCCCACTAACAAACAAACACCATCCAATACATCACCAACACGGCAGCAAATCCCAACCCCAACACACCGATTCCAGCGACTTCATTGCCGAATTTAACGAAAAATCCTAAGAAAAATATGTAAATTAAGGGCATGAATAGCCCTATATAATGGTAATTGTATTTGTCATTATTTGTGAGCGATTTCTTCATTGTTGTAGAAAATTTCAACCTCCATTAGTGAAGGATTCTCAAACTTCATTGTTGAGGAGAGATCGTATGTTATTTATGGGTTAATGTTGTTAAGCTTCCGTTACACCAAAAAGACAAAAGTACCCTATTGAGAAACTTGTAAGTTTCTCATGTTGTATTTTCTCTCTTTTTTTTTTACCCACTACCCAATCAACTGCCGATTAACGATGATAAAATAATGCCTCACTACCCATTATTATTATTGGGTGTTGTTATTTGTCGCTCCCATTTTACCGGGTAACGCTCCCTTTTTTTCTTGAAATTCCAATTTTACCCCTAATATATAAATACAGTTTTTTCCTTCCCGACCAACATTTCTCACTTCTTTACTTCTCTCTCTAACTCTCTTACTCTCAAACTCTCTAAAACATTTTTTTTTAAAAAAAAAAATTCAAAAATTGTTCTTCATTTTTTAAAAAAACAACAATCATCATAAACACAAAAGAAAATGGGTGATTCGAGGCGGATTAGGCTGAGATTCGAAGGGAGGACCTTCGGCGGCGGTGGTGGCGACGGCGGCGGCGGCGGCGACGATGGTGGAGACGAGGTATTTTTTTTTTTTAATTTCGGATCCTAGGAACTTCCGCCCAAAATTTCCGGAAGTTCCATGGAGGATCCGCCTGGAATTTCCGGATCCTCCCTGGAACATCCGGAAATTTTGGGCGGAAGTGACATCCGCCCAGAATTTCCGGATGTTCCATGGAGGATCCGGAAATTCCAGGCGGATCCTCCATGGAACTTCCGGAAATTTTGGGCGGAAGTTCCAATTTTTTTTTATTTTTTTTTTTTGGCCCGTAAATAAAATTGTTAATTTTTTTTTTTCGGATTTTGTTTTTTTTTGTTATTTTGAAGTGTTATGGTGATTATTGTTGATATTATTATTATTGTTGTTGTTATTATTGTGCTTATTATATTTTGTAATGTAATTATTTTAAAAAATATGATAATTTTTATTATTTTGTTGATATTAGGTTTTTATTATTAATGTTAAGGTTATTGTTGTTGTTGTTAATTTGTTTTTTTTTTTTGGATTTTGTTATTTTTGTTGTTATTTTGAAGTGTTATGGTTAGTATTATTATTATTATTATTGTTATTATTATTGTTGATATTATTAATATTATTAATATTATTATTATTATAATTATTATTATTATTATTGTTATTATTATTATTATTATTATTTTTAAAAATATGATTAGTATTATTATTAAACTAATTTGATATTAGGGTTTTTATGGTTATTGTTGTTGTTTAATTTTTTGTTGTTGTTGTTGTTGTTGTTGTTATAATAATATTATTATTAGTGTTATTAGTAGTACTATTATAATATTTTTAATTATGATTAGTATTATAGTTGTTGATATTAGTGTTATTATTATTGTTATTATGGTTATTGTTGTTGTTGTTAATTTGTATTTGTTGTTGTTGTTGTTGTTGTTGTTGTTGTTGTTGTTGTTGTTGTTGTTGTTGTTGTTGTTGTTGTTGTTGTTGTTGTTGTTGTTAGTTATTGTTGTTAGTTATTGTTGTTGTTAAGGTTATATTTGTTGTTAATTTGTATTTGTTGTTGTTGTTGTTGTTGTTATTATTATTACTATTGTTGTTATTGTTATTATGGTTATTATGGTTATTGTTATTGTTATTGTTATTACTAAAATCGGATTATTTTTTAATTTTATGTAGATTGAGGGTTCTGGTGCTCGACATGCAATATCACGACGTCTGAATGCGTCTGTTAGGAGACAGACATCTCGATCTTCACCGGTTCAGCCCGAGCAGCAGCAATACGGGTCTACTAGTGGTTGGTCGAGAGACCAACAGTCTGGTAGTAGTCGACCCTTGTACTCTGCAAGTGGGCACCCATATCTGACGAGGAAGACGAATGTTCGGCTAGTCATGCTGGTGACCGGGATGAAGAACAGGACCCTCAGGATTTCCATATGGTATATAGGGGTTAGTTTGGGAGATTTGTTGGTAGTGGGTCGAGTCAGCCTACTTCCAGCTCTACAGAGGAATGGTTAGTGCAGGAACCGATGCCGGGTGGGCCTGAGGATGGGTCAATTATCCCTAATTTTGGCGGTCACGTGGCACGGTATATCTGGATGGAGCAGGAGCGTAGTGTTTTGCGCTGTTTGAGTAGGACAAAGTTATGTTCTGACTTGTTCACTTGGCGAGGTCGTCAATCTGTGGAGGACATTGCGGCGATTGATGCTAGTTGGTTGTCTCACTTGCCCGGCCTGATGTTTAAGAGACTTGATTGGCCGTTGATTTCTGCTTTTGTTGAGAGGTGGCAGCCAGATACGAACACCTTTCACATGCCATTTGGGGAGATTACGATCTTGCTGCACGACGTGTACAACATACTTGGGTTACGGGTTGCAGGCAATATGGTGTCCACTACTCCTAGCACGGACGTGTTACGGGACGCGTGCTCGGTCACCATGGATATGACTCCAGATGATCTGTCTGAGGTTTGCGGCACAAAGACCATTTGGCAGGGTAGTGGGGTGTTGACTGATAAGATTTTTGAGTCGACATTGGCGGTCGACCGGGATTTTAGTGAGCAGCTTGATGCATACTTGTGGTTAGTGCTTGGAGGTACACTGTTTGTAGACAAGAGTGGTAACCGTACGCATCCTTCCTTCCTTCACGAGCTATGTCACACGGATGTCCCTATTAACGAGTATGCTTGGGGAACAGCTGCACTGGCCTACTTGTATCGGCAACTGGGCACGGCATCACGGAAAGGTGCTGATTCGATTGCTGGTTGTCTCACGCTTCTGCAAGCGTGGATTTACGAGTACTTTCCGTGCTTTCGGCCACAGCAGGGTACCTTGACCCGGGACCTTCAAATGCCTCGTGCGTCTGCTTGGGATGTAGGAGCGGGATGTCCTAGCAAGAACCTGGAGCGCCTGTTAGCTTTTCGTACTAGGATTGATGCGCTTACTGACCGTGAGGTGAACTGGCTACCGTACGGAGCTGATCCTGCATTACGAGTGCCCCCCACTTTATTCATTGGCTGCATCCAGTACCGTAAGATCATTGAGCCGTACATGCCTGATAGAGTGGTGCGCCAGCTTGGTTTCGTGCAAGGCATTCCCCGTGAGATCATCAGGCCAGAGAAGGCCAAGAGGCCGACTAACTTGAAGATGTATCGGGTAGACTTCCCGACTGAGATGACAGCTGTGATGTGGAACAGGTTTGTCCCTGGGGTATCTCAGAGTGTTGTTTTAGGTGCCCTACCCAGGCTTAGTGCTGCAGCTCCTTCGGTTGCGCCCGGTTACATGCAGTGGTTGTACAGGTTTTCTCACCCGCGGGTATCTCCAGGTGCAGGAGTTACAAGCAACCTGCCTGAGCGGACTAACACTGATTACGTAAGTATTTATGCTTATTATTATATTAACAATGACTTATATGAATTTTTGTGTTTATAATATGTTATTGTTTGATTTGCAGTGGATGGGTCGGTCCATGGAGATTCACCAAAGAGCACTAGCTGAGTATCCTAAAATGTCGAGTGAGACTCGAACAATGACTAAGCAGCTTGTATTTGATTGGAAGTCAAAAATGGGATCCAAAGCACCTACCAATGATTCTAATTAGTAAATTCAAATACAATTACAATTACGTAACAACGAGAACAACTAATAAAATAATACAACTAACCTGTGGATGATTCTAACCAAGTTTTCACTGCTGAATGTTGGCTCTCAACTCTGCAGTTGGTGGTGTTACCAAAATGAAGAACCTGGTTCGTCCAAAATTTCATAAATTTCTCCTTACGACAAAGCCAAGTTCTCTGAACATACTGAATCACTTTCGGATATTTTCCCCACCTCACTTGCATGGCAGTTAGAGCACGATCATACTCCGCTTGTGTTGTTGCATTCACGATTTTGAACCATCTCCCAGCTCTAAAACTGACACCAACCGTCTTGTTTCCAAACATCTTCGTCACCTTAGCCTCCACATCTCTGTTGATGTGCCATAGACAGAGTAAATGTGACGTCCCTGGAAAGACTTATCTCAAAGCCGCACATAGCCGAAGATCACGGTCTGAAATAAATACAGATGACTCTTTATCAAACCCAATCAACTCCCTTAATCTCTGCAACACCCACCGATAGCTAGCCGTGCACTCGTCGCGCATGGAAACATATCCAACTAGAAAATTCTGGTTTGTCGGTGTCACGCCTACTATCTCAAAGAAAGGCATGTTATATCGATTGGTCTTGTAAGTAGAATCCATACCTATGACATGTGGGTATGTGCGGAGTATGTTGACCATGATCGGGTGCACCATAAATGCATGTTGCAAAACGTTGTGATCATCGTTCGTGAACCAGTAAATGTATTTACTCTCTCTCGCCAGATGAAGAAATTGCTGAACAACTCCTCTTCCTTCGGACATTTCCATCCTGAAGTCATTTCGGCAATTGTAAATGTGTCAGATGTTTGGATGATCATCAGGAAATTGCTCGGCAATAGTGGACATGATGTTACGGGGAGCAACCTTGGACTTTGTCATGTCCCGCACAACCTGTTTTGCACCCGGACTCAATCCGCTCACTTTACGGTGACCCTCTGGGTACACAATCATTGGGTGGTTATGTGTCCCGGTGTGATAATTTTTCGCAATGATCTTCCAACTTTCGGTGCTGACATCATAATATATCTTGATGTAGAATGGACAACCATTAGCTTTGGTTTTGGTGTCCTTCCGTATCGCGTTTTCCAAATCTCTCGGCTTGCTCCTTCGTGACCGATTACATCGCAAATACCGATATGGCCGACCATCTCTGGTTTTGTTATAAGACGTTTTCACCAATATAAATCCCAATTTTATGGAAACACCATCAGCCCATGTAACAGCATCGTCAAATGTAGGAAAAAACGTATCGGTGACAAAATTCCCACTATAATTCACACCGTCACCGCCTTCCTCAGATTCCATATCCTATACAAATTAAACAAAACATGCTTTATGTCAAAATAATAATAATAAAAACAAAAATAATAATAATAATTATAATTAAAATAATAAAAATAATAAAAACAATACTAATAATAATAATAACAATAATAATAATAATAATAATAATAATAATAATAATAATAATAACAATACTAATAACAATACTAATAATAATAACAACAAATACAAAACAATAACAATATTAATGATAATAAAAAATTATAACAACAACTACAAAAATATTTATAAGACCATAACATTAATTAATAAATAAATAATAATAATAATAATAACAATAATAATAATAATAATAGTATTATTAATATTAATATTAAAATTATATTTCTACTAATTAATAATAACAATATCAACAACAACAATAAAAATAACAGCAACAACAACAATAATAATATCAACTACAACAACAACAATAATATCAACATATTACTAATAATAACAATAATAATAATAATAATAATAATAATAATAATAATATAAATAATAATAATAATAATAATAATAATAATGAAACAAAAAATAAACATATTACTAATAATCATATTAATACAACAAAATTACATTAATTATCAAATACTAAATCACAACAATAATCACAAGACCACGAAAAAAAAATACATAAAAAAAAAACTTAATAAACATAAAAAAAAATTAAATAAACGTACTTAACATTTAAAAAAAAAAAAATTAATAGGGACATCCGCCTAAAATTTCCGGATGTCCCTAGGTACATCCGCCTGAAATTTTCGGATGTACCATGGAACATCCGGATTTTTTAGGCGGATCCCATCTTCCGCTTGAAATTTCCGGATGTTCCATGGTACATCCGGAAATTTTAGGCGGATGTACCTAGGACATCCGGAAATTTTAGGCGGATGTCCTAATTACCGAAAATAAAAAAAAAAACTTACAGAATGATCCGACGCATTCTCCGGCGTACGTTTGTTCCACTCGCCGTCCATGACCCAAGACCCGTCGGAAACTTTAACGATTTTTGAAAATAGAAAATTTAGGTGGTCGTGGGGACCGATTTGGTTGCAAGGTCGTGGGGACCGATTTTGGGAAGCTCGGGAGAACAATGTCGTGAAGTGAGGGGACCGTTTCATGTATTGTGTCCAAATGGGGAACAAAGTCATTTTTATAACCCAAATTGTATAAAGGGCATAATGGTCCATTCAAGTAAAAAAGGGAGCGTTACCTGGTAATTTGGGAGCGACAAATAGCAGTTGAGTTATTATTAGAGGTGTTTATAAAACAATGTATATACTCCCTCCCTTCCTAAAAGTTTAACTCACTTATATTTGCATAGTCTCCAATAAACATTTATGATCACGAATATCTTCAACTTTGTATAAGTACTTCTAATTTTGTATATATGAAACATTAGAAGTATATCGATAATAAAACTCTATACAGCATTTTTATCTTTAAAAATCTATCCAAAGTTTGCTTATTTAACATCATATGTAACATGATAATACTTATTTGTCGCCTACGTGGCGTGACACTTAGGGAAAAACTAAAATGTCAAGTGTCGTTATCTCGTGGCCTAGCTGCGAGATTGGCTTTATTTTTAGTGATATGATTGTTGTACTGATCATATTGTGCAAAACTTATCTATATTATCTATCTATAATTTATATAAAAAAAAAATAAAAAACAAAACACGTACATGCCGTGCTCTCCTCATTTAATTGAGTCTTTTATTTGACGTGTTTAGATATAAGATTGTACAAGATTTGAACCCACAAACTCACATGTAAAAACTAAAGTGTTAGCCACTAACTATTGCCAATATGTTAACTTAGATGTCATTCTTTTAAATTATTTATTAATAAGAATTTGAATCATAACATCAATGCAATAACTTGGGGCATTCCCCGGTCCCAAAACTTTATTTTTTTTATTTTTTTTTGTCCCACAATAAAACTGACACAATCAAACTTTGCACACATGTCGATGCACTAGTTTGAGCTCATTTTACAAGAGTAAGCATTAATGAAAATTGTGTAAAAAAAATTAACATTATGAAACTTTATATCAACACCTATTTGACAACGTAATTAAAAAAAAAAGGCAAGTCAAAGCTAATATATGAATAGAAAGCAAAAGAAAAAAAAAGTCCAATCAGTTAGTTATTTCTTTTGGTACTGAAGGAATGACAATATAATGTTTTAATAAAAGAGAAGGTATTTGCTGCGAACTGTCGTACGAAAATTTGTGTGCAACAAGGTTGGCTAATATATTTCACTTGTTGGCTGATATGTTTCATGTGTTGGTTAATATATTGGAAAAATTGAAAAGAATAATCCCACTTTTCGCTCATCTGCTCAAAATAATCTCACATTTTCAAATTCCAGAAATAATCCCACCTTGTAACCTCATCTTCTCAAAATGATCTTTTTTTACCTACAACCGTTTCAACATGTAATTTTTTTTTCAAATAATAAAACAAAGGCAAAATAAAAAAAAAAGAAAAAGAAAAGGAAAAAATTCCCTAACACCCTAACCCAGCCCCACCCCACCATTGGCACCGCCTGTCCCCCTCCGGCAACAGTTTAACCCTAGCCGTCAACACCCCTGCCCCAACAATGCCAGCGAAACCCTCATTCCCTCCTTCTCCCTACCCGAAACCACCCCAACCCTGTCTAACCACCGCACCGCAAATCATAACCTAGCCTCACACAACATCCCAACCACCTCCAACACTCCAGCCTCTTCTAACCACCATATATACCGATTCGCACTGAGTCAATGGATTGTGGTTGGTATTTGTGGTGGTTCGAAGGGGATAGTTTGAAAATGGTAGACTTGGAGTTTGATTTGGGGATGAAATTGAGAGGAGAGAAAGAAGGGCGTAAAGTGGCTGGGTAATGGAGTGTGAATTTGGTTGGGTGGTAGGAGGAGGAAAAGAGAGGAAAGGGGAAATGGCAGAAAGAAGAACAGGGATAGAGTAACAACCAGAAGAGCGAGAGGAGGAGGAGGAGGAGGAAGAAGAAGATGGAGAAGCTTCCATTATTGACTAATTTTGTTGTAGATGGGGGTTCAGGAAGGGGAATTTTAGTTTTTTATTTTTCCGATGTGAGGGTGGCTGACTGGCTGGATGTGGTGGTGGTGGTGAATTTGGTGGGAGGGAATCAAAGAGGGCTGGCGGCAGTAGCTGTTCCGGTTGGTTGGCGGCGGCTGATCTGGGGATAGAGGGAGCAAAGGGAGTTGAAGAAGGGGAAGCAAAGGGGTCGGCTTCCACTACTCCGGCGAGTAGCTGGGTGCACTACTCCGGTAGGCCACAAGGGCTGCTCCGACGAGGCATTGGCAGGGGTAGGAAGAAGGTTTTTTTTTATTCTTTACTTTTTAAAAAAAAGTTATATATAAAACCCAATTAAAAGGTGACAAGTGTCAAATTACCTTTTAAAATAGGTTATTAATTCAATCAGCCGGTCAATAAATGAAAAAGGATCATTTTGGGAAGATGGGGGTACAAGGTGGAATTATTTATGGAATACGCAAAGGTGGGATTATTTTGAGCAGATGTGTGAAAGGTGGGATTATTGTTTTCAATTTTTCCCTAATATATTTCACTTGTTAGTTGATATGCATAGTTGTTAGAATCCCGATCCGGATCTTATGATCCTACGATTCTACGATCTAAATTTGCATGATCGATTCGGATCTTAAAGTTTATAGGATCTTACGATCCTACTCCGATATTAATAATGAGTGGTAGGATCACAACACGATCCTACGATTTTATTACAATCCTACGATCCGAGCCAACATTTCACTATAATATGAGACTTTAATTTATTTTGACATATTTTTTATCACTTATTAAGTTGTATGCACCTAAATTTAATGTATTTAATAATTATCGCTAATAAATTAGTGAATCCGAGACATTAATATGATTTTATCAATTGACAACTTGCGATTGTCATATTTAAGGTCTCATTCTTGACTTTCTCTCTCTCTAGATTTTCTCTGCTATGGCGAGGAAGAAGAAAGGGAAGCAAAGCTCAAAGGAAGAGGAAGAGACTGCGGTGAAGAATACAAAGAGCTTGGATTGTTCGAATAATGCTGGAGGTCAGAAAACGAAATCTCTAGGTGATGTGGGTCAAATTCCGCCATTGGAGTATGATCTTGAAGATGAATTGGATTGATGCATGCTTTCTCCTGAGCAATCATTGGAAGAACTTATCACCAAATCGCGTGAGAAATTGAAGCTTTCGGAGTGGATTTCTCACATCAAAGAGCGTGAGAATGGGTCTTTGGGTTCGAAAAACAGAGTATCGCCTTCGCAATTACAGGCACCTCTAAATCCTATTGAAATTGATTTGGGGGGTTCTGAATTGGATAATATGCATGATCAATCTGTTAAACCTAGATTACAATTGTCAATGGATGATACAGTTGATGAATTGGATTATTGGAAATTGGGGTTTGTTGCTTTCACTATTGCTGCCAATCCGAATGTTACACTTTTGAGGGTTTTTGCCATCGAATTTTGGGGAAATTGAACAAAGATAAGGTAATTTTATTGAAGAAGGGTACATTTTTTATTCGATTTTTGAATGCTGAAACTAGAGATAAGGTTTTTTTTTGCTCAGAATGTGTTGTTTGATAAAAAAAAAAACCTGTGTGATTTAAGCAATAGGAGAATGGTATGGATTTGGATTACTGGATGTAGTTTTTCCTGTTTTGGTTCAGCTTCCTGGATTACATTTGAAATACTAGGGGAAGGGTTGTTTGGAGAAAATTGTTGGATTAATTGGGGAGCCAATTAATCCTGATGCTGCAACTCATGCAAGAGATAAAGTTTCCTAAGTTAGGTATCTGGTTGAAATGGACTTAAAGAAGAAATTCCCGGAATTCACAGAATTTTGGGATGAGAATGGGCGCCTTTACACTTAGAATATTACTTGGGAATTAAAACCACTCCGGCGTTCTGTCTATAATGGGATAGATCACAACAATGGTGCTTGTCAAAAGAGAGTAGAGAAGAAGGTGTGGAGGCCTAAGGTGGTTGTAGTGTCTAAGGCAGTTCTAGAAACAAAAAGATCAGGAAAGGGATGTGTAGACACCTAAAAATGTCTCCCCAAAACCAAACCCAATGATAAACACCTTTCACCGCCATTATTGGTCGGGTTGAGTATTTAATCTTTGGAGCGCTTAAATCCATGTTCTATCCTATATACCAATCCAATTTCTAGCTCGTTTCCCTAAACCATAACCTATTTTCCACTTTTCGTGTCCACATCGCAAAACCAAGAGAAACTGATTTTATGGCTATATAATTTTTGATCCTATTATTATTATGTTGGATAGGCCTTGAAATAAGATTTCCAACCATATATCATAAGCCCAATTCCGATCTACAACAAAAAAGATATGAGCAAAACACTAAACTCGCCCCAAAACAAACACCCTTCCACTAAAATGGCCATATCTTAAAATCTACAAATCATTTTGATCTGATTCTAACTGGGTTGGAAAGTAGGAATGATAAGCTTTCCAATGATATATTATATGTTTTATTCCAAGTTACGGATCAAAATTTATGATGATTTTAAAAACGGGTAAAAAATTGGAATCACCGCGCACATTGCAAAAGCACTGTGTCACGGGAGTGTGCCCCGTTTGACGGTGCCTTTCCCCGTCTAACGGTGCCTGGTGCCGTGAAACGGTACTGTACATCGTTTTACGGTGCCATTTTTGAAGCTTTTTCACGTCAAATTCCACTGTGGCACGATACCTGTTGCCATGACACGGTAACTGCTGCCGTGACACGGTATTTCTCACCGTGTCACGATGCTTTTTCCGTGTAATTTCCACGTTTTCCCATACCATGATACGGTGTATTGTACCGTGCCACGGTGGACACTACCGTGTCACGGAATTTTCTCGTGTCTTTTTCGCGTAAACCCTTCACGCGTTTTCACTTCCTGTAGGTCAAATTTGTCTCGCGTCACTTCAGTTGTCCACCATGTCACGGGAATTAGCCCCGTCTGACGGTGCTTGGCACCGTGTCACAATATGCTCTGCCGTGTCGCGATGTTATTTTTTAGGGTTCCGTGTGTTCCCTATGCACATTTTCCTTATAAATAGGACCCCCCTTTCTGCAATTCGGGGCATCAAATCCTTCTCTCTTTCTCTCTTTTACACCAAAAATTATTCTCTTCTCTTTCTCTCATATTCTAAGCTTTAAGCCTATATTCCTAATTACATCATTCTTCCCCTAATCACGCCAAAGAGTCCATACAACACCCGAGTTTCCGTCCTTAAACCAAGGCGTGAAAGGTACAAATAATTGAGGGTTTGGACCAAATTAACTCTACATTTTTATTTAATTTAATTTAATTTCTATTTGCTTTATATTTTTTTTTATTGAAGTTACTAATAGTTTATTCATGATGTAGCAATTTAAAGGAACGCGCAGAATGTGAGTAATTAATTAATTTAATTACTCTTATTTTATTTTAATATTGCTAGTATCATGATTAGGTTATTTTATATTTGATTTGACTAACGTTATTATTGTTGAATTGCTTCCAATATTAATGTTCATTCTATTATTTTTTATGATCACCATATTGCATTTTTAAAGGGAATACGTAATTGAAAATCACGCCTAATAAGATAATTTGGACGACTGGTTTAGGGTCCTATTTAATCTTGTTATTAAATCAAGTGATCACAATATTTTAAAATTATGTGTTGCATTAATATTAAACCAATTTAGCATAATAATAGATTGGAGCGAATTGAATATTTGTTTGCATGCCTTTGAGATCGCAGGAATCATTTTTCACTATAAGAATCGAGTAGAGGCCAATACGGGCGAATGTGACTCCATGAATCACTTCGTACCATCATCCCTGATCCTCCTTTCGTGGTTCCGAACCATATGGAGTTAGTAATCTCATGGATTATTGTAACACCCCCAAATCTCTCTCTACGTAATTACTATATTTATACGTATACAAATACCGTAGAAATAGACTTGGGCATATTACCGCCACATGAAAACGTAAGGCTTACTTAATTACTCAAATTGCAGCGGAAAAATAACTAACTTTTATTAATAATAATATGAGTAACCATAATAACTGTTTCAAAATAATCTAATAAAAACTCCACACATAAATAAAATTAGCTCCTAACTATGTGATCGCAGTCCCGACTCTAGTATGCGCACGAACAACTCCACACCTGAAATCAAGACTGCTTACCAAAAATGGTAAATAGGGCAAACCAAAACAAAAAGGAAAACAGATTAGCAAAAACGCTAAGTACGTATAAGTGCAAGGCATGTAAATACTTTTAATATTCAAACATGCTTTCGAAATAACCATTTGACTTGTCACAAGTCACATTCAAAATTAGACTTTCTAAAATTAAACCTTCCAAGGGTAGTAATGATCATTATTAAAAACTTTCCAATTTTAAAAATATAATTCCAAACCAATTTTCCTCACCTAAGTGTGCACACCCCCCAAGCAAGTTATACTATACTCGAGGAAAGACTAGATCATACAAATTTCATGGTCTTACTTAACCAGTCTCGAGTAGAGGGACAATTAAAATATCAAATACTCAGGCTCATAATGAGCTGCAAATTAATTGAATCAAGTGATTTATAAATCAAACAACTTTTATTAAATTGATCAATACTTTTAGAGATCAAATCTTCAAATCATAAAATTATATACTTTAACTTGTCATGAAAATTGTTAACTTAAATATTTATACAACATTTATTCAAACAATCATTAAAACAAACATTGTACAAAACACGAATTGTATCGAGGACCTAGCCACCTATAAGTACCTTGATCACGGGAATAATAAGTTACGACTACTAAACTTGACCACGTACACAAATAAAATAACCTTAATTAATATAAGTTTAACAAAATAACACAAAACCATAAACACCATTCTATTGTGCATGAACTATCGAAATATTATCCTTATTAATCGAAACTTGTATAACTTATGGTAGCTAATACTAAAACAAGTGACATTAGTATAAAAAAAATTGTGACGTTAGTATCAAAATCAAAAGTAGTATTTTAGAAATATTGGTAATGGTAATAAGAGGCAAAGTTCAATTTTTTTGTTTGTTTGTTGTTGTTATGCGGCAAAGGAGGGAGTACAGATTAATGTACGCACTTGCTGGCAACAAGTCACGGCAGCAACGAGTGGCAGTAAGGTGGTGGTTGGCGGCAGTGGCGGTGGCAATGACGAGGTAGTTGTTTGGTGGCAGCAACTTGGTTGCGGGTTGTGGAGTTTATTTAAGCTAGATAGAGGAAGAAGAAAGCGTGATGAGATAGAGAGTAGAGAAAAGAATTTCTGATTTTTGGTGTGAATAAGTGGGAAGAATTAAGGGTCTATTTATAGTGTTGAGGGTGTAGAAAGGATATAGCTTAAGGTGTGATATGATTACTATAAAATGTGATAAGTTTTTGGGGTTATTAAGGTACTTGAATCAAATTAAGTCTAGATTAATAGTTGGGTTAAAAGATAAGAAAGCTAAAATGGATATATACATATGGTTGGGAGGAGGAAGATAAGAACAAAGTGAAATAATGAAGAAGAGGATTAGAAGTTAAGTTAAAATATACTTATTAACAAACTAAAATGAAAAAATCCATTAATAAAATCATCAGCTTCAATTCACGTTTCATTTTTTTTTAATAAATGAAAATCATACATAAATAAGTAATTAACAAAATTATAAATATTTTAGATAATATCAAAACTAAGTTAGTTGTAAATCATATTAGATATTATCTTTAAAAACTCTTGAAATTGCTAGTATAAAATATAAACCGACCTTTAAAAGATTATTAAGCCTATATTATTAATTTAGAAATCCGAAAATGATTAATTATTCAAATGATTAAATACTTATATTTGACGTCAAAATTTAAAATTCATTTTGGCTCCAAATTAAATTATTTAATAACTTTCCAAAATATTTTCTAAAAATTCAAGGTATTACAATCTACCCCCCTTAAAAGAAGTTTCGTCCCGAAACTTAAAATTATTTAATAACTCGAATTAATACTCCAAATTATCTTAAATTGGTTAAAATTTAGTAAGTTCATGCAAAACCTAAAGACTTTACTCAAAAGACTCACTTAATAAAGGCATAAAAAGGAAAGCGCGAAACTCTATTGCATTCTACCCCCCTTAAAAGGAAGTTACGTCCCCGTAACTCAACCACTCACCATGAAAAGGTTAGGGTACTTTTTACTCATTTCTGCCTCAGCCTCCCAAGTTGCTTCCTCAACCTTATGGTTCGACCATAGAACCTTGACAATCTTCACATCCTTGTTTCTGGTGCTTCTAACTTTACTATCTAAAATTCTCACCGGTCTTTCTTCATAGGTCAAACTCTCATCTAGCTCAATTGTCTTTAGTTCTAGCACATGTGCAACATCAGGAACATACTTGCGAATCTGGCTCACATGAAAAACATTATGCACCCTTTCCAACTCGTTGGGTAAGTCTAACTTATATGCTACTTTCCCAACTTTCTGAAGAATCTCATATGGCCCAATGTACTTTGGGCTTAGCTTTCCCCTCTTACCAAATCTCATTATCCCCTTCTAGGAGATATCTTCAGCAACACCTTCTCTCCTATTTAGAATTCTACATCCCTACGCTTCTCATCAGCATAGCTTTTCTGTCTATCTTGGGCTGCTTTAATTTTCTCCTGGATCAACTTCACTTGCTTAATAGTTTCCTCGGTCATTTTAGGCCCAAGTACAATAGTTTCACTTATGTCACTCCAACTAACTGGGCTCCTACATTTCCTTCCATACAAGGCTTCAAACGGGGCCATTCCAATGCTTGCATGATGACTATTATTATACGAAAACTCAATCAAGTCTAAGTGGTCTACCCATGAACCATGATACTCCAATAGACATGCTCTCAACATGTCCTCCAAGGTCTGGATGGTCCTTTCAGTCTGATCATCAGTTGCAGGGTGAAAAGATGTACTCATCAATAACTTAGTTCCCATGGCCTTTTGTAAACTTTTCCAGAAGTTGGACAAGAACCTCGAATCATGATCTGAAATGATATTTGTAGGCACTCCATGATACTTCACCACAAACTTCACATATGCCCTTCCTAACTGTAGACACCCATTTGTGTCTCCCTAAAACCAAACCCGGTGATGAGTACCTTTCGCGTCGAATCATAATCGAATGAAGTGAAAGTGTGGAAAGTCTAGTGTTGCGAATAGTTTAATTTCTTTTCTCTTCTCTCTGTTTTTGAAAACTTATTTTAAGAAAATAGTCAATCCATTTTGGTTGGTCCATGATCTGGGTCCAATAGTAGTGTATTTGGATGGGGCTTGACAAGAGCTTTCCAACGATATATTATAAGCCCAATTCCGATGAATATTGAGGAAGTTATGGCCAATTTACCAAACTGGGCCCGGTTTGAGCCTTATATGCGGCTCAATGATCTAGGGGAGGGCCTGATATAGATTTATCATTCCTAATGCAATTAGGAATGGTTTAGTCTTTTAGATTCTTCTAGAAGGTTCTTTTCATTCCTAATTCAATTAGCATTGATAAATTGACTTTTGTTGATTTTTCAGAGTTTTAATTAAAATCAAAGAGCATTTTTGAGGAAAATATACGATTTTATCCTCCAGTACGGCAAAATATATCTGATTTTAGAAAATGCGTCAAAAAACAGGTTTAGCGTCCAACGCCAGCCATTGGCGCCTGGAACCAAGCCTGGCGCCTGGCGCCAATTAGCTGGTGCTGGCGCCAACTCTGTTTTTCGTGCGCCAATACTCTGTTTTGTTAATTTTATCTTTTGGCTGATTTTCTCTATAAATAACGATGTAAAAACTCCGTTTTCATTCACCTACAACCAGTTTTCAATTCTCTTTCATTCTCTTTAATCATTCGCTAATTCTCATCAAGATTTCCTTAATCATTCATTCGTCTCTTTCTTTCTTTCTTTTCTAAACTAACCTTTTACATACAAAATTCCGCATTCGCAAGATCTAGAAACACCTTGCCATATTCGAAGTTTCCTTCGCCCTAGACGTGAAAGGTTTAATTTCTGAGGGTTTGGTCCCAAATCTCTCTTTCAATTATTTAATTTAATTGTTTTGTTTATTATTTTCCTTTAAGTTACGAACGTGTGTATTTTGTTATTAGAAAGAGGTACGAAGCATCAAAGTAAGTGCTTTAATGTTTTTAATTGATATTATGATGTAGAAATCATGTTTAAATTGTTATTATGATATTCCTAGTATCATGTATAGGGTAATTTTAATATTAAATATGATTGTTACGATGCTTCCTATATTCTTCCTAATATTTATGATTGTTAGTATGGTTAAAGATTTGATTTTTATTGCTTAGTGACATGCTAGGGTTTGTTATTAATTTTGTTAGTATCATGCCTAGGATCTTGCTATTATTATGCTTTAATATTAACATGAACATGATTATGATTATAATTGTTATAATTTATGATTATTATTATTATTATTATTATTATTATTATTATTATTATTATTATTTTGATGATAATTGTTATAATTTATGATGGTTATTATTATGATTATAATTTTATTGTCATGATATTTATTGATGATTATTTATGTTGCTTGATACATTATTTATTGTTATTGCTTGATCACGTCTTTTATGCATGTTTAAAGGGAATTGGTACTTGTAATAACGCTTAATAAGATAATTAATAATCTTGTTAGGGTTAATATGATTATAATTTCAAGTGATCGCCAATAATAGATTTATTTGTGCATTAATATTCAACCAACATAGATAAACAGGTTTAGGGTTAATCCTATTGATTGCATGTTAGTCAGAAAGCGCACATGAATACGATCAGAATAAAGTAGAGGCCTATTATTAAGGTTCAATCTCTTTTAGGTTGGATTTTTACCTTCATCCCCGAACCCTTATTTGGTTCTAGACCTTATGGAGTTGACGATCTCTTGGATCGTTAAGGGTTGTAACCTTCACCTCGTGAACGGTTTACAAGTTCCTAAAACTTGTTGGCGACTCTTTTGCTCTATCTTCTTTGCCTTTGGACGCCATCGTACTTTAGTGTATGATCACAATGGGGTTCAAGCTAGGGATTAACGCTTGAAATTTATTCCCCACACTAACTGATCCATAGACCAAGTGTTTTTCATAGGTATAAAGGTTGCAGACTTAGTCAATCAATCCACAATGACCCAAATCGTGTCATTCCCTGCCCTGGTCCTTGGTAATGCCCCCACAAAATCCATGGTGACCGAATCCCACTTCCACTTTGGTACTTCCAATGATTGAACCATTCCTTGTGGCCTTCGATGCTCTATCTTCACTTTCTGGCATATTAAGCATTTTGCCACAAACTCTGCTACTTCTCTCTTCATGTTTGGCCACCAAAAGTCCTTCTTCATATCTTTATACAACTTATCCCCTCCAGGATGCATCGAATAAGGAGAGCTATGGGCCTCCTCCATCAGTCTCTGTTTGATGTCTCCACGATGTTGTGGAATACACCATCTCCCTTTAAATCGAATACTTCCCTCATCTACAATTGTAAAGTCTAAAACCTGCCCTTTCTCAATCTTCTCTTTTATTGCCTTCAACTTCGAGTCTCCCAACTGACTTTCTCTAATCTCATAAAAAATAGAAGGTTTCACTGTCAAGACATTCAACATCTTACTGACCTCTCCGTGCTCCATCACTTCTAAACAGCCCCGTTTCTGAGATTTTAGTGGCCTAGGGCGAATTATTAATTCGGGGCCCTAGTTTATAAGTGATATTATAAAATTTTGAATTTTAAGGGTATGCCAGTATGCCAAAAAACGATAAAATGAATATTGCTTATTAACATCATAATTCACAGAAAATATACATTTTTCTTTATCTAAGTTTTAGATTTTTAAAAAAATAAAGGAAAAAAAAACCTACTTCCACCATAGTGTATTCAATTGTCTTCTAAACACACACGAATTAGTCAAGATAAAGTTTGATTTTATTTTTCACAAAATATACTATATAAAGTTGATTTTACATGAATTAAGCCAATTAATATCAAAACATTCAACATGCACACCAATAATTATTTATCTTTAAAACACATAACCCACCAATTATGGGCGCAAAAAATTGCCACACAAAAATTTTATATGATAAATACATCAAAAACTGCATCAAAATTTTGACATGAACCCGTACAAATTAAATTAGGAACAAATAAATTGAATCTTAAAGAGGTGTGATGAATTCCTTGCGAGTAAAGTTTTTAATGGAAAGTTTTCCTCATTGACTGCTCAACGTATTGGATTTGAATAAGGGTTACAGTAATTAGATTGGGAAATTGAAAATTTTGATGAGGTTATTAAGGAATTTAAGTTAATAAAGGAAACAATATAAATTTTTGGAGTCATTTTTGGGAAATGAAAATCTTTTATTTTCAATTATACGGAGTATGAGAACACGAGATTATAGGGAGGAGTGGAAGAAATATAATGGGTTTGACTTGTGTTCTTTAATTACAGAACTTATTTTAACAAAAGTTGGGCTTCCCATTCTGGGGCCCTGGGCGGCCGCCCCGCCTGTCCTGCCCCAGATACGGGCTTGCTTCTAAATTCATCTTCTGAAATTCTACACACATTTGGTCTGGCAAAATCATCATATTCATCAAATGACTGGTTTTCCTACTTAAAGCATCAGCTACCACATTAGCTTTCCTCTCATGATATTGGATATTCACACTATAATCTTTCATAAATTCCAACCTTCGTCTCTGTCTCAAGTTCAAATACTACTGAGTGTAAATGTACTTTAGACTCTGATGATCTGTGAATATTTTACAAGTTGCACCATATAGATAATGTCTCCAAATTTTCAAAGCAAACACAATCGCAGCTAACTCCAGGTAACGGGTTGGATAGTTCATCTCATGTAGTTTCAACTGTCTCAAAGCATATGCAATGACCCTCCGATTCCGCATTAAAACACAACCCAATCTAAACTTCGATGCATCACTATACACCTCATATTGCCCACTTTCATCTGGCAAAGCCAACATTGGTGTTGAGGTTAGTTTGTCTTTTAAGATTTGGAACGCTTGTTCACACTCCTGGGTCCAAACAAACTTACATTCCTTCTTCATTAAATTCGTCATGGGCCTTGCAATCCTCAAAAACTCCTTAACAAATCTTAACAAGCCTGCCAATCCCAAGAAACTTCGAACATCTGACACATTCTTAGGTGTTGGTGATAGGCCGTCGTCGAGCCTAACAAAGATAAAGTCCTATCTTGGTCTCACTAGCTAATAGCAAGGGTAAGAAAGGGTCGAACCCAATAGAGGCGTTGAATCAACCACCGAAATACTACCGCATAAATAAGCTAAATGAAGTCGAAATTGGTTTGGTTTTATGTAACAAGTGCTAGTTCAAGTCAACTAAAGCTAGGGGGAGATTAACAATATTTAGAGAGTTCTAGGGCTTGGGATATACCACTCAATTTCGTCACAAATCACATTTAGCAAGTAGCAAACAATGGTAATTAAAGGGGATAATATAGGGGAAGTCATCTAAAGCACCCAACTACTCTCTCAAGCTAGAGGGATTACTCGAATTATGAATACAACCTACTCTCGTGGTTACAAAGCATAAAACAAGTATTAAAGCATAATCACGATGACAAAAACATTCCCTTGACTGGAAATTCCTATTCTCATGGTATTTCAAGTCAACTAAGCATAAGGGAGCTAACTCAAGTTCATCTCTCGATCCTTCGTTGAGAAAGCTTAGATAATAGTTCTAGCAATGGCCATATACAAGAACTAAGCAATTAACCCACTTAAGCTCAACTAATTAATACCCAACAATTACCAAATTAACACATGCATCAAGTAATTAGTGACTACATTGAGGGTTTTACCCAAACCCTAGAAAATTAGACTACTCACAATCCATGGAGATTAAAGCAATTAAGGATTTCAAGTAACTCATGAACAAGAATTAACTAAAGATTAAGCTAAATAACAATATAAGCATACAAGAATTAAGCAAGATAATTAACAATCAAAGCAATGAAAATGGAAGAGAAGAGTGAGAAAATGTTACTAGAAGCTTCAACTTGAATATCAATGGTGGAACTTGTCTTCTACAATGATTGAGAATGAAATTTCAAGCTAATAATTATAATCTAACTAATGATTTGAGAATATTTGTGTTTCTACAATTGCAAACTAAGAGGAAGCACTAAAAACTTGGATGCCGTACAAATGAGCTCCCAAGGTTATTTATAAAGACCCCCAAATAAAAAGGACGGAGAAAACAAGAGTCGGGCATGGCTACAGGTCAGCACGGACGTGCTGAGGTTGGCACGGATGTGCAACTATACCTGCACGGGCGTGCTGAGATTGGCACCGGTGTGCACCTGGGAGGCAGAAGGTACTGTTTTAAGTCAGGGCATCCCGCACGGACGTGCTGATATTGGCACGGGCGTGCACCTGGGAGGCAGAAGGATCAGTTTTGGCTGAGCAACCTGTACGGACGTGTTGAATATCCTGCACGGACGTGCTGAGTTCTGCACGGACGTGCAGGCCTTGAAAGCAGTAGGCAGCAGCTTCTCTTTGTGCTGGAACACTTCTGCACGGACGTGCCATACATTGCACGTCCGTGCAGACTCTCTAAGGCCTCTATCTTCACTTTTCTTCGGTTTTGCTCCATTGTTTCGGCTTCTCACCACGGTTTATCATCCAAATGCCTTAAATGGTCGTCTTTGAACCTAAAAACCCGACAAAAACACTAACAACCTGTGAAGCAAGGGATACACAAAAGTTGAACAAAAATAGAGTAAAAGTGAACCAAAATGCCAATATACCAAGTAAACAAGGTTCGCAATCACTCTAAAATCGTATCAAATAACAAGTTATCAAATCCCCCAAGCTAAGATTTTGCTAGTCCTCGAGCAAAACAAACATGTCAAATCAAGAAGGAAGATTACTTGCTAATGATCAAACCAAGAAAAGATACTTAAAGAGAAAACACAAACACAAATCCGCATGGCAAGAACCATAAACAGTTTTCGCACAAGTGAAAAGTAATTTGAACCCCTAAGTCGCCTAAGAGGACGAGTTTTTATCTCGTGAGGGTTTCCCTTGAGCTTAACCCACAACTCACACAAACCATGCCAAAATTGTCATAACACATCATCATCATCAAGGTGATCAATTCACACCAAAACCAATGTTTTTATTGCCCAAGTCAACTCATCGGGATATAAATCACAAGCAAGACAAGTGAGCGACTTTCAAGAATTACCGATCATACAAATGTGCACATGAGTTGGGGGTAGAGAGGAGAATTAATCAAGGTTGCACTAGGATACTTCCTTATACCTTTTACTAGTTCATTAGAGCACGTCTAGATATTCCAAAGTTGCAAAAAGCCCTCTTTCGGTTATAAAATCTCAAAATGCAAGTCCACATCCCAAAATGCACTCCCAATCCCCTTTCACTACACTCTAACTCGGAAATTTACACAAGAAACATCAAAATAGACAATGTGTGGGAGGCATCCACAATTTGACCTCTAGAAAAGAAAAAGTGAAAACTTTGAGAAATTTGGAGGAGTTTTTTATCTCCTTTTCTTTTTCTATTTTTTTTTTTTTTAACATTCATTGCCCTCGCCTCTTTTAACTGTGAGCGGCTCTTTCTTTTATTCGATAAATGTGGCTTATTATGCCACCTATTACACAAGATACAAATAGAACCAATTTCCTAATAGAGTTTCATTTAGGGGGGGAGGGGAGGAACATCAAGGGCACAAGGGACCGCAATTCGATTCAAACATATCCTACTTTGGGAAAATTTGACAATATCCTATACTAGACGTGCAATTGAACATTCATCGGTTTTCATTTCATATACTCTAATGCAATCAACAATAATAAGCCTCTAAATGACCCCAACTCTTGCACACACCCTTCTAAAAGAACTTTTACTCATCACTTAAGAGTCAAGCAAGCAAATCATAAGCGTCGTCATTTGAGTCTCATCCAAGGGCTTTTTTTTTAAGCACAACTATACAATCTAAATAAATAAAGAGAGAAGAGAAGAGAAGTATTCACATATTAAGAGATTTGGATTTAGGGTGTTGGATTTCAAAGGGAGCAAATTTGAATGTTTAGGGGTTTGGATTCTAGGGGAAGGAACAAACAACATGCAAGGTTTATACCAACAAGGACATACAAGAACCAACATATGAATTAAAGAGAAAGACTCCCCCCAAGCTATCATAAACATTGTCCCCAATGTTAAAACAATTAAAGCACAAGAAGGGGAAGAAAGAGAACTAACTCATTGGCTCGGGCCTCCTTGGGAGCTTGAGCCCCCTGGGTACCAATGTCGGTAGACGTTCCGGAATTCACCCAATTCCGATCGAAGATCCTCAAAGCTTGTCCTCATATTGTCGTAGGAGGACCTCATGTCTTCGTGAGACTTTCTCATAGTCTCGAACTCCGTGGACATGCGGTTGAACCCGGCATTCATCAGCTGCACTTGTTGCTCAAATGAAAGGGGTGGGTTGCCCTCACCCATGCCTTGACCTTGGTACCTTTCTTGGTACCCTTGTTGGTGCTCATATTGTTGTTGTTGTTGGAATTGTTGCTGGAAATGTTGTTGATGCGGTTGTTGTTGTTGTGGTTGTTCTTTCTCTTGCTCTTCTTCATCATCACCGGGAATCCAAGGGTGGTCCCTCTCAAAGACCCAGTTGCTCTCGTCGTAGATGTAGGTCCGCTCCGAATCGGGGAGGTAGGCATAGGGGCGGCCACTCACGTGCCACAAGTAAGGATGTGGCCCTTCCACATCCGCAACCCATCTCATGGTCCTAAGCGACTACATGTCTAGCTGCATCGGCCCTGGGAAAACCTACTCATGTGCAAAATCAAGGTTAAGAGCAGAATCAATGATAGTGTGTTGGGGTTTGGTGAGTCCGACTCACCGCGGAAACAACCCCAAAAACAAGACCGCACTCGCAATAAATAAAACCATAAATATAATTAAATTAATCACAAGATTAAGATAAGCTAATTACCTTTGACGCGTGCTTCGCTCCAAAATGAGCTCTTACTTGAAAGCTTCAAGTCCCGCTCATACGGAGACCTCCAACGAAGTCCACCCGCACCAACAAAACCGACTAGGTCCAATGTCTTGGGGTTAGCAAGACCTGACCAATAAAACCCGAGTAATTATATTGAGTTCAAAGGTTTTCACTAATTGTGATGCCTTTTCCAACTCTTACTCAAGCCCCATTCCCAATGCCCATACTTGGGTATTTATAGGAAATGATGGGAGTATCATTTACTCTCCCATCAATGTGGGATAGTGTAGACACCCATTTGTGTCTCCCTAAAACCAAACCCGGTGATGAATACCTTTCACGTCGAATCATAATCGAATGAAACGAAAGTGTGGACAGGTCTTGTGTAGCGGAAAGTTTTATTTCTTTCTCTTCTCCCTGTTTTGGAAAACTTTATTTTAGAAAACAGTCAATCCAGTTTGGTTGGTCCATGATATGGGTCCAACAGTGGTGTAGTTGGATGGGGCTTGCAAAGACCTTTCCAACGATATATTATAAGCCCAATTCCGATGAATATTGAGGAAGTTATGGCCAATTTACTAAACTGGGCCCGGTTTGAGCTTTATGTACGGCCCAATGATCTAGGGGAGGGCCTAATATGATTTATCATTCCTAATGCAATTAGGAATGGTTTTGGTCTTCTAGAATCTTCTATAAGGTTCTTTTTCATTCCTAATTCAATTAGCATTGATAAGTTGACTTTGTTGACTTTTTAGAGTTTTAATCAAGATCAAATAGCATTTTCGAAGAAATTATATTATTTTATCTTCCAGTACGGGAAATTTATCAGATTTTCGAAAACGCGTTGAAATCCAGTTTGGCGTCCAACCCCAGGCCTTGGCGCCAGACGCTAGCTATTGGCGCCTGGCGCTAGCCACTGGTGCCTGGCGCCAACTAGCCATGGTTGGCGCCAATCCTGTTTTGCGATCTTCAGACTCTGTTTTGTTAAATTATCTTTTTCGCTGATTTTCTCTATAAATATTGTATTAAAAACTCTGTTTTCATTCACGAATTCATCATTCATCATCTACATTCACCAATTCTCTCATTCTTAAATATTCTTTAGCATTCAATTCTTTCTTGCTTTTTCATACAAAATTCTGCGTTCACAAGATCTAGAAACACCTAGCCATATTCGAAGTTGCCTTCACCCTAGACGTGAAAGGTTTTAATTTCTGATGGTTTGGTCCCAAATCTCTCTTTCAATTATTTAATTTAATTGTTTTGATTATTATTTTCCTTGAAGTTACTAACATGTGTATTTTGTTAATAGAAAGAGGTACGAGGCATCAAAGTAAGTGCTTTAATTGATTAATTGATATTATGATGGAGATATCATGTTTATATTGTTATTATGATATTCCTGGTATCATGTCTAGGGTAATTTTAATATCAAATGTGCTTATTATGATTTCTATGATGCCTTTTATTCTCTTCCTAATATTTATGATTGTTAGTATCATGTTAGGGTTAAAGATTTGATTTTTATTGCCTAGTGACATGCTAGGGTTTGTTATTAATCTTGTTGGTATCATGCCTAGGATCTTGCTATTTTGATTATGCTTTAACATGATTTTGAATATTATTATTGTTATTATGATCATTATTATTTTAATTATGATATATGGTTGTCATGATTATAATTATTATTTATTGATTATTATGTTGCTTGATGCTTATTCTTTATTGCTTGATCACACCTTTGATGCATGTTTAAAGGGAATTTTGGTACTTGTAATCACGCTTAATAAGATAATTAATAATCTTGTTAGGGTTAATTTGATTATAATTCAAGTGATCGCCAATAATAGTTTATTTGTGCATTATATTCAACCAACATAGATAAACAAGTTTAGGGTTAATCCTATTGATTGCATGTTAATCAAAAAGCGCACATGAATACGAGCAGAATAAAGTAGAGGCCTATTATTAGGGCAGGTTCAATCTCTTTTAGGTTGGATTTGTACCATCATCCCCGAACCCTTATTTGGTTCATGACCTTATGGAGTTGACGATCTCTTGGATCGTTAAGGGGTGTAACCTTCATCCTATGAACGGTTTACAAGTTCCTTAAAAACTTGTTGGCGAATCTTTTGCTCTATCTTCTTCCCTTTTGGACGCCACCGTACTTTAGTGTATGATCACAGTGGGGTTCAAGCTAGTGGGATTTTAAAGGCTTGAAATTATTCCCTACAGATAGTATGATTTTTCCATTTTATTTTAAAGCTAAAATAAAATTAATAATCAAGCTAGTAATAAATCAACAAGTGGCAAGCTCATGCGAGTGGTTAGGTGAGGACCACTTGGAGAAGGGGGGGGGGACCAAGCTTGCTCCCCACTCCCTCTCCCATAACCGGCCACCTCACTCCACACACACTCAAGGACCACAAGCAACATGGCACCAACCCTTGGGCACCAAGGCAGCCAAGGTGGGCTGCCATGTGCTGCTGTCCGTGGCAGCCACGCCCAGCAAGCCCAGCAGGCCCAGCACTCGCATGCGGGCTGCCAGGCACTGCTGGCCAGCAAGCCTAGCATGCTTGTGCGGGCTGCTGCTGGCCTTGTGCCTTGGCCAGCGCTGCTAGGCAGCAAGCAATGGCCTAGCCATGCTGCTGCTAGCTGTGGCGAGCTGGCGCGCCTAGCGTGCTAGCTGCTGCAGCTTGTTGCGGCATGGCTTGCTAGCCATTGCGCGCACAAGGCTGTGCCTAGCATGCTAGCACGCACTAGGCAGCGCCTAGCCTTGCGATGCTAGCATGGGTCAGCCTAGGCTCGGCTTGGTGCGCATGCTAGCCACCATGCTAGGCCATACGCCCTTAGCACTCGGTTTGTTTGGGCATTCCGATGCTAGGGGTATTTTGGTCTTTTGTTGATTTATTACTATTTCTCGTCTCGTCTTTCACTATTTTTTGACTCAACTTCCGACGCTCGGTTTCGACGCTCTAAGCTCGAATTTTTGACGTCTAAATAAATATTACTCGGTCGACTCATTAATTCCTTCCGAATTAATTCGTCGGTTCGGTTTGTTGAATGCTTGGGTGTGACCCGAAGGTTTCAGTCAAGATTAAGCTGTAACATAATTATTCATTAATATTACTAATCGGAAGCGGCCTCCACCCAGGCATTCCGATCACTTGACCTCACTGAATATATTAGCTTTCTAATAATTCTGAACCCACTAACGAAATAGTACACTTGTTCGAAGGACACCATTCCTTTCAATCTCCCACTTGTCCTTCCGGACAAGTGCGCATTTTTTGTATAGCCTTTTTCCTATGTCGCTTAATGTCTCTTCATGAACTATAGGGTAAGATTTATTTTGTCATCCTTATTACGTCCAGAAGTGTTTCCCGATTTCGAGTCCGACTGTCAATAAACAGATGATTTCTAAAATCCATCTGAGCACGGCCATGCATTTTACAGTCTCGCTCTACGAGAGGCCTTGTATACAACAAAGACATCCTCCCTATTTTAGTAGGGGGACATTCCCAGTCTTGTAATGTAGCTCCTCTTACTGAGAGGACCTAGTCGCCCGAGTGTTGCCGTTATAATCCCCTATTACGGCAGACGTTTAACAACATCAAAGCGAACTAGTACTCAAACAAGAAAACTCACAATACTCATGGTCGAGGAAATAGGTTCCAATAGCCATAATGAGAAGTATACTTATGACAAATTTTTAATTTCTTAAAGTATTCTCATAGGTCGATCCAGTATAGTTCTAAACCAATACCTGTGCAAATGATTTATGACAATCATGTCCTTGTAGCACATGAAACAGTGCTATAAATCAAACTACACACTAATCTCAATCGGTCATTAATCGTCCATCGTTTAAATGACCTTGATTAGGGATAATTTTCGATTATAATATTCAATGTTCACTTAATAGGTGTTTCCTTACCAAGACTGGTCTTGATACCATATTTTGAATATTCTCAGAATCGAATGGACTCATTATTTAATCCTAAACCACAATTAAATAGCATAACAGAGTAATAAAATATTGCATGAAATTTTATATTACTCCAAAACTTGAATGGTTTTCCTTAGCGTCTTACATTAATTTTTCTCAAAATTAACTAAAACACTAAACAAGGAAATCAAAGCCAGTCTCCTACATGCTTGATTCCCATTCCCTCAACGTGCTTGTTGTGCTTCACTTGAGGCAAAGGTTTAGTAAGTGGATCGGCTACATTGTCATCATTTCCAACTTTGCAAATTCTGATTTCACCCTCTGATTTCCATTCTCGAATCATGTGAAATCGCCGCTGGACATGTTTGACCTTCTGATGTTCCCTAGGCTCTCTGGCCTGAGCAATAGCTCCATTGTTGTCACAATAGAGGGCTATTGGACCCTTTATAGAGGGTACAACATCAAGTTCACCAACGAACTTACGAATCCAAACAACCTCCTTAGCTGCTTCGGCAGCTGCTAAGTATTCGACTTCAGTTGTAGAATCAGCAGTTGTACTCTGCTTTGCGCTCTTCCAACTAAACGCCCCTCCATTTAGATAGAACACATATCCAAATTGCGATTTAAAATCGTCTCTATCTGTCTGGAAGCTTGCGTCGGTATAACCTTCCACAACTAAATCCTCTGCGCCACCATACACCAGGAATTTATCCTTGTTCCTTTTCAGGTACTTTAGGATATTTTTGGCCGCAGTCCAATGCGCCTCTCCTGGGTCTGATTGGTAACGGCTCGTAGCACTCAAGGCATACGATACATCTGGCCTAGTACATATCATGTCATACATGATCGATCCAATAAGCGAAGCATATGGAATTTGATTCATTCTTACCCGCTCATCAAGTGTCTGTGGACACTGCTTCTTGCTTAGGGTTATGCCATGTGACATTGGCAGGTGACCTCTCTTGGCATCCTCCATGCCAAATCGAGCAAGTACCTTATCAATATAAGTACTCTGACTCAATCCAATCATCCTTTTTGATCTATCCCTATAGATCTTGATGCCTAGTATGTACTGAGCCTCTCCCAAGTCTTTCATTGAGAAGCACTTTCCAAGCCAGGCCTTTACAGACTCTAACAACGGAATGCTGTTTCCAATGAGCAATATTTCATCGACATATAAGACTAGGAAGGAGATGTCACTCCCACTAACCTTCTAGTAAACACAAGATTCATTTGGATTTTTGATAAAACCAAACTTACTGATGGCTTCATCGAATCGCAGATTCCAACTTCTGCTTGCTTGCTTTAGTCCATAAATGGACTTCTTAAGCTTACAAGCTTTCCTAGCATTGTTTTGGTCGACAAAACCTTCAGGCTGTGTCATATACACAGTTTCTTCCAAATAACCATTAAGGAAGGCGGTTTTGACGTCCATCTGCCATATTTCATAATTGTAATATGCAGCAATCGCTAGGAGGATCCGAACGGATTTAAGCATTGCGACTGGTGAAAAGGTTTCATCGTAATCAATACCATGAACTTGTCTGTAACCTTTTGCCACCAATCTAGCTTTGTAAATGAATACACTTCCATCTTTTTCGGTTTTCAACTTGAAAATCCACTTACATCCGATAGGTGTATAACCTTCGGGTAAGTCAACCAAGTCCCAGACTTGATTTTCAAACATGGAATCCATTTCAGATCTCATGGCCTCTTGCCATTTAGCAGAGTCGATGCTTGCCATCGCTTGCTTGTAGGTTGCCGGTTTATCTCCATCCATAATCAGGATGTCCTGATTCTCGGTTAATACTAAACCAAGATATCTATCAGGTTGAGATCTCAGCCTCTGAGACCTACATAGGGTAATGGATTGAGCATTTGCATTGTCGGTTCGACTTTGCACATTTTGATCATTTTAACTTGCGTCAACAGATGTTGTTTGAGCACTTTGACTGTCATTATGATTTTGTTGCTCATCCTCACGAACTTCGTCGAGTTCGATTTTCCTCCCACTTGTCATTTTGGAAAGTTGCTCCTTCTCCAAAAAGACACCATCGCGAGCAACAAACACTTTGTTCTCCGATTTGTTGTAGAAGTAATAACCTTTGGTTTCTTTTGGGTAGCCCACGAAGTAAACCTTGTCAGATTTGGGATGAAGTTTGTCAGAAATCAATTTATTGACATATGCTTCGCATCCCCATATCTTTAGAAAAGATAACCTGGGAGGTTTCTTCGTCCATAATTCATATGGAGTCTTTTCTACAGCTTTTGATGGAGCACGGTTCAGTGTTAGTGCCGCAGTTAGAAGTGTGTGTCCCTAGAAAGAGATAGGAAGATCACTAAGACCCATTGTTGATCGTACCATGTCTAACAAGGTCCGATTTCTCCTTTCGGATACTCCGTTCCATTGAGGAGTTCCTGGAGGTGTCAATTATGAAAGTATACCCTTTTCTTTCAGATGGTCATCGAATTCTTGGCTCAAGTATTCACCACCTCGATCTGATCGAAGGGCTTTGATTTTCTTGCCAAGCTGATTTTCAACTTCACTCTGAAATTCTTTGAACTTTTCAAATGATTCAGATTTATGCGACATGAGGTAGACATAGCCATATCTACTATAGTCGTCTGTGAAAGTGATGAAATATCGATGTCCATTTCTTGTGGTTGAGCTCATTGGTCCACATACATCGGTATGTATAAGACCTAATAAGTCACTTGCCCTTTCTCCCAACTTGGAGAATGGCTGTTTAATCATCTTGCCTAATAGACATCCCTCACAATTCTCAAACGATTCTAAATCGAAAGAGTCAAGAACACCTTCTTGTAGAAGTTTCTTGATGCGTTTGATGTTAATGTGGCCAAGACGACAATGCCACAAGTAAGTCTGATTTGACTCTATGGTCTTAACTCTTTTGGTATCATTATTCACATTATAAACTTGTTTGTCTAAAGAAAGCAAATAAAGGCCATTTTCAGAATGTGCAATACCATATAAAATATTATCGAGATAAAACGAACATTCTTTGTCCTTTACTCGAAATTCAAAACCTTTGGCGTCCAACGCCGAAATTGAAATAATGTTTTTGGTAATGTTAGGAACATAATAAACATTATCGAGTTCCAAAACTAGCCCGGTGGGCAAAGACAAACTTAGAGTTCCTACGGATACGGCACCAATTCTGGCTCCATTGCCGACCCGGAGTTCAATCTCTCCCTTCTCTAACCTTCTAGCGTTCCTTAGTCCCTGAGAATTAGAACAAAGGTGTGAGCCACATCCGGTATCTAATACCCATGATGTTAAGCTAGTGAAGTTAAAGTCTATAACGAATATACCTGATTCAGAAGCAACGGCTCCGTTCTTCTTATCTTCCTTGAACTTGAGGCAATCTCTCTTCTAATGTCCCTTCTTCTTACAGTAGAAACATTCGGAATCAGATTTAGAAGACGCTACCTTCTTATCCTTGGTAGATTTAGACTTAGGCGGAAAAGTTTTCTTCTTACCTTTCCCCTTAAAGCCTTTCTTCTTCTTGCCCGAAAATTTAAATGGCTTGCCCTTTTTAATCATGAGCATATCATTCTTCCCCTCATCCTTGAGCGTTTGCTCAGCTTGCTTCAACATACCATGAAGCTCGGTGAGGGTTTTCTCCATGTCGTGCATATTATAGTTCATCTTGAACTGATCATAGCCTTTGTGCAGCGAGTGGAGAATGATGTCAATTGCCATCTCAGTTGAATACCCCGCATCAAGCCTTCCCATGTTTTCAAACAATCCAATCATTTTGAGTACATGTGGGCTGACTGGCTCTCCTTTCTTGAGCTTGCTCTCAAGGATCTGCCTGTGGGTTTCAAACCTTTCAGTTCTGGCCTGCTCTTGGAACATATTCTGCAATTCAGAAATGATCTCAAAAGTTGTCTCCTTTTCAAAGAAAGTCTTTTGAAGCTCAGGACACATTGTGGCCAACATGATGCATTTGACATCTCGATTGGCACTTTGCCATTGATTTAGGGCAGCTTGAGTCACCTCCTCATTGGGAGCCTCGGCCATTTCCTCATCAAGGACATATTCCTTTTTCTCTTGCATGAGAACAATTCGCAAGTTCCTTTGCCAATCAAGAAAATTAGGCCCACTCAGCTTCTCCTTGTCGAGAATTGAGCGTAACGAGAATTGGTTGTTTGAGTTATTTGAAGACATGATTCTACAATTGAAAGAATTTGTAATGAAAAACCATTCATTATACTTAAATAAGATTGAATTCATGCATTTTAATCAAACTTATTTAAAACGTCTTATTCACACATTAAAGATTGTCCCCATTTTAGGTGAGAATAAGTCGATTCCAAGATCCAAAGAAACAAAGAGTGGTTAAGCATGCTTTGGCTTGTCTTAACACTCAATCTCCTAAGGTAAGCAATGCTTTGCTAATGGCTCCAAGCCACTCTTGGTTGAATAAATCGTCGCATCCAATGCTCTCTAAACAATTTATTCACTTTGCCACGACATGTTAGGACTCCATCACTCATATCGTTGAGTATAACCAAAACCACCTTGCATACCCGGTATGCCTTACGTTCCTTGGAGAAATAGTGATGCCTCGCTTTGGCGTAGCCCACCACTACCCTCGTTCGGTTGGTAAGTGTGTTTTGGAATGGCAAGTTTTACTCAATATTTTAGGGACCTAGGGTTTCTATGTTGGTTGATTTAAGTAAACTTAATTAATCATCTCAACATTCGAAATCCTAAACATGCATCTTACATATAATTCATATATATAAACATAAATATATATCAAAAACATAAATAGAGATGCATTTGGCAACTAGCATGACCCCTTGAGATCTTCAAGTCTTCAAAAGGTCTTCATTTGCAACTTCATGGCTTTGTCTTCTAAGAACCCCGTCTTCAAGACTTGACCAAAATATTACAAATTGCTAGTATCTACGATTAGGTCTAATCTAAATATTAAGGTAAAAAAATACTCAACGGTTCGCAGACCGTATTTAGATTTACAAAAATACATCACGGATCACAGTCCGTATTTTCTATCCTAATCGGGCCCCACTAGTTGCCATTTCATAAAACCTGTGAGAGAATTTTACATTACATTCATCCATTCACTATCTGTGAATGGCCCATGCATTTTACAACGATAAACAAGTAACAATGCATAAAACGCGCGAGAACTAGTAACTAATCTAGGTGGTTAATCCAATTAACACGCCTAATTAAACTAGTCAAAGTTGTTTTAACCGGTTATAGAAATAACTAAGAGACGCTCCCACTAAATTCCGCATCCAACTTAACTAATCCAATTAATTAAGTCGGTGAACCCAAATATTTGCCAAAATTAATTTTTGCAAATGTCGCTCAAAAACCGAGGCCTAGCCTCCAAAAATTTTAATTAAATAAACAAAATAATTAAAATAATTAAAACAACAATTTAAGCAAAATTACGAATTCCAAAATGTCTAAGTACCTAACACTAAGACTTAGAGTCCAAAAAAAAAATACCCTTATTTACATATTAAGCAACGCTAAAATTAACTTTAAAATAGCATCGCCTTAATAACCCGGGGTTATTGTGCCATTTATGGGATTGTACGTACCGTATAACAAGCACGTAGTATGCCCATGCGCACCCCCGCAACACAAAGCATGCATGTTGGCTGCTTGTGCTCGCATGCGCTACGCCCAGCCCAGCCAAGCTAAGCGTAGCAGCACGCACAGCATTATGCTGCTGCTTGCTGCTGGCTGGCGCGCTATGCTGCTGGCAGCGAGCAGCAGCCCACACCCTTCCTCGCACACACACACGCACAACACCAAGCACCTAAGAACGAAGTGCCCAGCTGCCTCGGCAGCCACATATGGGTTGCGTGAGCAGCCCAACTGGCCGAGAGCTAGCTCGGGGCTCTTAGGCCTCGTGTTGCGTGCTAATGCTTCGAAAATTATCGATTTTTGTGTGTGACATTATAAATCAATTCTAAATTAATTTTAGAATCAATTTTGAGGAAAAATGAAAAATAACAAGTCCAACTTAAATAATTCATCCAAATGCAATTAACCAAATTTATTTCCAAGAACCATTCTTTAATAAAATTGGTTTAACTTGGTGTAATAAAATAAATTAGGGCAATTCTCACTATTAATTTAATCACTTTAAATTAATCTTGAGATTTTGACAAAATAAAAGGGAGTTGGAAAAATGAACATAAGTTCAATAAAGACTCCAACTTTAATACTTGTGACTTCATGAAAAATTATATCTTCCAATATGAAGATAAACCAATTTCAATCACAAGTTTTAAACTTTATGATTCCAATCAACTAAAAAATGATTAAATCAACAAAGTTTAACCAAAATTCATGGAATTTAGTAACTCAAAGTTTCAATCACTTATCATAAATAAAGATTGAATCTTTAGTACTTGGAAGCAACAAAGAACAACAATTTCACACTTAATGCAATTAATTTGCAATTATGTGAAAAAATAAAACCAAACTTTCAAGAACCAATTACTACCAAGTAATCATGCTTAAAGTGGTCTAAAATTGCATATAAATCAAGAAAAGAACCAAATACATAACCACCATAAATATGAAATCAATTTTCAAGGTTAGAAAGACTTAAAAATTCTCGTCAAAACGAAAAATCCCTCGAAAAATGCGTTTCTGGTCGTTTTTGGCTAAAACCCGAGTCCTAAAAAAGGTAAAACCATTTCCAGAACGCCTTTTCCACCCAAAATTCACTATTTTTGGGTCGAAATCTGAGTTCGGGAGCTGAAGACAGCTCTAATACGAGGTAAAAATTGGAAAAACGAGTTACTAATCTAATAAGCAACTTAAAACCAGAAAAATTAAGCCATAAAAACACCTTGAAAGTATTATGATTTTAAAAATAAACGAGCGAGGCACCGATACCGCTGTTGGGGTTTGGCGAGTCTGACTCACCGCGGAAACAAACCCAAAAACAAGATCGCACTAGCAATAAATAAAACCATAAATATAATTAAATTAATCACAAGATTAAGATAAGCTAATTACCTTTGACGCGTGCTTCGCTCCAAAATGAGCTCTTACTTGAAAGCTTCAAGTCCCGCTCATACGGAGACCTCCAACGAAGTCCACTCGCACCAACAAAACCGACTAGGTCCAATGTCTTGGGGTTAGCAAGACCCGACCAATAAAACCCGAGTAATTATATTGAGTTCAAAGGTTTTCACTAATTGTGATGCCTTTTCCAACTCTTACTCAAGCCCCAATCCCAATGCCCATACTTGGGTATTTATAGGAAATGATGGGAGTATCATTTACTCTCCCATCAATGTGGGATACTATGATTTTTCCATTTTATTTTAAAGCTAAAATAAAATTAATAATCAAGCTAGTAATAAATCAACAAGTGGCAAGCTCATGTGAGTGGTTAGGTGAAGGGGGGACCAAACTTGCTCCCCACTCCCTCTCCCATAACCGGCCACCTCACTCCACACACACTCAAGGACCACAAGCAACATGGCACCCACCCTTGGGCACCAAGGCAGCCAAGGTGGGCTGCCATGTGCTGCTGTCCGTGGCAGCCACGCCCAGCAAGCCCTGCAGGCCCAGCACTCGCATGCGGGCTGTCAGGCGCTGATGGCCAGCAAGCCTAGCATGCTTGTGCGGGCTGCTGCTGGCCTTGTGCCTTGGCCAGCGCTGCTAGGCAGCAAGCAATGGCCTAGCCATGCTGCTGCTAGCTGTGGCGAGTTGGCGCGCCTAGCGTGCTAGCTGCTGCAGCTTGTTGCGGCATGGCTTGCTAGCCATTGCGCGCACAAGGCTGTGCCTAGCATGCTAGCACGCACTAGGCAGCGCCTAGCCTTGCGATGCTAGCATGGGTGCGCTAGCATGCACCAGCTAGCCTAGGCTCGGCTTGGTGCGCATGCTAGCCACCATGCTAGGCTATACGCCCTTAGCACTCGGTTTGCTTCGGCATTCCGATGCTAGGGGTTTTTTGGTCTTTTGTTGATTTATTACTATTTCTCATCTCGTCTTTCACTATTTTTCGACTCGACTTCCAACGCTCGGTTTCGACGCTCTAAGCTCGAATTTCCGACGTCTAAATAAATATTACTCGGTCGACTCATTAATTCCTTCCGAATTAATTCGCCAGTTCTGTTTGTTGAATGCTTGGGTGTGACCCGAAGGGTTCAGTCAAGATTAAGCTGTAGTATTAATTATTCATTAATATTACTGATCGGAAGCGGCCTCCACCCAAGCATTCCGATCACTTGACCTCACTGAATATATTAGCTTTCTAATAATTCTTAACCCACTAACGGAATAGTACACTTGTTCGAAGGACACCATTCCTTTCATAGTGATCATGCCACCTATGGTGATGTTGCCGGACCTAGTGGCAACATCCTCTAGGTGATCGACAAACCAAGCCCCTACATCTAAGGCCGTACTACCCTCGCTCAAGTGCCATAGGAAGTGAAGCTCCCTAGTGGACACTACACCCGAACTATCACCTCTAGCGAACATCGTGTTTGCTATGGTGCGCTGTGACATCCTAAAGGCGGGGTGGATTATGGCCGTAGCTTTATCAGTCCTAGGGTTGTAGTCGAAAAGGCCGGTGATCTTTTTCCAAAACTCACCCGCACAATAGTTACGGGGGGGGGGGGGGAGGGCTATCCTTTGGTCCTATGGTGCCGTTAATTGGCCACCCAAAAGCTTGGTTCACCCTCTTTATATTCAAGTTGTTTTGGTGTTCATGAGTTGGAAGGTAAGGCGGCGGGGGGGGATCTATTGTTGTCTCGTTGCAATTGAAGGGTGGAGAGGAATTCAAGTGTCAACCTTTTGTAGGTCGGGGCGCTTAAATCTAGCCAATTTCCTAAGCCACAGCCCTCGAAAAGCATCCTAACATCGTCCCCTACCCCTAAAGCCTCGGCAACACTCTCGTCATAGAACTTTGTAGGTCGAACTCTCCTCCTACTTATTCTTATATAGTTATTCAAGAATGTTGGGTCATTGAAAACGATTCCCATGGTGTCCACTTGTGGTGGATCAACGGGAGGAGGAGGAGAGGGGTTGCGGTACCTAGCATCCGTGTTTCTAGGTCGATTTCTTCTAGACATGGTCGGTCTTAATGTAATGCAATCAAACAAACCAAGACAAAATAATCACCTCGCAACCACACAAAGAGACTAAGTCCGCAAATCGACCAACCAAAGCTCAAACAAGGCCAATGGACCCAACACAATCAATTCAAGTTCTAAGTCTCCCACCTAAAACAAGGAAATCACCAAGCAACAAAGACCACTTCAATAATGCATCTACAACAATTTTATATCGATTTCATGCAACATTATCAAACAAACCAACACAACAATCCACCTAAACAAGCATGTTCTTCCTTCATAAAAATCAATTTTTCAACCTCACTTACAAAAAATCCAATTTTCAAAACACACCAAAATTCATTCAAACTAAATAATGCTTTTCAATTATCAACTATCAATCACTCACAACCAATTCAAGCAAACTTTCTCAAGCAATTTCATGCAAAAATTCAAGGAATTAAACATGAAATTAGTAAAAGGGAGGAACGATTATACCGAGCCTTTCGTGGGTGTAAAACCCGCAAATGAACCTTTCTAACCTTCCTTTTGCTTACTTGAACTTACTCCTTCAACCAATTGTCTTGAACTTTAACTCCAAAGAAAACCCCCAAATTGATTTTTCAAGGTTAGGGTTTGAGTATTTTGGGTGATTTTTGGGTTTGAATGTGAGAAAAGTAGTAGATTGTAAAAATGTTGAAATGGAGTGAAGATTTTGGAGAAAATTGTTGAATTTGGGTGAGAATGGAGGATTGAGTGGGTTTTGAAAGAGGAATTAACAGTTTTAGGGAGAGGAGGAGTGAGAAACGTGAGATGGAGAAATGAGAGTGAGTGAAATTTGTTTTTTTTTTCGTTATAACCGTGCTGCTGCCAGGTATTTTCGGGTCTGCACGGACGTGCAACAATTGGCACGGACGTGCAACAATTGGCACGGACGTGCAGCCTCAGACAGAAGCTTGAATAAGACACTGACTTGTTTGGCACGGACGTGCAGAATTCGGCACGGACGTGCTAAAGTGCACGGACGTGCGTAATTTGGCACAGACGTGCAGCCTCTGACAGAAACTTAGATAACATACTGACTTGTTCAGCACGGACGTGTAGGACTTGGCACGGATGTGCTTAGCTACCTTGCACGGACGCGCTTAATTTGGCACGTCCATGCCAATATGGAGAAATTTAATACAAAGTTTCTGATTGCTTCTGACTGCCTCTGCACGGACGTGCGATACCCTGCACGTCCGTGCAGACCTGATGCTGCACGATCCTCTCTTTTTTTTTTTTTTTTGAATAATAGTAATAGTAAGGCATAATAATAATAAAATTATTATCATTACCATTATTATTATTATTATTATTATTAGTATTATTATTATTATTATTATTATTATTATCTATTACTTCACTTCCACAAAAACCTTTTCTTACTTTTCTTTTCATCAACACCTACAAAAGACATTTGAGAGAAAAGTTAGTAATAGTAAGAGTGATGGAAATTAAATAATAGTTTGTGAGAGAGAGAGAGAGTTGAGAAACTCGGGTTGCCTCCCGGAAGCGCTCTTTTAACGTCACTAGCTTGACGACATTGCGAGATCATTGAGAGTAGGGAACATCAAACTCATCAAGGTGAACAACCTTGGCTTCCTCATGCACAAAACCGTCAAAGTATGCCTTAAGCCTTTGGCCATTCACCTTGAACGGTTCACCATTGTTATTTGAGATTTCTATCGCTCCATATGGAAACACCTTCTTAACGGTGAAAGGTCCACTCCATCTTGACTTAAGCTTACCCGGAAACAACTTCAACCAGGAATTGAAAAGTAGGACCTTATCACCTTCCTTAAACTCCCTTTTGCTAATATGCTTGTCATGCCAGGCCTTGGTCTTTTCTTTGTAAATCCTTGCACTCTCATATGCATCCATTCTTAATTCTTCCAAGGCATGGAGGTTAAGAAACCTCTTCTCACCGGTGCTTTGAAGGTCGAAGTTCAATGTTTTGATAGCCCAATGAGCCCGATGCTCAAGTTCTACCGGCAAGTGGCATGACTTCCCATAAACAAGATTGTATGGTGTGGTGCCAATAGGAGTTTTGAACGCGGTGCAATAGGCCCATAGAGCATCATCAAGTTTTGTAGACCAATCTTTTCTAGACCTATCCACCGTTTTCTCAAGGATCATTTTTACCTCCCGGTTTGAAATTTCAGCTTGACCACTTGTTTGGGGGTGGTAGGCTTATGACACCTTGTGCCTCACACCATATTTCTCAAGGAGAGCTTGAAAGGATCTCTTTGCAAAGTGTGAACCTCCATCACTAATCACAGCCCGGGGCACTCCAAAACTTGGGAAAATTACTCTTTTGAAGAGCTTGACCACAACCTTAGCATCATTAGTAGGAGATGCAACCGCTTCCACCCACTTTGATACGTAATCGACGGCCACTAGAAAGAACTTGTTCCCAAAAGAGCTCGGGAAAGGCCCCATAAAATCGATGCCCCATACATCAAAAATTTCAAGTTCAAGGATGTTGTTCAAAGGCATTTCATTTCTTTTTGAAATATTACCGGTTCTTTGACACCGGTCACAAGCTTTCACCACGCCCCACACATCTTTGAACATTGTTGGCCAAAAGAAACCGCATTGCAATATTTTCGCCAAGGTCTTGTTGGCACTCATATGTCCTCCACAAGGTGAGGAGTGACACATTGTGATAACATCTTCAATTTCATTATCCGGGACACACCTTCTAAAAAGGACATCAACACCTTGTTTGAAGAGCAAGGGGTCGTCCCAAAAGTATTGGCGAACATCATGAAGAAACTTCCTTTTTTGTTGATAGGAGAGGTCGGGAGGGAGAATAGAGCAAGACAAGTAGTTTTCAATGTCCGCAAACCATGGTGTCGGTGCTTGGAGAATAGCAAATAGTTGATCATCCGGAAATGAATCGTCGATTGGCAAGTTATCAAGATCGCCTACAAGGATAGGCAACTGTGAAAGATGATCAGCCACCACATTTTCGGCACCCTTCTTGTCCCTAATCTCAATGTCATAGTCTTGTAAGAGCAAGACCCACCGTATCAATCTTGGCTTTGGTTCCTTCTTGGATAAGAGGTACTTCAAGGCCGCATGGTCGGTGAAGATTATGACTTTAGATCCCAACAAGTATGACCTAAACTTCTCAATTGCATGAACAATGGCTAGAAACTCCTTTTTTGTGGTTGTGTAATTCCTTTGTACATCATCCAAAGTTTTGCTAGTGTAGTAGATAGCATGGAGCTTCTTATCCTTCCTTTGTCCTAGAACGGACCCAATGGCAAAATCCGATGCATCACACATAAGCTCAAAAGGAAGCTCCCAATTAGGGGGTTGAATGATAGGAGCCGAAATCAATGCCCCCTTCAACCTATCAAATGCTAGCAAACAATCATTAGTAAACACAAAAGGGGCATCCTTTACCAACAATTGAGTGAGCGGCTTTGCGATTTTTGAAAAATCATTTATGAACCGGCGGTAAAAACCCGCGTGTCCAAGAAAGCTCCTTATCCCCTTCACATTTGTAGGGGGTGGGAGGCGCTCAATGACCTCAATTTTGGCACGATCTACTTCAATGCCCCTACTAGAAATTACATGACCAAGAACAATTCCTTCCTCTACCATGAAATGACATTTTTCCCAATTCAAAACCAAGTTCACCTCTTGACATCTCTTCAATACTTTAATCAAATTTGAAAGGCAAATGTCAAAAGATGAACCAAAAACAGAAAAGTCATCCATGAATACTTCAATTGATGATTCAAGCATGTCGGAAAAAATAGACATCGTACACCTTTGGAATGTGGAAGGTGCATTATAAAGTTCAAATGGCATCCTTCGATAAGCAAAGGTGCCAAAAGGGCATGTGAATGTAGTCTTCTCTTGATCCTCGGGTTGGATTGGGATTTGGAAGAATCCCGAGTATCCATCCAAGAAACAATAGTGACTATGTGATGCTAGTCTTTCCAATATTTGATCGATGAAGGGGAGTGGGAAGTGGTCTTTCCGGGTGGACTTATTTAATTTTCGATTATCAATACACATCCTCCACCCGGTGACCGACCTCGTAGAAATGGTCTCACCCTTATCATTCTTGATGATGGTCATGCCTCCTTTTTTAGGCACAACTTGAACCGGGCTAACCCACTTACTATCGGAGATAGGGTAGATTATGCCCGCTTCAAGAAGTTTTAAAACTTCTTTTTTCACAACTTCCTTCATATTTAGATTGAGCCTTCTTTGGTGCTCAATCGAGGAAGCATGATAATCATCAAGTAAAATCTTATGCATGCATATAGTAGGACTTATCCCCTTAATGTCATCAATTTGGTACCCAATGATACCTCTATACTCCCTTAAAACAGCTAAGAGTTTCCCAAGAGAAGTATCATCGAGTTTAGCATTGACAATAACGGGATAACTCTCACTATCATCAAGAAAAGCATATTTAAGTAAAGGAGGAAGGGGTTTAAGTTCAACCTTGTGAGGAGGCGTAGTCCTCTCCTCTTTTACCTCCACATTAAGCACTTCCACTTTATTTTCGTTGTGGACTAAAGGTTTGTTGAGCAAAAGATCATACCCCCTCGTTTCTTCAACTTCCTCAACTAAGCCTCCCGTTAGGATAGCTTGTAAAGGATCTCCTTCAAACAAATTTTCTTAGAACTTCTCTAAGTCCCTTTAAGTCCCTTTCCAATGTATCAACTCTATGAACTTCATCATACAATGGCTTTTTCAATGTTTTTGGAAATGAAAATGATATTTTCTCATCTCCCACATTCAAGGTCAATCTTCCTTGCTTCATATCAATCACAACACTCGCGGTGTTCAAAAACGGTCTTCCCAAGATTAGGGGCACCGTAGTATCTTCTTCCATTTCCATTACCACAAAATCACATGGCACAAATACTCTTCCAACTTGAACCGGTACATCTTCAAGAATTCCCAAAGGTATCCTAACCGTGCGGTCGGCCAATTGTAAGGACATCCTTGTTGGCTTCAAGTCTCCCACTTTCAAACTCTTAGCAATAGAATAGGGCATCAAACTCACACATGCCCCAAAATCACATAAAGCATCCATAGCCTCTAAGTCTCCAATCTTCACCGGCATTGCATAGCTACCGGGGTCACCAAGCTTTTGAGGGAGCTTGTTTTGAATGATTGCACTCACCTCCTTAGGAAGGGAGATGGTTGCATTCTCTTCAAGCCTACTCTTGTTGGATAAAAGATCCTTCAAAAAAATTTCATATGTAGGAATTTGTGACATAGCATGAAGAAAGGGGATATTCACTTGAAGTCCTCTCATGACTTCAAAAATGTTTGAAAACTTTTCATTCAATTTCTTTTCAACAATCCTATGAGGGAATGGAATGGGAGGCTTGTATACTTTCATGGGGGGCTTTTCTACCTTTTCCTCATCTCCCTCATTCTAACTTTGTGGCTCCTTTCTCTCTACATCAACTATCTCATTTTCAAACTCATCCTCATTTCTCAGCACAACTCCCTCATCTCTCTTTTGTGGCTCCTCTTCACTCATAACCGGCCCTTCATAACCTCTCCCCGATCTCAAAGTAATGGCCTTAGCTTGCTCTTTTGGGTTCACAACCGTTGAGCTTGGGAAGTGACCACTAGGATTGGAGGATGAACTTCCAACTTGTTGCGCAATTTGAGCCAATTGATTCTCAATTATCTTATTGTGTGCTTGAAGTTGTTGGATGTTCGCTTGCATATCCGAATTGCTTCTTCCTTGTTGTGTAATGAAGGTTTCAAGTGCGGCTTCAAGGCTAGATTTTTGAGGAGGTGGAGGAGCGGGTTGGTTATATTGTTGCCTTTGTTGGTTTTGGTCCCTTTGGTTAGGGTGACGGTAAGGAGCTTGTTGGTTTTGTGGATGAGATTGGTTGTATTGATTTTGAGGGGGGCCTTGATTTTGTTGTTTCCAACCCGTGTTTTGTTGGGGTTTCCAACCTTGATTGTAGGGTTGAGAGTATTGATCGTTTCTTTTCCCAATAGCCGCAGCTTGTTCTTGGTTAGTTGAGTTGCAATAGGAGGACAATTGATCATTTCCTCCACAAGTTTCACAAGACATGACTTGTTGTGAAGAAGAGCTTGGAGATGTAAGGGTGGCTTGATCTAGCTTGTGAGCTAGCATGTCAAACTTTGATGCAATAAGGTCTATTGCACTAAGGTCGTGGATTCTGCCCTTCTTTGCTTGAGGTTTCCGTCTATCACCTCCGTACGCATAGTGCTTTGCCACTTCTTCAATCATCTTGTATGCATCATCCATCGATAGCTTTTTAAGGCTACCACTGGCCCCGTTATCAAGGTTGACCCTTGAAGTAGGAGTAAGACCATCATAAAAGCTTTGAACAATGATCCATGATGTGAAACCATGGTGTGGGCATTTTCTAGTGTAGTCCTTGAAACGCTCCCAAGCTTCACTTAAGGTTTCATCAATCTCTTGGTTGAAATTAGTGATTTTCCTTCTTAGTTCGGCGGTCTTTTCGGGTGGACAATACTTTCCAAGGAAAGCTCTAGTAACTTCATCCCATGTGGTCAATGACCCCTATTCTACCGATCTCAACCAATGCTTTGCTTTGTCACGGAGGGAGAATTGAAACATGTGCATACAGATGAACTCTTCCGTAATGTTATTTTTCTTAATGGTTGTGCACAATTCGAGAAAGTTGTCCAAATGAGCAAAAGGACACTCATGAGAACTCCCACCAAATTGATCACTTTGTATCATACGGATGAGTTGAGGTGAAAGCTCAAAATTATTTGCATTCGTAGTAGGGAGACGTATGCCACTCCGAAGTGTGAAGGCATTGGGGTGGTCATAATCCCATAACAATGGTGGAGGAGGATTGTTATCACCCATGTTATCTTCTTCGTTGGTTGCAAAGATTTCCTCCAGATTGGAATCCGAATATACAATATAAAACTCGGGTGTGCCTTGCAAAAGCCTCCTCACGTTTCTCAAAGTCCTATTTAACTCTGGATCAAAGGGAATAAGCGGTGATTGCTTACTCTTCCGTGTCATGCAAGGTCAAACAAAGCTAAGAAAAACGTAGCAATGACTATCACAAGTTGAAAACACAAATATACAAAAATAAATAAGAAAAATTATGATACAAATATACACACTTAGACTCATTCAACAATAATACATTCAATGTGACTTTGCCTCCCCGGCAACGGTGACAAAATTTGATAGGCCGTCGTCGAGCCTACCAAAGATAAAGTCCTATCTTGGTCTCACTAGCTAATAGCAAGGGTAAGAAAGGGTCGAACCCAAGAGAGGCGTTGAATCAACCACCGAAATACTACCGCATAAATAAGCTAAATGAAGTCGAAATTGGTTTGGTTTTATGTAACAAGTGCTAGTTCAAGTCAACTAAAGCTAGGGGGAGATTAACAATATTTAGAGAGTTCTAGGGCTTGGGATATACCACTCAATTTCGTCAAAAATCACATTTAGCAAGTAGCAAACAATGGTAATTAAAGGGGATAATATAGGGGAAGTCATCTAAAGCACCCAACTACTCTCTCAAGCTAGAGGGATTACTCGAATTATGAATACAACCTACTCTCGTGGTTACAAAGCATAAAACAAGTATTAAAGCATAATCACGATGACAAAAACATTCCCTTGACTGGAAATTCCTATTCTAATGGTATTTCAAGTCAATTAAGCATAAGGGAGCTAACTCAAGTTCATCTCTCGATCCTTCGTTGAGAAAGCTTAGATAATAGTTCTAGCAATGGCCATATACAAGAACTAAGCAATTAAACCACTTAAGCTCAACTAATTAATACCCAACAATTACCAAATTAACACATGCATCAAGTAATTAGTGACTACATTGAGGGTTTTACCCAAACCCTAGAAAATTAGACTACTCACAATCCATGGAGATTAAAGCAATTAAGGATTTCAAGTAACTCATGAACAAGAATTAACTAAAGATTAAGCCAAATAACAATCTAAGCATCATGAATTAAGCAAGATAATTAACAATCAAAGAAATTAAAATGGAAGAGAAGAGTGAGAAAATGTTACTAGAAGCTTCAACTTGAATATCAATGGTAGAACTTGTCTTCTACAATGATTGAGAATGAAATTTCCAAGCTAATAATTATAATCTAACTAATGATTTGAGAATATTTGTGTTTCTACAATTGCAAACTAAGAGGAAGCACTAAAAACTTGTATTCCGTACAAATGAGCTCCCAAGGTTATTTATAAAGACCCCCAAATAAAAAGGACGGAGAAAACAAGAGTCGGGCACGGCTACAGGTCAGCACAGACGTGCTGAGGTTGGCACGGACGTGCAGCTATACCTGCACGGACGTGCTGAGATTGGCACGGGCGTGCACCTGGGAGGAAAAAGGTACTGTTTTAAGTTAGGGCATCCCGCACGGACGTGCTGATATTGGCACGGGCGTGCACCTGGGAGGTAGAAGGATCAGTTTTGGCTGAGCAACCTGCACGGACGTGCAGGATCAGGCACGGACGTGTTGAATATCCTGCACGGACGTGCTGAGTTCTGCACGGACGTGCAGGCCTTGAAAGCAGTAGGCAGCAGCTTCTGGTCATGCTGGAACACTTCTGCACGGACGTGCCATACATTGCACATCCGTGCAGACTCTCTAAGGCCTCTATCTTCACTTTTCTTCGGTTTTGCTCCATTGTTTCGGCTTCTAACCACGGTTTATCATCCAAATGCCTCAAATGGTCTTCTTTGAACCTAAAAACCCGAAAAAAAAACACTAACAACCCGTGAAGCAAGGGATACACAAAAGTTGAACAAAAATAGAGTAAAAGTGAACCAAAATGCCAATATACCAAGTAAACAAGGTTCGAAATCACTCTAAAATCGTATCAAATAACAAGTAATCAGTTGTCCATTCACTCACTGCATTGATCTTTGAGGGATCTACTGAAATTCCTTCTCTAGAAATCACATGACCCAAAAAGGCTACCTTTTCTAACCAAAACTCACACTTCGACAGCTTAGCATACAACTGGTGCTCCCTCAAGATCGACAATACTTTCCTCAAATGATTTTCATGCTCCTCCCTATTCTTGGAGTAGATCAAAATATCATCAATGAAAACCACCACAAACTTATCCAAATATGGCCTAAAGATTCGATTCGTCAAATCCATGAAAACTGCAGGTGCATTAGTTAACCCAAATGGCATAACTATGAACTCATAATGACCATAACGCGTCCTGAAAGCACTCTTGGCAATGTCTTTCTCTGCAATTCTCAAATAATGGTACCCTGACCTCAAATCTATCTTGGAAAATATTCCAGCCCCTTTCAACTGATCAAAAAAACCATCAATTCTAGGCAAAGGATACTTATTCTTGACTGTCACATTATTCAACTCACGATAGTCTATGCACAACCTCAAAATTCCATCCTTCTTTTTCACAAACAACACTGGAGCACCCCATGGAGAAGAACTAGGTCAAATATATCCCTTATCCAACAATTCATCTAACTGTGATTTCAATTCCTTCATCTCAGCTGTAGCCATCCTATATGGAGCCTTCGAGATAGGTCCAGTCCCTAGTAGAAATTCTATGTAAACTCAACATCCCATACTGGTGGCATACCTGGTATCTCATCAGGAAACACATCTGGAAATTCCTCAACTACTGGAATACTCTCTTTCTTCTCATCCTCCCTTCCCACTTCCTCAACACTACACATGTATATAGGATAACCCTTCCTGACACAATTTTGAAATTGCAAGGCAGAAATGATTTTGATCCCTGAACTCTTCCCTTCCTTCCTATAAGTCACTATCACATTACCCGGACCCAACAATTTTACTTTCTGAGCAGCACAATCTATGTGAGCCTTATACTTTCCCAGCCAGTCCATTCCTAAAATCACATCTAAGTCTTTCATATCAAACTCAATCAATTCAGAAGGAAATTCTACTCCAGCTATGGTGATAGGTACCCCTTTATGTGACTTAGAGCAATTCCTCACTTTCCCAGTTGGAATAGAAACATCTAGAGACACTAACAATGGACTCTCTAACTTTAATCTCTAGACTAGAGATTTTGAAACAAAAGAATGAGACGCACCCGAATCAGACATGACTCTAGCATTCAAAGAACAAACAAGGAAAGTAACAAAAACCACATCATTAGAAGCCTCAGCCTCACGACGATTCATCATGAACACACGACCCTTAGGGGCCCCTCCTGCACCGCTACTGGTTCCATTCCTCTGAGCTGATCCATTGGTCTGGGGTGGTTTATGTGGGTTATTGGTCTCCAGGACTTTCCCCATCTTAACATCCTTCTCCTTGGTGTAACATTCATACTCCCAATGCCCCAGTTTCTGACAGTAACGACAAGTCACAGGGTTTCCCTCACAGTCCTTCCCAGGGTGATTTTTCTCACATCTCTTATAAAAATAACTTCTCTTAGGCTTGGTGTTATTTCCATTCCCATGGTTGTTATTTCCCTGTCCATTAGCTCCCTTCCCAAGGTTTCCCCTATTGTCCCTCCTATTGAATTGCCCATTTCCCCCAGAACTCTCCCCAATCCTAGGCCTCTTATCAACTTCATGTGAACCCCCATCACTCTTCATTTTCCCTCCAGCTGAGTTCTGTAACTCTCTCCCTCGGATCCCATATAGGTGGGCAGCTCTCCCATAGACTTCATCTAGTGTTTTGAAGGTTACCCCCCCCCCCCCCAACTTCCCCTGAAGACTTAGGGTTAAACCTTGCTCGAACCTTTGGGCTTTCAATTCCTCTGTGGGTAGTACCTCAGGTGCAAGCTTCATCAACTCAATAAATTTATTATAATATTCATTAATGGTCATATTTCCCTTCCTCAGATTGGTAAACTCCATGCATTTCTGCTTCTTCAGGTAGGCCGGATAAAACTTGTCTCTTATAGCCTTCTTCAATTCTTTCCACCCAAAGTTAGGGGTTTCTAAAATCCTAGTCCGGTTTTGACTCCACCATAGGTCAGCTTCTTCCCTCAAGTAATAAACAACATTATTAACCTTCAATTCTTCAGGAAAGTTAATGGCATCAAACAACTTGTCAAACTCCCTTATCCAATTCTCCAAACTAGCAGGATCCTCCTTCCCAAGGTAAGTGGGTGGTTTTGCAGCTGCTACCCTCTTAAAAACTTCCCTAAATTGATTTAAGTCGTTGCTACGATTCCCCTGACTCACCAGCTGGCTCATGCTTTTAACAATGGTCGTTAGCTTCCTAAGAGTAGAGCTCATTTTGGAACCAGTGCGTCTACTATTTCTGGCTCTTAGAGACATCCTGAATAACTTAAAATAACACATACACATTTATTATATAAGAAAATTTCATAAAACTCTTATTAAAGATTGAAACTCCATATTTAGCCATATAGGCTTACTAAAATAATTAATGCATCTTGTCACTACAAATTCATAAGGGCCACTAGTTGGCTTACAAAACAAAACAACTTGCTATTAATGGAAGAAATCAATCAATTATTATTTTGAAGTTCTACTCTTGGTCTTAGCTTGCTAGATCATCTTTCTGGCCACATCACCGGTGTTTGCTGAGGGGAATCAGGTTCTACAGGTTTAGCCATGTGGGTTGGAATTTGGTTACATTCAAGCAAGAAGGTAAGATAAAATTCACTATAAGTTGGGCTACGGCACGAGCCATAGCTAGAGTTGCGGTTTGAGCTAACATATGGGCTAGGGTTACAGTTTGTACTGTGTTTTGGACCAGATACTCGACCTCTTGGGACAAGGGGTTCAGGAGAATGAGGTGGGGATTCAAATTCATTTGGGTGAGGGATTTCTAAGTCATTGGATGATGTATAGTCAAGATACAAACGTGGAGGTGGTAAGGGTGGCATATCATAGTTTAGATTATTTAACTTTTGGACTTCTTGTGGTGTAAACCGAAGAGGAATTTCAGCAACTATTGGTCTTGGTATTCGGCTCCAGTCAACTTCGGCGAAATGTAGGTCTGCTTTAAAATTGGTTAAGGTTCCTAGACATTTTTCTTCATGCATATAGGCTTCAATATTCCACAACCCATTAGGTTTAATTAAATTTCCATACTTTCGGATTAATGTATTATATTTAGGTGTGTTGGGTTAGTGAACTAGGTCCAGTAGGATGATCCATGGTTCCTCGATCATAAATTTCATATTCCTGTATCTTTTTATATCAGTAGCATGTCAAAAAATGTCTGTTGTAAAGTCACGCACAGATATAGCATCCGATTTTACTAGTTTTTTTATCAAAGAAATGTCTTCTAACAGTTTTAATCATCTGTGATAACACAAACTATTTAAGTAAGCAATTCAAATTTCCTAAAGGATAAATCCAAAATGAATACCAATGGAACCAAAATTCCATAACCACACAAATAACTAGACGACCCTAATTATACTTAGACTAATGCACATTAGGTGTTTACAAAATCAAATAGTTTCAATCCATTTTGTTTTCGAAAATAATAATGTACTCGATTCTTGATATTGGACGGTCGAGCCCGCGTCTCCCAGGAAAGTTACCTACAACATCGAGGCGAGCCTTTCCTAGATAGAGAGTCGTACCCATTATAGGCCTCCGAAGAGAACCCGAGCATCCTTTTCTCAATCATCTTTCCAAATAAGAAAATAGTTTTTATAGAAAATAATTTTACTTTGAAGAATGCGAAACTCTATCTATCCTATATGCCCATCTTAAGTCTACCCATAAGTTTTATTTCTCAATTTTAATCTTTCTTAGACCTGGAAATCTAATACCCCTTTGTAACACCCCCAAATCTCTCTCTACGTAATTACTATATTTATACGTGTACAAATACTGTAGAAGTAGACTTGGGCGTATTACCGACACGTGAAAACGTAAGGCTTACTTAATTACTCAAATTGCAGTAGAAAAATAACTAACTTTTATTAATAATAATATGAGTAACCATAATAACTGTTTCAAAATAATCTAATAAAAACTCCACATATAGATAAAATTAGCTCCTAACTATGTGATCCCAGTCCCGACTTTAGTATGCGCACGAACAACTCCACACTTGAAATCAAGACTGCTTACCAAAATGGTAAACAGGGCGAACCAAAACAAAAAGAAAAATAGATTAGCAAAAACGCTAAGTACATATAAGTGCAAGACATGTAAATACTTTTAATAGTCAAACATGCTTTCGAAATAACCATTTGACTTGTCACAAGTCACATTCAAAATTAGACTTTCTAAAATTAAACCTTCCAAGGGTAGTAATGATCATCATTAAAAACTTTCCAATTTAAAGAATATAACTCCAAACCAATTTTCCTCACCTAAGTGTGCACACTCCCAAAGGAAGTTATACTATACTCGAGGAAAGACCAGATCATACAAAGTTCATGGTCTTACTTAACCAGTTCCGGGTAGTGGGACAATTAAAATATCAAATACTCAGGCTCATAATGATCTGCAAATGAATTAAATCAAGTGATTTATAAATCAAAAAACTTTTACTAAATCGATCAACACTTTTAGAGATCAAACCTTCAAATCATAAAATTATATACTTTAACTTGTCATGAAAATTGTTAACTTAAATATTTATACACAACATTTATTCAAACAATCATTAAAACAAAAATTGTACAAAACACGCATTGTATCAAGGACCTAGCCACCTATACGTACCTTGATCACGATAATAATAAGGTACGACTACTAAACTTGACCACGATCGAGGGATTCCTCCTACACAAATAAAATAACCTTAATTAATATAAGGTTAACAAAATAACACAAAACCATAAACACCATTCTATTGTGCATGAACTACCGAAATATTATCCTTATTAATCGAAACTTTTATAACTTATGGTAGCTAATACTAAAACAAGTGACATTAGTATATTAGAAAACTTGTGACGTTAGTATCAAAATCAAAAGTAGTATTTTAGAAATATTGGTAATGGTAATAAGAGGCAAAGTTCAATTTTTTTTTTGTTTGTTGTTGTTATGCGGCAAAGGATGGAGTACAGATTAATGTACGCACTTGCTGGAAACAAGTCACGGCAGCAACGAGTGGCAGTGAGGTGGTGGTTGGCGGCAGTGGCGGTGGCAATGATGAGGTAGTTGTTTGGTGGCAGCAACTTGGTTGCGGGTTGTGGAGTTTATTTAAGCTAGATAGAGGAAGCAGAGGGTGTGATGAGATAGAGAGTAGAGAAGAGAATTTTTGATTTTTTGTGTGAATAAGTGGGAAGAATTAAGGGTCTACTTATAGTGTTGAGGGTGTAGAAAGGATAGAGCTTAAGGTGTGATATGATTACTATAAAATGTGATAAGTTTTTGGGGTTGTTAAGGTACTTGAATCAAATTAATTCTAGATTAATAGTTGGGTTAAAAGATAAGAAAGTTAAAATGGATATACATATGGTTGGGAGAAGGAAGATAAGAACAAAATGAGATAATGAAGAAGAAGATTAGAAGTTAAGTTAAAATATACTTATTAACAAACTAAAATGATAAAATCCATTCTTAAAATCATCAGCTTCAATTCACATTTCATTTTTTTTTAATAAATGAAAATCATACTTAAATAAGTAATTAACAAAAATATAAATATTTTAGATAATATTAAAACTAAGTTAGTTGTAAATCATATTAGATATTATCTTTAAAAACTCTTGAAATTGCTAGTATAAAATATAAACCGACCTTTAAAAGATAATTAAGCCTATATTATTAATTTAGAAATCCGAAAATAATTAATTATTCAAATGATTAAATACTTATATTTGGCGTCAAAATTTAAAATTCATTTTGGCTCCAAATTATATAATTTAATAACTTTCCAAAATATTTTCTAAAAATTCAGGGTATTACAATTATGAATGGGGTGTAACCTTCACGGGTCAATCGTTGTTGCCTTCGTTGTCCCTTTATCGTGGTTGCCTTTTATGATCCGTGAACGGTTTACAAGCTCCTTAAAAACTTGTTGGCGGCTCCCTTCTTTCCTTGTCCCTAATCGTATTATGTCAATTCCCACTTTCTATGAGTGCCAATCATATTCACACATGCTTTAATGTAGGCGCACTTCGAGCGACGCCTACAGGATGGTAATGTGTTGACATCTCAATATCATGTTCATTTGCCAACAGAAACTGATAAGGTTTTGAGCCCCATTAAACAAGCTACTAATGAGACAGTTCTTATTCCTCTAAGGAACTCTTTTGCTTATTTGAGGAGTGAGGAGCAGCCTGGTCAGATGGTATTTGGTGATGTTAGGACTGCTACTGAAGCTCAAGCATAGACTCCTGCCCAAGATTATGGATAGAGTTTTAGTATGGAATATTAGAGGCTTAAATAGCTTGTCAGGTCTAAATCTACCGCAAGTGTACGGGTCAATTACAGTAAATATAGGGTGAGCAAGGTATCGTATCCACAAGGAGGTCTATTCTTGGGCGTATTACCGCCGCATAATTACGCAAGGCTACTCAAAATACTTAACTGAACAACAAAACTTGTAGCGGAAACTCAACTTTCTTTTATTAATACTTATAAAAATAGTAACGTTGTTATGAATACTCAAAAATAAAGACAAGACCAACATTTCCTAATCTAGGTGAAGTAAATCTCGGGACTCCCATATGCTCATTCATGACTCCACCTGAAAATAGTCAACACTGCTTACCATTATGGTAAACAGGGCGAGCCAAAACAAATAGGATATACGGATTGGCAAAATATGCTAAGTACGATAAGTGCAAGGTAATGTAAACTCAATTTATTTGCAAACATGATTTTAGAACAAATTCCAATAATTAATCCAATAAATTCAAAACTCATTATTCCAAAAACGATTCCAATGATTCATATTCAAAATAATAGTTAATAAAACCAATTCCTTTTAATCCAATTCCTCACCCAAGTGTGCACACCCCCCAAGCTAGTCTCCTTATATTACAAGGCTATTCTTGAGGAAAGAACCGGTCATACAAAGTCCAAGGCCTTATCAATAAACCAAATCTGCATAATAGGATTACTAACATGCTTATAAAGCATTAATAATAATAATTCAATGGTTCAATAAATCCTTTTAATATCCAATAGTTCAAATATAATTCAAAATCCTTTTTAATAATTCCTCATAATTTCAAAATCAAAACATTTTAAATTAATACTTGAGAATAAAATCTCATATTAATAACTTTTCACCCTTGAAAAACCTTTATTTAATTCAACAAACCTTTTAAAATCACTTCCTTTATTTAAACACGATAAGGAATCCAAACCATTCAAAACATGATTTAAAAATCAATCATTCAAAATACTTTTATTAAAATCAATACCTTCAAACATAATTTATTTCAAATCATAATTCAAATCAATTTAATTTAATCACCAATCAAATCATGTAAAACATGTTATTCAAACCAATCACTTTCAAAGGTATCTAGCCACCTAAACGTACCTTGATCCTTGCTAAAAAAAAACCACACAAAAAGAACCTTAAGAACCTTGATCGAACACACCCTACAAATAAATATAACCTTAATCAATATAAAGTGAACAAATAATTAAAAACCCCCAACTATATGTACATGAACCTTTTAAATTAATTTCTCAAAAACATCATTAAAAATAGGAAAATTCTCTTTGGTAACCACAAACTTTTATCTTTTCTCAGTGGTAAAGTCTAAAACTTTTAATTATCAATGGTAATCACGAATTAATATTATTAAGCAAATGGTAACTTAAGTTAAATATTTATTAATTCTTTAACCATGGTTTAGCTACAAGATTGCAAAAAGACACAACCATCCCCAAAAACAACCACATCTCCCTTCTCCTGATTTTCTTCCTTTCTCTTTCCTCCTTCCAACATCAATCAACAGAAGACCGACCATAATCAACAGAAGTAAACGCAACATCGGAGGAACCCTCACACCTAAGGCTAACCAAAGGAAACCGCCGCTGAACACGACGATGATTTCGACCTGAAAAGTTGATCAACAAGGAGAATATTAGGACGAAATCATCTTCAACCTCCCTGTTCATTTTTCTGCAAAACCCAAATTTTTGTTTGATTTATTAATTTATGCAGATCTTAAACTTAAAGCTTGAAAAGATAACATTGGATGATTCGAAAGTTTAGCAACTAAAGTAATTTGTTGATCTCTGCAAATCTTATCCTTCCATTCTCGAGCAGGCAACGACATTGATCCAAAAAGGATCGAAATTGCCGAATTGGGGTAGCTTGATTGTTTGCGAATTGGTGAAAAGTGATGGCCGAAATTGAATAATGTTAAATAATTGTATAATTAATTTAAATTCAATAATTACGTTAATGGAGGTTTTCTCATTACTCGTTATTAGTGTGGCCGAAATTGGGATTTGGGTTCCTGTTCTATTGCTTTATTGTTTGCGTATTGTTCGTTAGTGGAGGTGGTTCAGGTGGTCTCTACGGCGGTGGTTCAAGTGGGTGGCTGTGGTGGTAGTTGGGGCACAGGGGCAGTGTAGAGGAGAAGAAATAGGGGGGGGGAGAAAGAGGGGAAAAAGGGGAAGGGGGTTTCTTCGGTGTGCAACAGCACAAGGCTGCGGTGGTCGGAGGTGGATGTCTCCGGCGGGGGAAGGGGCTGAGACGCCATCTCCGGGACGGGGAAGGGGCTGGCGGTTGGCTGGTGGCAGTGTGGTTGGGGAGTGGTTTGGATTTTTTTGTTGTTTTTAAGTAATTTAAAGGGTACTAATGTAAATTTATTGTTACTTAACCAAGATTAACCTTGGTTAATCATTTAAAAATATTTTTTTATTATTAATTTTACCATTTGCTTAATAATATAAATTCGTGATTATCATTGATAAAAAAATTTCACACTTTACCACTGAGAAAAAATAAAAGTTCGTGATTACCACAGAGAATTTTCCTTAAAAATATGATTTTATATAATTAAAACTACTCATAATAATTATTTATAAATCCCTCATAATAATAATAATAATAATAATAATAATAATAATAATAATAATAATAATAATAATAATAATAATAATAATAATAATAATAATAATAATAATAAGAGAAGAGAATAAGAAAAGATAAGAAACCAAGGAAAATAGAAGAATTGGATTTGCGTTGGAAAGAATAGGCAGAACTTGCAGAGGCTATAACTCCTTTGATATAACTCCAAATAGGGTGATTCTTGAGCCTAACCTCAAGTACTTTTCGAGAAGAACAATATTCTGTGAAATGTCAATAACCCAAAACCGATCAGAAGTGCCCAAAAATCGGCTTCAAAGATAAACGGGATGATTTGTGTAAAATTGAGAAGAAAAGAAGAGAACTGGTGTGAAGAATGTGAGAGGTATGAAGGGGTATTTATAGGCTAGCTCATGAAAGAATTATGAAAAGAGAATGTGGGAAGAATTATGGCAAGTAGGGTTTATGGGATTACTTGGAGAAGTGAGTAAAAGAATTAAGGAAATTTTTGATATTAAGGTGATTGTGTATAATTGAATATGGAAGGTATGTATGTCATGAAAAATAATAAGGAAATTAGAATTACTTGGGGAATAATTAAAAAGAATGAATGGCAAGAAAATATGTTGATTAGATATTAAAAAACGGAGAATTAGAATTAAGGAAAATAAGAGATTTTGGGAGATAATTAAAAATATAGTTTACCAAAATAATTTCCCCCAAGATAATACAAGAGGGCCGAAAATATTGAGCTTACCATAGATCAAATTTTCGGATTCCTCTAGATATATTTAGGAATATTTTGCTTGGTTTTTAAGGAATAAAATAATTTCATAAATAATATAGAATAATTAATTAATTAATTACCAATTATTTACCAATAAATAACCAAGAAAAATCAGATTTTCCATACATGGAAAATCCGAAAATCCTAGCTAGTTATTAGGTAATTTTGGACATAATAATTAATTAATTAAAATATTATTTTTCTTTAATTAAAATATCCGAAATATGTAAATAATCTGGTTTTTAAGATAAGATAAATGAATAATAAATCTTATCCAAAATAATGATTAGTTTTCAAAATTCTTTTGGCGCCAAAATTAAAATATTATTTTGGCTCCAAATAATAAATTTACTAAAATACCCTTTTTATAAAATAATTCTTAATTAATTAGTTAGAAAATACGTATGAAAAATACGGGTATTACATATTCAATTACCAAATTAAGAAACTAAATATTATTTAGACGACGAAAATATGGGAAAAGTAGTACTAAACTATAAACGATTAAGGTTGCAAACTAATAAAACAATAGACAATAATGAGAAGTAGTTCTAGGTTTGGGGTTTCGCCAATTACTCTCTATAATGAAATTAAACTAATTGTAGGGTTAAACATATATAAAATAACAATGATCGAATTACCAAAAGTATGTTATCTCCTCTCCCAAGATAGAAAACGTATATCTAAATCAATCTCATGTCTACTTCTGTGATCACAACAATTGAAATAAACTCACTAAGAACAAGAATTCAATAAGACCACCCCAAGTGTATAACTATTCCTAAAATTATACTATTTGACGTTTGATAATCCAACGAACTAGTATTGAAAGTTCACTTCCGCTAATAATCCAATACCTTAAACATACAATCAACTGGCCAGATTAAAAGTACGAATTAAAACAAGATTATCAAATTGCAATTATATAAATCAAACCAAACAAAATAATTCAACTCATGGATAAATTGTAAAAGACTATATCCCTAACCTAGAACAAGCGAAATTAGCTAGACATGGAAATTAAGAGAACACAACTATTTAATGAAGAATCAATATTAAACATATCAAATCAAGCAAAAACCAGTCAATTGCATATATTAAGGGAAGAAAGAACGCTGCTCCAAGCTCGGTCCAGTCACGGTTCTTGCGAGGTGTTGTTGTTCGTCTCCTCTCCCCTTTCGTGCATCCTCTGTTGCGTCATCTCCGACTCCTCTCTTCTTCTCTGCGAATGTGTGATTTATACAGTAGTAGTTGTGAGGGTTCTTTCGTGGGTTTTTCCTCTTGCTGCCGCTGCTACTTTCTTTTTGTAGTATTGAGTTAGGGCCTGTTCTCATATGTTGAAATTCAGTTCAGTTCAGTTCAGTTCAATTTAGTTCAGCTCCTAATTTCCTTCTCTTATAAAATATTAATTTCATTTCAATTCAGTTCAGTTCAGTTTAGCTCAGTTCATTTTAGTTCAGTTCAGTTCAGCTGAGTTCAGTCAATGAGAATAGGCCCTTAGTGGGTTGCAAAACATTAAAACCCATTACTTTTCTTAATATGTTGCACGTGAGTTGGGAGAATGTGGGCTTTCTTTGTTCTTTTTCTTTTCTTTGTGATTTTCTTCTAGTCCAACTTGCAATAAACCTGCAGACCAAATGAAAAATGGGTTTCTTAATTTCTTTTTCCATAATAGTAACATATTAGCATAATACAAGTATAATTAACTAAAAATAATCAATTAAACTTAATAAAGTAAATCTCATGATAAGACATTAAAATCTATATAAACACTTAAATTATACTAAAAAATAGCATAAAAATGATATAATAAAGTATATAAAATATGAACTTATCAATAGCCTCAGTAAGAAAGGAGAGATTAAGAATTACATGGCTTAGAATAGTATAGGTCTCTACTGCTTAATACAAACTAAGGTGAAGCTAGAGAATTTCCCTAGGATTTGTCACAAATTGTTTGATGGTTGGTGTGTTACTACTAACTTCAATAAAGTCAAAGGTGGTAGAATTTTGGTAGCTTTGAGAAATGAATTGTTTGGTGTGGATATTTTGTATAGTGGTCCTCAAATTATACATACACAAGTATTTAATAAGACACTAATAAAGAGTTTTGAGTGCTCTTTTGTGTATGCAATGAATGATGTTGCTAAGAGGATTCTTCTTTGGGATCAACTTAGGGGTATTGCTGGTAATTGTTCAGGACCCTGGATCATAACAGGGGATTTTATTAATCCTCTCTTTCTTGATAATAGAATTAGAAGACAGATTAATAGTGCAGAGATTGTTCCTTTTGTTGAGTGTGTGAACTATTGTGATATGAAAGATATGATCCAAGTTGGTTCTAGATACACTTAGACAAATAAGCAGCATGGAGAAGATAGGGTTTATAGTAAAATTCATAGAGCTTTGGTTAATTCTGATTGGATCATGGAGTTTCCTAATTCTATGGTTTATTATAGTCCTGAGGTTTGGTATGATCATTATCCTGCTGTAATTCAGTTTGATGAATTCAGAAGAAGTGGTCCTAGAGCTTTCAAGTTTTTTGATATGTGGGGTAGTCATCCTCAGTTTGGTGAGCTTGTTAGTGATGCTTGAGGAATTGAGGTACATGATCAGCTGATGTATCAAGTGGTGAAGAAATTGAAGAAAGTTAAAAGCGTCCTCAAGAGCATAAATAGGAGTGATTACTCTGAGATTGGTGCTAGGTATCCGAAGGTTAAGAATGATTTGATAGCTATGAAAAAGAGAATTCAAGAAGATTATAGCAATACTGAGCTTCAGAATAAAGCGAAAAGATATTTTGGGGAATTTCTCCAAGGTAAAGAAAGACTATTTTGATTTCTTACAGCAAAAGGCTAAGATTAGATGGCTGAAAGCTGGTGATGATAATACTTCTTTATTTCATAGAAATATTAAAGTCCAGGCTTACAGGAAGAAGGTTTTGGCTATTGCTGATATGAATCGTAGTTGGTGTGAGGATAGAAATGTTGTGAATAATGCTTTCATTGAGTATTATAAATGGCTTTTGAGTACTGATCAAGACTTCCTTATTAAGGTTGATCAGAGAATTGTTGAGCAAGGTCTTGTAGTGTCAGGTGAGCTAGCTGCTAGTTTATCCTGTTCTGTCTCTCAAGAAGAAATAAAGAAATCTCTTTTTAGCATTCCATGCCTTAAGGCTCCTATACCTGATGGATTTAATAGCTCTTTTTATATGTTGTGCTAGAATACAGTTGGAAGTGAGGTATGTAATGATGTTAAGCTCTTTTTTAAAATGGGAAGATGCTTAAGGAAGTCAACTGTACAAATCTGGTGTTGATTCCTAAAATTAAGCAGCCACAGTCTGTTATGGATTTTAGACCCATTGCATGATGTAATATGATTTACAAAGTCATTACTAAGCTGCTTTGTAATAGATTGAAAAGGGTTCTACCCAGCATAATCTCATAAAATCAGTCTGGTTTTGTGTAAAGAAGGAAGATTTGCCATAATATTTGTATAGTGCAGGACCTTGTTGGGAGATATAAGAGGAAGAATACTCCACCTGGATGCATGTTTAAGGTGGATATCAAGAAAGCATATGATTCAATGAACTGGGAGTTTCTAAAGGATATGGTAGTTGCTCTCAAGTTTCCTGAGCAGTTTGTGAAATTAGTCATGGAGTGTGTCACTACTCCTAGCTTCTCTTTGGTTTTAAATGACGATATGAGTGGTTTCTTTCAAGGAAAAAAAGGATTAAGGTAAGGGGATCCATTCTCTCCTCTGTTGTTTGTTATTTGTATGGATTATCTCACTAGAATTATGCAAAATATTGGCAAGCATAGAGAGTTTGTCTATCATCCTAGATGTAAAGCTGTGCAGTTAAATCATCTAGCTTTTGCTGATGATTTAATCATTATGAGTAGAGGGGATGAAAAAGTCGTGAATCTGTTAATGAGAGGGCTTGCTACATTTGCTGCAGCTTCTGGTCTTGCTGCTAATAGTGGCAAATCCAATGTTTACTTCTGTAATGTTTAGGAGGATGTTAAGACAGCCATCATTAGAAACTCGGGTTTTCAAGAAGGTTAATTACCTTTTAGGTATCTTAGGGTTAATGTTAATGCCAAAAAGTTGTTAAATGATGACTGTCAGGTGTTAATTAATAAAGTTGTGGCAAGAATCAGAGTGTGGGGTAGTAGAACTATGTCTTACACTGCTAGGGTGGTATTAGTGAATTTTGTCATAGCTATTATAGAAACTTCATTTGGGATGGAAGAGTTATTTATAGCAGAGCTCCTCTAATTGCTTGGGATATAGTTTGTAGATCTAAACAGCAGGGAGGATTGGGCGTTCATGATTGTATTAGTTGGAATAATACAACAATGGGAAAGTATATTTGGGACATTGCAAATAAGAATGATAGTTTATGGCTGAAATGGGTGAGTCATCACTATATTAAAGGGAAGAACTGGAAGAGAATGGGGTGTCCGACCCATGCTAGCTGGCAGTGGAAGCAAATATGAAAGGTGAAAAAGAAGATTAAGCATATCTTTAAAAGGAATGTGTGGAATCAACATGAGAAAGGGGTACACTGTGTCTAGTGCTTATAGGTGGCTTCAAGAGCAGCAACCTGATGTTCTTTGGTGTAAGTGGATCTGGAATAGGTATAATATCCCTAAGCGCAAGTTTATAGCTTGGATAGCAGCTTGGGGAAGGCTCAGAACCAGAGAGAAACTTAAGAGGATTGGGGTTATACTTCTAAGGACACTTGTCCTTTATGTGGTAAGTGCTCAGAAACAATTCACCACCTGTTGTTTGAGTGTGAGTATAGTAAGAAGTTAATTCGTCTGTTGCAGGGTAGAATTGGAAGACATATGGCTTTTAATAGTCTGGATTCTTGCAATAGCTGGTGTTGGAAGGCTGCAAATCATTTTCAGAAGATGGCCTGTCAAAGCCAGTGGCGGAGCTAGCAAGGTACAAGGGGGGGACAACTGTCTCCCCACTATAAAAAAAAATAGCTTATAATTTTATTTATGTGCAGTAGCATATGAACCAAGATGGTCCAGTGGTTGAACGAAGATGGTCCAGTGGTTGAAGTGTTGATTTTAGAGCCTTATCCACACCAATCAGCACGGAATCAAACCCCCTCCCTGTCATTTTAATTTTTTATCTCTTATTTTCCTGAACTTGCATTTATGTAGTAGAATGAGGAGGCTGTGTTTGTCAGCTTGGTTACTGGAATGAGGTTGTGTTTAGAGGACTAATGCCCGATTCTTTTTTTATCATTTCACTTTCTTTTTTTTTAAAAAAAAAAAACTCCTGTATTATTTTATGAGAAAGACAATATATATCCTTCCATAGTTCCATATTTTCTTAATAATTATATCTATTTAAATGTTTTAAAGTAAGACAAATTTTTAAATAAAACAGATGTACAATATTTTTATCGTTGTAGGGAATATTTCAAGCTTTAATTCCACTAGCTTGAACCCCACTGTGATCATACACTAAAGTACGGTGGCGTCCAAAACGGAAGAAGATAGAGCAAAAGAGTCGCCAACGAGTTTTTTTTAGGAACTTGTAAACCGTTCATAGGATGAAGGTTACACCCCTTAACGATCCAAGAGATCGTCAACTCCATAAGGTCTAGAACCAAATAAGGGTTCGGGGATGAAGGTACAAATCCAATCTAAAATAGATTGAACCTTCCCTAATAATAGGCCTCTACTTTATTCTGATCGTATTCATGTGCGCTTTCTGATTAACATGCAATCATTAGGTTAACCCTAAACCTATTTAATCTATGTTGGTTGAATATTAATGCACATACAAACTATTATTGGCGATCACTTGAATTATCATCAAAGTTAACCAAACAAGATTATTAATTATCTTATTAAGCGCAATTACAAGTACAAAATTCCCTTTAAACATGCATAAAAGGCGTGATCAAGCAATAAATAATAAATAAGCATCAAGCAACATAATAATAACAATAATAAAAATAATAATCATAATAATAATCATCATTAAAATAATAATAATAATAAATTATAACAGTTATAATCATAATCATGTTCATGTTAATATTAAAGCATAATAAAAATAGCAAGATCCTAGGCATGATACTAACAAGATTAATAACAAACCCTAGCATGTCACTAAGCAATAAATATCAAATCTTTAACCCTAACATGATACTAACAATCATAAATATTAGGAAGAACATAGGAAGCATCGTAACAATCATATTTAATATTAAAATTACCCTAGACATGATACTAGGAATATCACAACAATAATATAAACATGATTTCTACATCATAATATCAATTAAAACCATTAAAGCACTTACTTTGATGTTTCGTACCTCTTTCTAATAACAAAATACACACGTTAGTAAATTCAAGGAAAATAATAATCAAAACAATTAAATTAAATAATGGAAAGAGAGATTTGGGACCAAACCCTCATAAATTAAACCTTTCACGTCAAGGGCAAAGGCAACTTCGAATATGGCTAGGTGTTTCTAGATCTTGCGAATACGGAATTTTGTATTTGAGAAAAGGCTAGTTTAGAAAAAGAGAGAGAGAGAGAGAGAGAGAATAATCAAGAAAATCTTGATGAGAGTTGGTGAAAATTGGTGAATGAAAACGGAGTTTTTAATACAATATTTATAGAGAAAATCAGCCAAAAAGATAAAATAAACAAAACAGAGTCTGACACACAAAAAACAGAGTCGGCGCCAACCCTGGCTAACTGGCGCCAGGCACCAACACTAGCGCCAGACGCCAATGGCTAGCGACAGGCCTGGTTCCAGGCGCCAAAGCCTGGGGTCAGGCGCCATGCCTATTTTCAACGCGTTTTCGAAAATCAGATAAGTTTGCCGTACTGGAGGATAAAATCATATAATTCCCTCAAAAATGCTATTTGATTTTAATTAAAACTCTAAAAAGTCAAAAGTCAATTTATCAATGCTAATTGAATTAGGAATGAAAAGAACCTTCTAGAAAATTCTAGAAGACTAAAACCATTCCTAATTGCATTAGGAATGATAAATCCGTATAAGGCCCCCCCTAGATCATTGGGCCGCATATAAGGCTCAAAACAGGCCCAGTTTAGTAATTTGGCCATAACTTCCTCAATATTCATCGGAATTGGGCTTATAATATATCGTTGGAAAGCTCTGGTCAAGCCTCATCCAACTACACTATTAATAGACCCATATCATGGACCAACCAAACTGGATTGGCTATTTTCTTAAAACAAGTTTTCAAAAACAGAGAGAAAAGAAAAGAAAACTTTCCGCAACACTATACTTTCCACACTTTCGCTTCATTCGATTAAGATTTGACGCGAATGGTACTCATCACTGGGTTTGGTTTTGGAGAGACATAAATGGGTGTCTACAATCGTACATCCATTTTAAAGTTACTCTAAAATGAGCAAAAGTTACCCTTATATGAACAAAATTTACCTTGACATAAATAAAAGTTACGAATTATTTATGATTTATTGATAAAAAATTACCCAAAAAATTGTAAAAATGACCCCGGATGTATACAAAAGTAACTCTTTAAATACTTTGTATTATTTTGCATGAATGAACCTCTCAAATTACGGTTGTTGCATTTGATTAGCTATACTATCTTACAGTGGCGGATCCATGATTCCAAATTAGGGGTAGCACTAATGATAGGGAAAAAAAATTTATACACCTACTAACTTGAAACGCAGACTAATTTGATTTTAAGTTGGTAATAACATAACAAGTTAAGTTTTTGCATAATGCATGTATTGTGATTGTGTCGAAAAAGTTACTATCAAATTTTTGAATATCTATAGATTTTGCACTGAGTTATTATCACATAAATTTTCACTAAAAAAATTATCTCATAAATTATATATGTACACCAAATACTTTGTATTACAACCATATAAAATTAGTCAAATTTATAAGATATTATCTATACTATTAATTGTTCTTAACCAATTTTTATGAGAGATAACCTTTATCTAATTGAACATAAATGTCAAAGAAGTGGAAATTAGTAAATTGGGAATATTAAATATTTTATGGAAGTCATTTTTATTTAAATCTATTTGAATATAAATGCATGTTAAGAAAGAAAAAAAAAATGTCTGGGAGGAGACTCAAACCCAGCCCAAATACCCAAGAAAGTTAAAATCACCACCTAAGTTACCACTGAAGCAGCTTCAGTTATTGTAGACACCCATTTGTGTCTCCCCAAAACCAAACCCATTGATGAGTGCCTTTCACGCCGAATCATAATAAAATGAAACGAAAGTGTGGAAAGGTCTAGTGTTGCGGAGAGTTTTATTTCTTTTCTTTTCTCTTCTCTCTGTTTTTGAAAACTTTATTTTAAGAAAATAGCCAATCCAGTTTGGTTGGTCCATGATATGGGTCCAATAGTGGTACAGTTAGATGGGGCTTGCAAAGACCTTTCCAACGATATATTATAAGCCCAATTCCGATGAATATTGAGTAATTTATGACCAATTTACTAAACTGGGCCCGGTTTGAGTTTTAAGTACGGCCCAATGATCTAGGGGAGGGCCTAATATGATTTATCATTCCTAATGTAATTAGGAATGGTTTTTGGTCTTCTAGAACATTCTAGAAGGTTCTTATCATTCTTAATTCAATTAGGATTCTTTAGAGTTTTAATAAGATCAAATAGCATTTTCGACTGAAATTATATTATTTTATCTTCTAGTACGGTAAAATTATCAGATTTTCGAAAACGTGTTAAAAGTCGGTTTGGCGTCCAACCCCAGGCCTTGGCGCCTGGAACCAGGATTGGCGCCAGACGCCATCCATTGGCGCCTGGCGCTAGCCACTGGTCCTGGCGTCAATGAGCCAGGGCTGGCGCCAAGTTGTTTTTGCGATCTTCAGACTCTGTTTTGATAAATTATCTTTTTTGGCTGATTTTCTCTATAAATATCGTATCAAAAACTCCGTTTTGAGGGACGGATTATCATCTATTATTCACCACTTTTTTTATTCTTAATTTTTAATAAAATCCGTTTTCATTCATCATCTACAATCTTCAATCGTCAACAAATTAGTTTATGAATCATTAATGTTTTATTCATTCTTTCTAAACTTTATTCTTTAATACAAAATTCCGCATTCACAAGATCTAGAAACACCTAGCCATATTCGAAGTTGCCTTCACCCTAGACGTGAAAGGTTTTAATTTCTGAGGGTTTGGTCCCAAATCTCTATTTCAATTATTTAATTTTATTTCTTTGTTTATTATTTTCCTTGAAGTTACTAACGTGTGTATTTTGTAATTAGAAAGAGGTACGAGGCATCCAAGTAAGTACTTAATTGATTTTATGATGTAGACATCATGTTTATATTGTTATTATGATATTCCTAGTATCATGTCTAGGGTATTTTTAATATTAAGCATGATTTAAAAATATGATGCTTCCTATGTTCTTTCTAACATTTATGATTATGATTGATGATGATTATTTATTATGTAGCTTGATGCATATTATTATATATTGTTATTGCTTGATCACCTTCTATTGCAGGTTAAAGGGAATTGGTATTTGCAATCACGCTTAATAAGATATTAATAATCTTGTTAGGTTAATTGTGATTATAATTTCAAGTGATCGCCAATAATAGTTTATTTGTGCATTAAATTCAACCAACATAGATAAACAGGTTTAGGGTTAATCCTATTGATTGTATGTTAGTCAGAAAGCGCACATGAATACGATCAGAATAAAGTAGAGGCCTATTATTAGGGCAGGTTCAATCTCTTTTAAGTTGGATTTGTACCTTCATCCCCGAACCCTTATTTGGTCCATGACCTTATGGAGTTGACGATCTCTTGGATCGTTAAGGGGTGTAACCTTCACCTCGTGAACGGTTTACAAGTTCCTTAAAAACTTGTTGGCGACTCTTTTGCTCTATCTTCTTCCCTTTTGGACGCCACCGTACTTTAGTGTATGATCACAGTGGGGTTCAAGCTAGTGGGATTTTTAAAGGCTTGAAACTATTCCCTACAGTTTTTTGGCAACTCCACTGGGGAGGATTTCTACTTTAATTCCTGAATTTGTTTCGGCAATGATTTAGAATGAGTGGATGAGACTCGAAAAGTTCTAAGTATTTCATGTGCGTAATTTTGATTAACATTATTGTCATATGCATAAAAAGGTTCTCATTGGAAAGACCATCCGTAATGAGTCAAAAACATAGGATTTTACACGTAGGAAATTTGAGAAATGTCTTTCACAACTAGGACTAAAATAATACCGCGCGAAACTGGATGATTTTATCGAGCACAGAAAGCTGTTGAGGCATGTGGGAAGTAGCGTCAGGGGCCAGAGCTTGGCGCCATACTTTTATCCGTAGCGCCAGACGCCAGTATTGGCTCCAGGCGCTACAGTTAAAAGTTGGCGCCAGTCTCTGTTTGCTGGCGCCAAATTCCCCCAATACCGAGCCAGAAATATGCGTTCTAATTTCGACCAGTTTTTCGTATTGTTTGCTCGATCCTACTTCCTGATTGAATTTTTTCTCATTTTTCTGAAACCCATATGTGTTCTACATATGGACATAACCCTCTGGGAATTCATGCTCTATCTACCCGATTGAACGCTCCTGGCAACAAAGGGTACATCTGAGATGTTGAATTCACCAAACCATGGAAGTGAGTTTTTTCTAAAAAACTCGCGGTGTTCTATCCACATGCGTTAACCCTTCACGGTTAGGCTTCTACGCGGTGCATCTGAACAATTAACCATGGACCCTATTTGACTAAACCATATCCCGAACTTTAGAGAACTAGCGCCATGGTTAGGTTGCGAACTCATTGCATCATATTGTGCCTACTTGCCTAATTGTGCATTATTTGTTGCGCATATATATTCTATGCTCCTCCTAATCGTTTGTTGATTTGTGTTGAGATTATAATTAATGACTTAAAGAACTTTGCCTAATTAATTAATTAATTCGAGTCAATAAATTTTTTCTTCTTTTAATCGGAATTGACCTAGTACGACTTTAGGCATGCCCAAGTTGACTAATAATATCGAAAACAGTCCCAGACCGAGGTTCCGATGTTGGTGCCAAAATCTGGGCTGTAGCGCCACTGTATGGTGTGTAGCGCCAGACATTTACTAAAAAGTCTGGCGCCAACCACCATATTGTGACGCCAGTCCTGTCGCTTGGCCGACAGTTCGAATTATTTGTCGAGTCATCACCTAATGTCTAATTATTCAGTTTCCTATTTAATTCGGTTAATTCTGCTTAATTGAATCAATATTCGAGTTTAGGCACTAAGTCCCATGGTCTTACACAAGAATCCAAGCATGTCACTTACACTCAATACACACACTATTACACATGTCTTGACCATGATTAAGGGAGTCTTGTGTGCGCGCGTTATTTTTCGTCATTTTTTTTAGGGGGTTAAGTCGGATATTAATCCTCCAATAAACAAAGTATGCATATTTTTAGGGAGCAATAATGTACAAGTCCAACTTTTTGACAAACCTATAGCTCGCAAGAGGAAAGCAAGAGTTATAATGGCAACTCAGGAAGAAGTTAACGATCTCAAAAACCAATTGGCTACTGTAACTGAGACACTAAGGCTTCTCGCACTTAAGATCGAGGATCCCGCGAAGCAACAACAAATGGACCTCATGCAAGAAAGCCTAAGCAAGTTGTCCAGCGACTACAAGTTTCAAGAACTCACATCCCAAGGGGTCTCGGTGGATAAGGATCTTCTTCCGCAGAAGTTCAGTGCCAACGACATCCCAAAGTTTAGGGCAATCGACAACCCCTAATTCCATCTAAGGGCATTTGAAACAATAATGAGTATCAAGGGTATCGATAAGAAAATTTTCCCTTCTCTGTTCTCGCTATCTCTCGAGACCGTTTGCCAACAATGGTTCTTTTCTCTTGAAAAAGAAAAGACCTCTACCTGGGAATCCATAGAAAACGCTTTCGTTGATAGGTACAAATGCAACGTTCAAGTCGAAACTGACCATAGAGAACTTGAAATTCTCAAGCAGAAGGAGAATGAAGGCTTCACATCTTTCTTTAACAAGTGGAGAGAAACCTCAGCTAAAATGATTGAGGTACCAAGTGAAAAAGAGTCCGTGAGATTGTTCATTAAAAATCTCCAAGAAAAATATTCAAAACATCTTAAATATCAAAATAACCTTCATACCTTTAAGGCTGTTTATGATATTGGGATTAATATTGAAGATAACTTAGCTAAATCTAAAGCTGCCAACAATAACTCCAACAGTGGCTGGAAAGGAAAGAAGAACGACAATCCTTCTTCTTCCAAAACCGCCCATTTAAATAATGTTAGCGCCTTTAATCTAGGAGAAGTCCTTGCCATGAACAACCAAGGACAAAAGAAACTGTTTAGGAGAAACTTCACTCCTATTGGCATGAGTTATGACACCGCGTTTGATGGGCTAAATGCAAAAGGTCTTATAACTCCCATTGGACCATTCGGAGATCCACCAAACGAGAAAAGGTCGCCTAATTGGAACCCCAATGCACATTGCAAGTATCATCAAGGTAGGGGCCATTCTACTGAAAGCTGTTGGAAACTTAAGGAAGCTATCCAAGACCTGATTGACAGTAATAAGCTGTCGTTGCCTCCTGCCAGTAAGAAACCTAGTATTGATAATGCACCTCTAGCTCACACATTGGTTATCTCCGATGAAGAAAGCAAAGTTGACCCCTCATCTCTCATTAAGCCTGTCAAAGTGACCGAATAAGAAGAAGAAGAGATCTTTTTCGATGTCGAGGATAATCCTCCAAAACTAGAAAATGAAGTAGAGATACGAATACTCACACTATATTTGAGGGAGACATCACAACTGTTACATGAAACTCTCAAAATTCTGAATGAACTTCGCAAGGAATATGATCAAGAACCTAAGAGAGAATTCACACCAGTAAAAACGACTTATGAGGCAAAATACTTTCCCTTACAAGTCACCAAAAGACCCAAGAAGAGCCATAAAATTTATACTTCAATTGGGATCCCGTATGCACAAATGTTTAAAATGCTCTCCGAGAGTGGCAAGGTCAAACCTCTCGAACCGAGACCATTTGAATCATTAAAAAGAACAGATAGATATTACTGTCAATACCATCAGTCAGGAGGACACACCATAGAAAACTGCTTCAAATTCAAGGATTTGGTGCAAAAAATGATTGATATAAAGGAATTAGTCCAAGTTCAACAAGAAGAGGATATAAATGTTAACGGAGTATGGGACAGTGATGAAGAAGATGTCTATCTAAAAGACATATTAGAACCTTCACCTTCCATATCATACACCACAGACGACATTTGGGCTGAAGAAGATGCATCAATAGACGTCCTCACAAGATCCGGGAGAATACAACCTCCTGTTTCAACACAACCCATGCCTACTGTACAACAAATTCCCATACCTATCATCGAAGACAATGACATTGTTAAACAATTCAAGAAGACAAAAGTTGAGATGAATGTATGGAAGCTTCTAGCAACATCTCGAGAACATAGGTTGGCTGTGATGAATGCCTTGGATAAAATCAGGATAGATTCTGACACCACTCCTGAGGAACTAGCTAACTTCCTCACGAGTGATCTCCCTAGTCCAATTAATCTGATCACCTTCTGTGATAAAGATTTACCCCCGGAAGGTGACAAGCACTACAAAGCGTTAAACCTCACAGTAGTCTGCAAAAGAATGAATGTTCCCATGACGCTTGTAGACAATGGATCGGCTATTAACGTCTGTCCACTTAGGACTGCGAGGATGCTCGGCATAAAGAATGAGGATTTAACTCCGTCCACACAAGGAATAAGAGCTTACGATAATACTCGACGTCAAGCTCTTGGAAAAATAACCCTAAATGTGACGGCAGGAGTAATAGAACATGCTACTACTTTTCAAGTGGTAGACATCAAAGCCTCATTCAATCTGTTGTTAGGACGCCCTTGGCTCCATGATCTAAAGGCCGTCCCTTCATCTCTCCACCAACAAGTGAAAGCTATAGTTGGAGGAATCCCCATCACCATTGATGCTTCGCCAATGAGGATCAAGTCAATAGAGAATCCAATCATCAATTTGGAGCACGACGAAGATGATGAAGACCTATGGGGCTTTAACGAAGAAGTCTCCTTAATCCAAGAGGATGAAAGGACATCTCTTTGCCACAACCCCCATTCCAACATGATTATCAACACTATGCTGAAAAAACAAGGACACTTCCCTGGGATGACCTTAGGAAAGAAGAAGGGGATAGCAAAATCGATAGAGTCACCTGGCCTCCCTAAACTAGATACTTTCGGACTTGGTTTCGAACCGACTCGGAAAGATCTCAAGCGATCCCAGGACAAATTGAAAGCACGTAGGGACGCTCGCATTCAAAAGAAAGCAATTCCAATGGATCAGTACCCTCTTACGCTTAATGGTCAGTTTATAAAAGAAGGAGAGGACTATCCATGCTATGAATTTCCCGAACCATTTGTTGTAAATGACATACGACAACCAGGAATCGAGATTTTCTTGGATTGCTATTTCACTGATAAAATCCCAATTCCCGTCCATAAGGAGAAAGCACCTCCATGCTTTGACTTTAACGTCATGGGATTACTGTTTGGGCGAGAAAAGAATGAGCCATTTTTTGAGGAAGACAACTCCTCACTCATTCAAACGGTCCTACAAAGCGAAAACTTCGATCCCTCGAAGCTAATTACTCCAGCTGAAGGATTACTGCAAGGGAAGCGCAAGACTATCAAGGTGATTACTCCAAGTAGGAGGAAGATATCAATCACGACAGGACAAGGGCCAATGTTTGAACAATCGTCAGGGTCAGAGTCAGAGTCTGAGTCAGAGTCTTTCCCTTTAGAATCTTCTAAGTCTTTAGTTATAACGTCTTTCCTTCCTGTTTCTTCTCCTAGGATAGTTAGTGATCCAGTCCCTGAGGACATATCACTCTTTAATGTAATGATCTCAGAGTATAATAACATCACTCATTCTCCTTACTTCTCGTGTTCTTCCCTAACCCAAGATGACGAACATTGCTTAGCTAACGATGAAAAAGATAAAGAATTTATTAAAGCAATGGAAACACTTGAAAAGAAAACACCAGTAATTGAAGAGACTGAAACAGTTGACATCTCAAATGATTCAACTCATAAAAGAGAAGTTAAAATCGGACTAACAATGAATAAACAAGAAAGAACCGATTTAATTAACTTGCTTAAAGAATTTATCGATGTATTTGCTTGGTCATATGAAGATATGCCAGGCATTAACAGAGAAATAGCTCAACACACTATACCATTAATTCCAGGAATGAAACCTGTAAAACAAAAGCTACGTCAAATGAAACCCGACGTAGCACTTAAAATAAAAGAAGAAGTTCAAAAACAAATAACTGCAGGTTTCATCAAGGTATCCAAATACCCCGAATAGGTCGCTAACGTCGTCCCAGTTCCAAAGAAAGATGGAAGGGTAAGGATGTGTGTCGACTATCGATATGTAAATAAGACAAGTCCAAAGGACGACTTCCCTTTGCCACACATCGATATTCTGGTAGACAACACAGCAAATCACGCGCTCCTCTCATTCATGGATGGATACGCAGGGTACAATCAGATTCTCATGGCGGAAGAAGACATGGAGAAGACAACTTTATCACACCATGGGGCACTTACTGTTACATGGTAATGCCATTTGGGTTGAAAAACGCAGGTGCTACTTACCAACGTGCAGCAACTGCCTTGCTCCATGACATGATGCACAAAGAAGTCGAGGTATACGTAGACGACATGATTGTGAAATCAAAAGACCGTCCAGGCCATCAAGTAGCCTTAAGGAAATTTTTCGAAAGGCTAAGAAAATATAATATGAGGTTAAATCCCTCAAAATGCGCTTTTGGAGTCACCTCGGGCAAGCTCTTAGGATACGTCATAAGCTCTAGAGGAATAAAGATAGATCCAACCAAGATTAAAGCAATCATGTCAATGCCACCGCCCAAGACCGAGAAACAGATTCGAGGATTCATTGGCCGGTTACAATACATAAGTAGGTTCATATCAAAACTAACAACGATATGTCAACCAATCTTCAAAAAGCTCAAGAAGAATGTACCAGTAATATGGGATGACGAGTGTCAAAAAGCCTTTGACCGGATCAAAGCCTATCTCGCAAATCCTCCCGTATTAGCACCAGCACTTCCCGGAATACCTCTTAGGTTATATTTGACGGTTACCAAAGAGACAATGGGAGCCATGCTAGCACAAGAGGTAGGAAAAAAAGAGAATGCAATATATTACTTAAGTAAGAAGATGCTCGAATACGAAACACACTATACACCACTCGAGAAATTGTGCCTCGCTTTGGTGTGGGCCACAACTAAGTTGAGACATTACATGTTGGTGCATACCGTTTTCGTGGTATCTCGATTGGATCCACTCAAATACTTGTTCGAGAAATCAACGCTCAATGGACGTATTTCAAGATGGATAGTCAACTTAGCCCAGTTCGATGTACGGTTTATGCCACAAAAAGCTATTAAAGGATCCGTGGTGTCAGACTTTCTGGCAGACTTTCCAATAGAAGACTCGACATCAATACAGGGCAGTGAATTTCCAGATGAAGATTTGATGGTCACCGAAAATGATACTTGGACCTTGTATTTTGACGGAGCCTCAAACCAAAAGGGATGTGGTGTCGGAGTGCTACTAGTATCACCTAAAGAAGAACACGTCCCAATCTCAATAAATCTTGATTTCGACGTTACCAACAATGCTGCTGAATATGAAGCATGTGTGGTAGGCCTTGAAACAGCCCTGACATTGGGAGTAAAGAAGTTAAGGATATTTGGAGATTCCTCTCTAATCATCAATCAAATATCTAAAAGGTGGAAAGTAAGGAGTGAAAGCCTAGCTCCTTACCAAACTTATCTGGAAACTCTTACCGATCAGTTAGAGAAGGTAGAATACACATATCTACCTAGAGAAGAAAATCAATTTGCTGATGCCTTGGTAAGATTAGCCTCAATGGTTAGGATTCCCAAGGATATCGAGCAAATGCCTTGGAAAGATTAGCCTCAATGGTTAGGATTCTCACTATCGAAAAAGGCACAAACCAGCAAATATACAGGCTATAGAAGATGACAATCCAGTCCAAGACGAAGATGAAGAACGAGAAGGAAAACCATGGTACACAGACATTCTCTACTATGTCACCAATGGAGAATACCCTCCTCATGCTGACAAAAGAGCTAAGCGAGCCTTGAGACTTTTGGCTTCTCAATATGTACTCATAGAAAACGAGCTACATAAAAGGGTACCTAAAGGTTGAGCCCTCCTATGTGTAGGGAAGGTGGATGCACAAAGAATAATGAGAATGGTCCACGAAGGAATCTGTGGAACTCATATAAATGGCAAAATGTTAGTCCAGAAAATAATGCGAGAAGGGTATTATTGGACTACCATGAATAGGGATTGCCATCAATATGTAAAAAGATGCCCTAAGTGTCAAATTTATGCCAATTTACAGCACATTCCTCCATCTTTGCTCTACACCTACACATCACCATGGCCATTCTATACATGGGGAATTGACATAATTGGCAAGATCGCTCCTCCAGGGACAGGAGGCCATGAATTTATTCTAGTAGCGATTGATTACTTTACGAAGTGGGTTGAAGCACAATCATATGCTAAACTCACCGCAAAACATGTAGCACTTTTTATCGAGAGAAATATCATTTGTCGATATGGAGTCCCACATGAAATGATAAGTGACAATGGAACTCACTTTCAAGCCGAATGTGAAGAATTGCTACATAAATATGGTATCCAACATCATCATTCGTCCCCTTATAGACCTCAAGCAAACGGAGCAGTCGAGGCAGCTAATAAAAATTTAAAGACTATCATCGAGAAAATGACAGATAATTACAAGGATTGGCCTGACAAGCTTCACTTTGCATTGTGGGGTTATTGTACGTCAATCCGTACGTCAACAGGAAATACACCATTTTCTTTGGTATATGGAATGGATGCCGTACAACCCGTCGAACTAGAAATACCATCTCTACGTATTGCGGTAGAAAGTAAACTCGATGAAGTCGAATGGACTAGGGCACGATATGAAGAATTGATCCTACTCGACGAAAAACGACTAGAAGCTCTACATCACACTCAGTGTTATCAAACTCGTATGGCTAGACATTTTAATAAGAAGGTCAAGACAAGAAATATCAAAATAGGAGATTTGGTATTAAATGCACTAAGGAAAAATGTTTTAGATCCAAGGGGAAAGTTTAGACCTAATTGGTCTGGCCCCTACATTGTTAAAACAATCCTGTCAGGTGGTGCAGCAAAATTAACTGACATGGATGGCAATGAATTCTCAAACATGACCAATCTTGACCAACTTAAAAAATACTACCCATAATTACTTGAGTAGGACACTCAAGAGAGCTACGTTCGGCCTGATTCCTTAGGAAAGGATACGTAGGCAACCCATTACGGGTGCGGCCACTTTATTTTTCGACATCTCCGCATTCCAGAATCAACAAAAAGTCAACAAAAGTCGGAAAAGCAATTGGCGTCGTAGAACAAAGCTTGACGCCAGCAAAAGGCCATTAGCGCCAGGCGACAGTATTGGCGCCTGGCGCCAGACCTCAATATCTGGCGCCAATTCGCAATTATTGACGCCAATTCAGTAATAAAATCTAGGCGAATTTCGGTGTTTTTCGGAAAATTTTCGACTTCCGTACTCGAAGAATTTCTGGAAAATCAATTTTTTCGGTTTTTCATTGCTTTAATAAAACAAATTTAAAGTAACAATTTAATTGAAAGCTGAAATTTCATTAATAAAATAAAATTGCATTGTTAATGGAATTTAAATAAAGCTGAAATAAATTAACTTTAAATAAAAACTAAGAATCTAATCGAAAGCTAAGCAATGTTCTAATCTTTCTTCTCCTTCTTTGCTCTTTTCCAATTCTTTTCTGCCTCCTCCTCTTCATCCATTACTTTAGCTAGTAGGCATCCTTTAGAGGACCTACATTCAATCTTAGAATAGATTATTTCGCCTTCAGCTAGCACCCCATGCTTCTTTTCCACCCAAGCCTTCTTGTCTATAACTTTCCTTTTCCCCTCGTCTTTAGTAGTATTCTTCTTCTTAGGTATTATAGGTGTCTTGAACTCAATTCTTGCACCTAAGCATTCCTTGGTCGGTGTCACCCTGTCACCTAGACGATTCTTCACATTAGTTCTACCCTGATCAATTGAAGACTTCTTCAACAACCACTTCTTTACATCATTAAGCAAAGAAGGGGAAACCTTTTGGGTAATCGCTTCCCATAAAGGTCTAGCGCTCCAGTACGTGTCAAATTTATCTACTTCTTGAGATATGGGATACTCATAGGGAGGACGAAGATCCCCGGAAGGAATGTTTTGAAGCAAACCATATTGTCTCTTTACTCTGCAGGGATAATAATATGTCATGAGAGACAAGCTTGGAAGACGGCAGAAAGGTTGCTTGTTAACACCAACCATCCTTTTTATTTTCCACCATGGGATGACCCACTTGATAGAAAAGTCACGTGATTCAAAGACTTTCTTCCACCCATGGCGCCCAATTTTAGGGATGCGCTTCTTTCTTCTTACAAAGCAAGTGGGCGTATAACTTTCAATGTCGTCCGGAGGGCTAATTAATCCTAGCCTTTCCATTAGCCACATCTGAAAAAAAAAAAAATTTAATGCAAATAAATCAATATTACAATACAAAAATATATTTTTTAATTTCTGCAATTAAAAATATTATTTTTCTACCTGTAATAAAATTGGAGAACCGCGAAGAGGTGCTTTGGGGTCCCTTTTTAACTCATCTAGACTAATCATAGTCTCTCCAACTCTTAAAGGCATCGGATTTCTCCCTGATTCAATTTGTTCTAGCACAGTGGTTATAATTGATCGACCCTCATTAATTTTACCACTACTAAGACAATATTGATTAAGCATGCAGAATAAGAACGACCTTCTTCTATATATGTGAAGAGATTCAGAAAGCGGTTTATCAAAATAATAGCGTGCGAATTCTTTTAAGTTCACCACGTTTCCATTCACTATCCTTGATAAATTCCTTTCCTTCAAATTAAAGAAGCGCTCAAAATCCTTATAGTAATATGCATCTACTCTAGGGATCACTACCAGGTCTATTGCAGGAAAGCCTAAAATAGCACCAAATTCCTCTGGCAAAGGGCTAATTTCCTCATACCCTATTCTAAAACAATGTGTGTCAATGTTCCAATATTCTAAAGCGGTATGAATGAAGTCTATGTCTAGATCTACCCCTTTTATGCCATATATTCCCCCCAAGTGAAATAAATCCAATTCTTTTCTTTCTCTAGCGTTGAGAGATCGACACCATTCATGAGAATATTGGGTGAAGGTTTTAGTGGCTAGAGACATGATTATTATTTTTCCTAAAGAGAAGAATAATTTTTTCGCTGGAATTATGTGAATAATCGACTGAGCAGGGGGCTATTTATGCACAAATTGTGAGGAATTTCAACCTGACTGGAATACGTAGTCAGCGTCAATTGGCGTCACACACCCGAAATTGGCGCCACACAACAGCTCTTGGCGCCACACGCTAGCAATAGCGCCTGGCGCCATGCGCCACAGGCTGGCGCTAGCTGGCGCCAAGTCAGCAGGACAGCCGCGCGTGCTCAGTTTGCGTTTTGATATTAAATTGGAGTCGGTTAATGATTTTATGGCCCCGTTTTAATTTCTTCTAAATAACTTTCTATCCTTTTCTTAATTAATTAAATATAGCAATTATGTTTAGTTAATTAATTTTTTTTTTTCTTCTTTTTTTTGGATTTTATATTAAAATTCAAAAATCAGCCTTTCTCTCCGTTTTTATTTTTCCTTTTTATTTTTTCCTTTTGGGGGAGAGAGTCAGATAATACCCTCCATCAATAATAAAAATGACGGAATTTTTGCACAAAATTGTTATCACATTTGCACACACTAACATACACTAACATAATAATAATAATACATAATAATAGATTTACAGAACAAAGTGTCTAAATAACAAGTCAAAGGCAAAGTTCTATAAAAAGTCAAAATAAAATGCATATACAGAAATAAACTACGGCGCCGGAGGACGTAGGCCCATTACGCCATAAAACTACGCCATCCGAGGAGTTACCTCTCCACCAGCTCCAACCTCTCCACCAGCTTCAGTCTCCGTAGGAGGAGGGAAACTCAAAACAGGACCGCTCCAGCCAAGGTTAACCTGAGGCTGAGACCACGGAGGCTGCTGCGATGACGAGTCCACCTCGTACATCCCACCACCTCTGAAAGCCGAGGTAGCCTCTCCTAACGGTGCAGCAGGAACCTCCTCAGAAGAAGACCCTGAGCCCTCAGCAACGTCGACTCGAGCAGCCTCGGAACGACCACCTCTACCTCCTAACGAAGTACGACGACGTCTCGAGCTAGACATCGCCGGCTCTCTTCGCCCCTCAGGCTGCGTACGGGTGTGAGAAGCAATCGGCTGACCCTGCAAAAAGAAATAAATCAGAAACCAGGTGAAAACTAAAGCATAGTGCAGAAACAATAAGTAAAGAAAAGTTACCTCTCGGACAGCGTCGTCTCGACGACAGGTAGCTGCGTTCCTCATCCGGACGAGTTGGCTCCGGAAGGCATCTATGCATCGTGCCATAGCCGAAACCACCTCGCGTCAGAACTGTCAAGGAAAGTTAAGTCAGTAAAAATGCATGATAACTGAATACAAGATTCTGAATTAGAGCTAGACTTACTCTGGTCTGGTGACGAGGAATCGACCGCTCCACGAAGCGCTCGCCCTCAGGAGCCGGAGAAATCATCTCCTCGATCGGCCCGTACATCCCCTGGTAGTGGATGGACATACGAGGTGGCACAAACTCAGTGGGACCATCCTGATAAAACAGAAAAGAAATCAGTAAGGTTTTACTTGGGGGCTACTCAGCGAAAAACAAAAAGCCAAGAATCTTACCCTCATATCCTCGGCCGGCACGGGGGCTGGAGCTAACAAAGGAAGTAGCCCCTCAGCATAACTCCGCCCAAGGATCACATGGGACCGCCAAAGAGAACCAGGCTCCTCAGCCATGCTCGACAACTCTCTCTCGTCGAACATGTGGCGTGGTGGAGGAGCAGGAACGACAAAGGCATCGGAAGAGTGCTGTCTAGCAACTCTCTCTCCTAAATACGCAACCGCTCCGTAGGTCCCCATAAAGTAACGACGCTCAGCAGAGTACTGTGCAGCTAATCCAGGGACTGTCCAACCACCCCATGGTCGGTATACTACCTCAGGTCCCTATAAAAATACCAATCGGGTAAGAACATGTATAAAACGTCGCAGAAGAGCAAGATAAGCGCCAAAAATTGCACCGAGATGATCCGACTCCGGACGCGTGCAGTAGACAGGTCCACATGGTGGCTGCCCCAAGAGGCGCTCACCGGATACCCCCTCGGCGATGGTCTCGCCGGCGCAATGGAAGGAAAGTATTCATAGAACCAGATCTACAAAAGGTTAAAGCATGAGTAAATGCTAACTAAACATATAGGGCTAAATTTTATAGGGAATAATATTTACCTCTACAACTTTCCAGAAAGCAGAAAAAGCAACATTCGTCCTAAGAGACCGGTGGCGACACGAGTCCCTCAGTGCGCGAACAAAGTCAATATAGGCCAAACTGGTCCAGTCATAAGTCCCGATCCGCCGGAGATCGCGAACAGCAGGGAGATAGTAAAGCAATGCCCTACTACCCCTATCAGGGGAGAATTTCCCTGACAATAACATCAGCACAAAGATGCGCACCCACTGCTCTCGGGTGGTCGCATCGTCATCAAGAGTCGCTGCCAGTGTCGAGCGGCGAATTCCTCTGGCACTAAACTGAGTCGTCTCGACCTCAGCTTAGGCCCGAAAAGCAATCGACCCCAGTAGTTCCTTGACCTCTGGAGAAAAGACGTCGATACCGCCGTCGAATGGCAGCGGCACAGAAGAGAAAATGAAAATGAAAGGTGTTGTGGTGTCCCAAAATAACTCCACCAGAGCGCGTACTACGTGGTGACCCCCGCTTGAGGCAACCATAGCCTCGGAGGTCTCAAACAGGGCAACCAACCCGCAAGACTCCCATAGGAGTCTCGTCTCTCGATCTCTGGCGATATGCATCCTGTACAAATCGCCTAGGCCATCGCAGCCAGAGCCGTGATGTCGTGTCCTTCCAGGCTCGGTTCCCCGTCTCACCCTCTCAGAAATGTGGTGGACAGGGGCAAAGAACAAGGTCCGCTCATCCCACTCTGGGAACTGACCAAGCGAAGTGGACGGTGTAGTGTCGTCCTCCACGGGCTCATGCTCCCGTCTAGTGTTTCGGGACCATGAACCGGAGCCTCGTTGTCTAGCCATGATACATTGTGCAAAATCATCATAAATCAAGGTTCTATAGTATCTAAAGGTTTGCCTAGCCGCATGATACTATGTTCGCAAAAACAGAGTACGAAGTACTAAAACAGAGCACAAATTAGAATTGAGCATGATAAGCATTTTTCAAGCAAGCAAACAATTTCTTGCAACACTATAGTGATTATTGTGACAAATTGAACAAGAATTGCTAGTAAAAACATCAAGAACGAGCCACATTGTTTTTCACGACCTTAGGAGGTCCAACAATGGAAGATTGCTCATTTCTTCACCAAATTGGGTCAAATAAGTCTAAAATTACTCCCAAGGCAATATACAAGCATAAACAAGCAATTTCATGGCATAAAGTTTTATAAATAAATCAAATTGAGCATTATAAGTTCCGAATTTTCATGAAATTCGTGAATGAACATGCCAATAATTCATAAAACCCGGTGTGAGTTGGAAGGAAACTTACATAGATCGGGGATATGGATGAAAAGAGCTTTGATTTGCAACAAATTTGAGCAAATTCGGTTGAGAAACGAATGAGCAACGATCAATTGAAGTTCTGACTTTTTTCGAGCAGCGTTCGCAACAAACCAGAGCACGAAAAGAACTGAAAACGGGAATTTAAAGTGATTCCCGTGCTGGCGCCAGTCCCTAGGCATTGGCATCACTTTCTGTGCTTGGCGCCAGACACCAACGCCAGTGCCTGGCGCTAATGCCATTAGGCTAGCGCTGATGGATTTTCAGCGACGCCAAAGCAGCCAGCCACCTTTTGGGGTAGTGCTAGCCTTCTGCAATATATTTTGGGTTCCTTGGTACGCCAGTTAGCCCCTCTGAGCAATTTGACATGATTAGGTAATCGGCTTGATTACATGAAGTGATCGACCTGATGAAAAGATCGTCTCACTAAGCTTAAAGCGCCTAAGCATTGGCTCATTAGCAAAAGGCACCGACATACAGGTTCATTAGCAAAAGACACCGACATACATGTTCATTAGCAAAAAGGGCACCGAAATATAGGTTCAAGAGCAAAGAGCGCCGACGTACAGGCATAGCAAAAAAGCAAGTTCAGGCGAACTTTTAAAGATCGACGGGCGTGGATCTTCGGTATTTTCCTTTGGGAGATTATCGCATCAAATGAGGATGACTTCAAGAGAAGACGTCTTCGGCATCATTCCCTAGCTTGCGGAAAGTTGTCACAAACAACTGAAGGTAATTTCGGGCGAAATTGTCTTCGATCATAGTTCCTGAGGCATGGGACGTGATCATAATGCGGATGAGAATTATTTCAACATAAATAATTTTCGATGGTATTCCCTTGGACGTGGAATACTATCACGGCGGAGAGGATAGTTTCAGGCGAAGCAATCTTCTAATTTGGAAGCAGTTACAAGGCGCAGCGGTTTTCAAGCGGGATGACATTCTCTAGCTTGCAGGAGGTCATCAAAGCAATCGGTTACTTTCAGAGACGTGTGCTCGACGGTTCAAGATACGCGTTTCTTAACTCTTTTATCTGTTTAACTAATGCTAGTTTTGCAGGTATCGGCGTTATAAGATTGATTTAGTATCGCAGAACGTTCTGAATCATTCTCCGTCCCTATCGTTACTTTGACTTTCGTTTTTCGAAACTTGCGTTTCTCCAAACTCAGTCAAAGTGGGGGCTTCTGTAGACACCCATTTGTGTCTCCCCAAAACCAAACCCAGTGATGAGTTCCTTTCACGCCGAATCATAATCGAATTAAACGAAAGTGTGGAAAGGTCTAGTGTTGCGGAGAGTTTTATTTCTTTTCTTTTCTCTTCTCTCTGTTTTTGAAAACTTTATTTTAAGAAAACAGCCAATCCAGTTTGGTTGGTCCATGATATGGGTCCAATAGTGGTATAGTTAGATGGGGCTTGCAAAGACCTTTCCAACGATATATTATAAGCCCAATTCCGATGAATATTGAGGAATTTATGGCCAATTTACTAAACTGGGCCCGGTTTGAGCTTTAAGTACGGCCCAATGATTTAGGGGAGGGCATAATATGATTTATCATTCCTAATGTAATTGGGAATGGTTTTGGTCTTCTAGAACATTCTAGAAGGTCTCATCATTCTTAATTCAATTAGGATTCTTCAGAGTTTTGATTAGATCAAATAGCATTTTCGACTGAAATTATATTATTTTATCTTCCAGTACGGGAATTTTATCAGAATTTCGAAAACGCGTTAAAAGCCGGTTTGGCGTCCAACCCCAGGCCTTGGCACCTGGAATCAGGATTGGCGCCAGACGCCAGCCATTGGCGCCTGGCGCTAGCCACTGGTCCTGGCGCCAATGAGCCAGGGCTGGCGCCAAGGTGGTTTTGCGATCTTCAGACTCTGTTTTGATAAATTATCTTTTTTTGGATGATTTTCTCTATAAATATCGTATCAAAACTCTGTTTTCATTCACGAATTCTCCTTATTCTAATCATCATCTACATCTATCATTCACCAATCCTTTTTATTCTTAAGTTTTAATAAACTCCGTTTTCATTCATCATCTACAATCATCATTCATCAATTTTCCTGATTTTTAATCAATTCTCTTTATTCATCTTCATCTTTCATTCATCAATTTTCAATAACATTGGTCTTTTAGCATTCTTTTCTAAACTTTGCTTTTTCATACAAAATTCCGCATTCACAAGATCTAGAAACACTTAGCCATATTCGAAGTTGCCTTCACCCTAGACGTGAAAGAGGTACGAGGCATCCAAGTAAGTACTTTAATGGTTTAATTGATTTTATGATGTAGATATCATGTTTAGATTGTTATTTTGATTCCTAGTATCATGTTTAGGGTGTTTTTAAGCATGATTAAAAGTATGATGCTTCATATGTTCTTCCTAACATTTACATTTATGATTATTAATGATGTTTATTATTAATTATGTTGCTTGATGCATATTATTATATATTGTTATTGCTTGATAACCTTTTATTGCAGGTTAAAGGGAATTGGTATTTGCAACCACGCTTAATAAGATAATTAATAATCTTGTTAGGGTTAATTGTGATTATAATTCAAGTGATCGCCAATAATAGTTTATTTGTGCATTAAATTCAACCAACATAGATTAAACAGGTTTAGGGTTAATCCTATTGATTGCATGTTAGTCAGAAAGCGCACATGAATACGATAAGAATAAAGTAGAGGCCTATTATTAGGGCAGGTTCAATCTCTTTTAGGTTGGATTTGTACCTTCATCCCCGAACCCTTATTTGGTTCATGACCTTATGGAGTTGACGATCTCTTGGATCGTTAAGGGGTGTAACCTTCACCTCGTGAACGGTTTACAAGTTCCTTAAAAACTTGTTGGCGACTCTTTTGCTCTATCTTCTTCCCTTTTGGACGCCACCGTACTTTAGTGTATGATCACAGTGGGGTTCAAGCTAGTGGGATTTTAAAGACTTGAAATTATTCCCTACAAGTATATAGAAGTTTTTTTTTTTTTTAACATTGAGTTTAATTTATTATAAGTGTTTTTTTGTAAGAATTATAATTTGTTCATATTAAAGTAAATAAATAGAAAAAAATACCTCTTCTATATTAACCAAAAAAATTCTAAATATAATAGGGCCCCGGTTTATTCTTTTGCCCATGGGCCCCCGAAATCTCAGAAACGGCCCTGCCATCAACGAGCGTACTCCACTAGCAAAGAACCTCCACCAAAAACGACCACCATCTACAACAGCCGCGACTGTAATTGTTCCTCCCCTGCGACATGCACCTCACTAGTGAATCGCACCTCGCCATCGTCCACAACAGCCAGGACTGTAATTGCACCTCACCAGCGGTTCGCGGCCATTGAAGAACGAAGTACTCTCTGTTTATTGAAGAAGTGAACATTGAATAACCCTACAATTCGACAAGTTCTGGATTCTTCATGGCCTTTGTTTAATCTATTAAGATCCTTGAGGTATGGTCTGATATTCTTGAATCCGAGTTTTTCTTGATTCGATCTTTGATCGACAATCTCTCCTTCGTTGCAATGGATACGGAGTTCCCTGGCGTACTTTTCCGGCAATGCTTTGAAGATCTTTCAATTAGGGTTGACGTTGCCGCACGAACTATTGGGTGCTGACTGCCACACCCAATAGTTTGTGTTAATAAAACTGTCAACTTTGTTGATTCCGAAGTACTCCGTATAAAATATTTCCTTTGTCCTCAATTGTTCACTCTCAAGTCATATATCACTTAGTTAAACTTTTATGTATGAGATTAATGAGATAGAAATTAATACAAATAGAGTCTAAAACAATTCTTTGGAGAATAAAATTATGATCCCGTATATACATTTATGTGATGGGGAAAGTTAAATTCACCAACAACCCATACATAAACTCTAACTTCTCATGTACTCATAGAGCCACCAGACACCTATACAATTATTACAATGGATATAGGATGACTTATTTCTATAACTTTTACCTTAACACCTAAATATCTAGTTTTAAAATCCACGCACATGGATAAATTTTTTATTTCTGACTTATTTAATACTTTCTCCATTTTTTTTAGTTGACATGTTTCTTTAGTCACGTTTGTCAATGTACAACTTCATTCGTTAATATCTTTAATTATTAAAAACCAAAAATTATAAAAAGTTGATATTTAGAAATCCCACGACGAATCTAACAAGACCCCACATGATTATATTTTTCATTAAATATAAATCACAAATCACGGTCAATGAGAGATGTGTGAATAGTACTAAAGTAAAAAAGTGTCAACTAAAAAAAAAAAAAAAGGTAATATACAATGTGGGCATGTGGCACATGTATAAATTTTTCGTACCTAAAGTTGGATTTGTCTTGATGTTATATTTTTCAGATTTTGATATTCCCTCTCTTGAAAATTAAGTCGTACGTGTACCAATTTTTCTGATATACTTGTTAATACACAAGTCTGACCATAAACAAGTTTAACCATAAAATTATAATTTATATTATTAATAAATGTAGCGATGTAAGAATATTATATCAGATAGATTGTGTAAATACAGTATAGCCTTGGAAGTCTTGTAGTGATGTAACGAACATTGTATTACTTTGAGTTCTAACTTAAGAAAAAAGAGATAGATTGAGTAAAAAAATCAAGTGAGATTATATTGTGTATATTACTTCATTATTGATTGCTGTACTCATATTTAAGGAAATATATTATATGAAATACTTAATTATTTTAACAATGTTAATAGATTGTTCACTTTGTTGATTTTAGAGTATTGAACATTTCCTTTGTCCTCAATTGTTGACTCTCAAGTATAGTGGTGATAAAGATGAGTCTGGTCCGGCTCGACTTAATTTTTGTGCGGGTTTACTACATAGAAGTTCATCCCGAAGTCAAGTCCAGTCCAAAGTGATTATCGTTTTGGGTGGGCCATGGGTGAACAACATTAAGATTTTTAGGTAATTTTTAGGCTCGGTCAAATAAAGCTCGCTACTACGCTAGGCCCGATCCAATTATACAATATTTGGGAAAACCATTTTGCAATTAGTATTCACAAATGTTCAAAAAAATCGGATGTACAATAATGCTATTGTAAATCAATAGCAGTGAGCCTCTTCATTACTTTCTTTTATTAGTTTCTTTCTATCTCTCCTCACTTATTTTTCACTCACTACAGACGCCACCACTGCCGCCACCGCCGCCATCAGCTTGAGCCTCTCTCTCTCTCCTCACTTATATTTCACCCACTACGGGAGCTTGAGCCTCGTCAACAGTGATCTGACGGTTGTTGAGTGTTTGGTCGTTCATTCCTTCGATCGCGGCATCAAGGTCTTCGTTCCTTGCTTCCAAAGGTATTGATGGTGACGATGCTTGTATGGTAATTAGAAGCATTAACAGAGTTTTTTTGTGTTAAAAAAGGTCACTTTTGTGGAAAAAAAGGGGTCACTTATGTGAAAAAAGGGGTCACTTTTGTAAAAAAAAAAAAAAAAAAGAGTCACTATTGTGAAAATATGGGTCACTTTTGTAAAAAAAAAAGGTCACTTTTGTAAAAAAAAAAAGGTCACTTTTATAAAGAAAAAGGGTCACTTTTCGCAAAAATGTTCGATGTACAATAAAATTATTGTAAACCGGGGGCATGCAAAAGTTTTTGCTTAGTATTATGTGCACCACGATGTACTTAGAAATATGTGCACTACGTTTATACTTTTAAACATTTAGTTAAAAAAAATTGAACATTTAACAAAAAATGAACATTTAGTAAAAAACTGAACAATTTTTATTTTCATATTTTATAAAGAAATGTTCATTTTGTATCAGTAAATGCTCAATTTATATTACAAAATTATTGAATTATTACGAATTTCTGACTCGTAATAATTCAAAAATTGCGATTGTCACATTTTTTACTTAATGTTCAAGATTTGTTATTGTTCATATTTTTTTACTAAATGTTCGAAAGTATAGGGGTGGTGCATTGCAATTGTTCAGATTTTTTAACTAAATGTTTAAAATTTTCGATGTTCAAATTTTTTAACTAAATGTTCAAAATTCGCGATTATTCAGATTTATTTACTAAATGTTCAAAAGTATAGGCGTGATGCACTGTAATTGTTCAGTTTTTAAACTAAATGTTCAAAATTTGCGATGTTTAGATGTTTTTACTCTATGTTCAAAATTTGCAATTATTCACATTTTAAATATTCAAAAAAATATAGGCGTGGTGCACCTAGATACCATGATGCATTTTAAAATTTGCCATAGTTTTGAGCTGAACATGCCCTACATAGTGGGCTTATTTTTTCTCCTTAAATCCAGCCTGGCTCACCCAATTATATTTTACTTTATTAAATTTTGATCAAGTGAAATTTAACAAGATAAATTAATATTAGTGAACATAAAATAATTTCGTTTTTATTGATTGCAAAATTATGATCTCTTATTAACATCAGCCACATACGAAACTATGTGAAGATGAGCGCGTTTTTAGTGCCCCCAACCACACCGTGCGGCATAACGGGAAACACCAAAATAACAGAGTTAACAAACTTTCCAAAAAATGCGGAGCCCAAACTCCCAAAAAGCGCGCAGCCCAAAATTTTTATTAAAGTCTGACACATTTCACAAACCTACAAACACGCCGCAATTTCTCAACTCACTCATCCAGAATTTCTCACATCACTCATTCCAGAATTTCTAGCTCCACTCATTCCAGATTGATTAATTATTTCAAAATTTTTTGTACTATGGCAGACGAAGAACAACTTTTTCCAGATTCACAAGAATCAATGGAAATAGAAGAAATTGGAGATTCATTGATGAATCTAGAGATCGAAAACAAAATTAGAGAAATCAAAGAACACTTATTACAAAACATAGAATACCAAGGTAAATACATTCAAATATTCATATTAAATTTTCTGCTATGAAAGATCTAGAAACACCTAATCTTGAAAAACATTAGAAAGTAACCCCAAGTAACCGCTAATAATCTTTTAAGTAACCCTTTAAGTAAACCCTAGTAACCCTTTAAGTAGCCACTAGAACCCCAAATAACCCCTAGAAGCCCAAAATAACCCCTAATAACCTTTTAAGTAACCCTTTAAGTAAACCCATTAAATTATTCCCCATTAACGTAACCCCTCTAGTAACCCCTCTAGTAAGCCACTAACTAATACCTCTGTGACCTCATTAATGTAACCCCCTCAGTAACCCCATAATAACCCCTTTAGTAACCTCCTCAGTAACCCGCCCAGTAACCACATTAAAGTAACCCATTCTAGTAACCCTTCTAGTAACCCCATTAGAGTAACCATTTTAAAGTAACCCCTTCTAGTAACCCCCTTAGTAATCAATGTAATAACCCCTATAGTAACCCCACAGTAATTAATGTAGTAAACCCCTCTAGTAATCCCCTATGTAACCCCTCTAGTAACCCCCTCAGTAAACCATCCAGTAACCCCATTACTGTAACCCCTCTAGTAACCCCTTCAGTACCCCCTTCAGTAACCCCATTAAAGTAACATTTCAAAGTAACCCCTCTAGTAACCCCTTCAGTAACCCCTCCTGTAACCCCATTAAAGTAATCGTTTCAAAGTAACCCCTCTAATAACCCCTCAGTAAAGTACTAGTAACCCCTCTCAGTAAACCATCCAGTAACCCCATTAAAGTTACCCCTGTAGTAACCCCTGTATTAACCCCTTCAATAACCCCTCCTGTAACCCCATAAAAATAACCATTTTACAGTAACCCCTCTAGTAACCGCTAAGTAACCCCTCTAGTAACCGCTGAGTAACCCCTCTAGTAACCCCCTCTAGTAACACCATTAAAGTAACTTCTTCTAGTAACCATAAAAGTAACCTCTTCTAATTCTTGATACATAAACTGCGGAAACAAATGATAACACAGCAGAAACAAGTGACAACACAACAGAGAAGGTTTCAAGCACATTAACAGAAGAAAGCAATAACGATAACATGCAAACACAACAAAGTAAAGGTCAACAACAAGAAGATTTTGATTTTACAGGAAGCTTAATAGGATATACTGCAGAAACTTTGGATGAAATCCATGAAAAATATAAGAAGCATGCATTTGTTTTGGGTTTTGGAGTAAGACAATCAACCACAAGATGGACTCTAGGAGAAAACAAACAAATTAAGGGAAAAGATTTTGTTTGTTCTAAAGAAGGCTTTAGATGCAAACCCAAAGTTCAAAAAACTCCTCCTCCAGTAAATGAAAACAGGAAAAAAACAAGACAAGTTCCTTTAACAAGAACAGGATGCAAAGCATTTATTAGAGCAAAAAAGAACAAGGAAGGGAAGTTTGAAATTGAGGAACATGTGATTAATCACAATCATGACTTAACTAGAAAAGCATGGCAACATCTACATAGGTCAGAAAGAAAGATCACTGAAGACAAAGCAAAAGTAATTGATTTCATGGCAGAGAGTGGATTAAAGCCTACTGAAGCTTACAATCTAATGACTAAAGGGATGCACAAACAGTTATAGACAGTCTATATCAAATACAGGCAAAAGAAGAAGACTTTTTTTTCAGATTCAAACTTGGAGGTGATGAAAACACCAACAAGTTAACAGGCATCTTCTGGAGAGACTCAGAAATGAAGGAAGACTTCAACATTTATGGTGATGTAATCATTTTTGACACAACATATAGAACTAACAAATACAATCTCATTTGTGCCCCTATTGTAGGAATCAACAATCATTGGCAAACTGTGATGTTTGGTTGTGCATTTATTGCTGATGAGAAGATTGCTACATTTGAGTGGGTTTTGTCAACTTTTAAGAAGTCTATGGTAGGAAGTCAGCCCGCCACAATATTCACAAATCAAGACTTGGCAATGGAAAAAGCAATTGAAAAGGTAACCACTACAGTAATTTTTTGTAATCCCCTACATAACTATCTCCCCAAATAAACCTTAATATTTAACCCCTGAAAGCATATAAAATTAATTAAGTAACCCCACTAAGTATTTTAAGAAACCTCATTCATTATTTAACCCAATCAACCCATATAAAATTATTTAACTAACCCCATTAATTATTTAAGTAATCCCATAAAGCAACAATTAACACCTAGAAGCCCTAAGTAACCCCAAGTCACCCCTAGAAACCCCAAGTAACCTCTGAGAATTTGTAAAATGACTTGACTATCATAAAAAAATCCCCTGAGCAGCTATAAAATAAATAACCCCATTAATTAAAATTAGTATCCCCAAGTAACCCCATGAAATAACAAGTAACCCCAAGTAATTCCTAATAACCCCTAAAAGAAACATAAAACTTCAAGTGACCCCTAAAAGCCCTAATTAATTCCTAGAAGTAATAAAGATAACATATAATTGCATTAGTATAAATAAGTAACCACTGAGCACATGTAAAATGACTATAGAATCATAACTAACCCTAAGTAACCCCTAGAAATAACAAGTAACCCCTACAAATTAGCAACAATTAAGTAACCCCAAGTAACCCCTAAAAGCCCCAAGTAACCCAAAGTAACCACTGAGCACCTGTAAAATGACTTTAGTATCATAAGTAACCAATTAATTAAAATAAGTAACCCCTAGAAATAACAAGTAACCCCTAGAAATAACAAGTAACCCCAACCCCTAAAATCAGCAACAAGTGAACCCCAATATCACAAAGTAACCCCAAGTATCCCCTAAAAACCCCAAATAATGCCAGATAACCCCTAAAAGAAACAAAAAACTTCAAGTGACCCCTAAAAGCCCTAATTAATTCCTAGAAGTAATAAAAGATAAAATATAATTGCATTAGTTAAATAAGTAACCCCTGAGCACATGTAAAATGTCTATAGAAACATAAGTAACCATAAGTAACCCCTAGAAATAACAAGTAACCCCTACAACTAAAATTAGCAACAATTAAGTAACCCCAAGTAGCCCCTAGAAGCCCCAAGTAACCCCAAATAACCTTTGAGCACCTGTAAAATGACTTAAGTATCATAAGTAACCAATTAATTAACACAAATAACCCCAAGTAACCCTAGAAATAACAAGTAACCCTAACCCCTAAATTCAGTAACAAGTGGACTTTAGAAGACCAAAGTAACCCCTAAAAACCCCAAATAATTCCTAGAATTAATAAGAGATAACATATAATAACAATAATAAAAATAAGTAGACCCTATAACAATCCATAAAACTTAAACTCTTTATGTATCCTATATAAAAATCTTTAATAATTTGCTTCAATTGTGAACTTATAGGTATTTTCTCACTCAAGGCATAGGTTGTGTATTTGGCATCTAATTAAAAATGTTGTTTCAAGATTTGGAGCATGAAAACGAAACACAGCTTTCAAAGATGCATTCAATAAATGTCTAAGTGGTTGCGTAACTGAAGAAGAATTTCAAGCTTGTTGGGATAACATGATAACAACCTATAAACTTGAAAAAAATATCTGGTTCAAAAGGTTATATAACCTTAGGGAAAAGTGGTGCACAGCTCTGAGTAAAGACTTTTTTTCTGCTAGTATTTTGTCATCTCAGAGAAGTGAGAGTACTAATAATGCTGTTGGGTTTAAAGCAAACAAGAACACAAGTCTTTCAGATTTTTTCAGAATATTCAAGCAAACTGTGAAGAGATGGAGAAAAAAAGAATCTGATACAGATTTCCAGTGTTCAAACTCTGAACCAACATCAAATTTCCCCATGTATGGACTATTAAAGCATGCATCAGAAACATACACACAAACAATATTTAGATATTTTGAGTCAGAATTCAGCTATTCAATGGGATGCATAGCACATCTGCATGGTCAATTGGGAGATCATTACTTTTATGAGGTGCAAATTGAAGATGATATATCATCTAGGAAAAAGGTCACATATGTCAGTTCAGAAAACAGAGTTGCATGCTCATGCAAAAATTTTGAAGAAGTAGGTTGGCTTTGTTATCATTGTATACGAATCTTACACCAGCATTCAGTTACAAAAATTCTAGAACATTACATCTTAGCAAGATGGACAAAGCTAGCTAAATCTAATGTATGGAAAAAAAAAGATGATCATGAAGCAGAAAATTCAACAGGAATACAAAAATTCAAGCCTTGGCGTCACACAATGGCAAGAAAGTCCTACAATCTTATACTGAAATATCAACATCACAAAGAAACACGGAGCTTCATTGAGTTACAACTAAAGAAAATTGATAAAGAAGCAGATCTAATAAAAAGACAGCTAGAACTGCAAGATGCAGAAAAAGAAGAAGATGAACAATCTGTTGAAATCACAAAAGAACAACAAAATCAAGAACAAATACCAAGAGTAAATGATCCAGATCGAGCAAACACAAAAGGAAGAAGCAAAAGAATCAAGGGACATTTTGAAAAAGAAAAACAACCAAAAGCAAAGAAAACAAAAGCAATGCAAACCAAAGCTGACACAAGGGAATTTGGGACAATAACACCAGTTATAAATCCAAAGTTATTTTAGTTTCGTAATGTTTTTAATTTACAAAAATTACAGTTTATGAATAATGTAAACAAATATTTATTAATTTATTGTTTACTTTGACATTTATCATGTACTTTGACTATTGCTTTCAATTGTTATAACTTGTATCTAATAGTGTGTATCACACAAACCAATACAAAACACCGTTAATTCAAAATAGAACCAAGTAACCCCATCAAGAACCAAGTAACCCCAAGTAACTCCAACAAGAACAAAGCAACCCCTACAAACACCAAGTAACCCCTAAAAAAAATATATAACCCCAAGTAACTCCTAGTAACCCCAAGTAACTCCTAGTAACCCCAAAAACATCAAGTAATCTCTAGGAGACCAAAGTAACAATCTGTTGAAAGTAATACCAAAAAGCAGAAAGTAAGCCCTATAAGAACAAAGTAACCACTACAAGAGGAAAGTAACCTTTACTACAAGCACAAAAAAACCACAAGTAACCCCAAGCACAGAGTAACCCTAAGTAACCCTAAAAAGCACCAAGTAACCCAAGTAACCCTTAAACTTCCATAGACACAAAAGAAGGAATAAACCCTAATATATAGAACAAATTTTAAACAAATTATACTTAAACAAGAGATATAAAATAAAATATTAACAAATTATACGAATAAAGAAAAAATAATGTTTAATCAGATCTAAAATCCTAAAAAAAAATTACTAAAATTTACTTCTTACTGTAATTTTCAATTTGTCTTCTTAACTGCTGGTGGTGTACTCTTAGGTGCTGAAGCTTTACTGTTACGTGCATGTACTTTACTGTTAGCCACTGCTACAGCTTTGGATTTGGATGTCGGGGCTGGTTCTACTGCTGATGCTGGTGCTGTTTCTGCTGCTGACATATTTCGAGTTGATCTTTTTCCTGCAGCTGCCTCTTCTGCTGGTGCCTCTTTTGCTTGGTTTTCAACAGTTGCTGAAGATGAATTAGCTAACTTTCTTTTTGCGAAATCCTCTTCCGCAGCTATTGTAGCAGCCACCAACGCAGCTTCTTCTTTTTCAACTTTAGCTTTCCGTCTTCTTTCATAATCAGCACGTTGCTCTACCTTATAAGCCTCAATTTCAGCCTCTTTAATGAGCTTCTCATTTTGTAAGACTTCAGCCATAATCATTTCATGATTTTTGACATATTGATCAGCACGGGACAAGACAAATTTTCTTTCATTATTCAAATCAGACAACACCAATGAAGCACAAATTTCAGCCCGATAACGACGGCGTTGAATAACCTACATAACAATATAAAGAAATTTAAATCAACAACTAAAAAACAAAAAAACAGCAATGTAAAGACTATAAGAGACAAAGAAATAATTAAAGTAACCCCAGAATATCTACTTTAGTAACCCCTCCAGTAACGACTCTAGTAACCCTCTGAAATAACTCATCTAGTAACCTCCTAAGTAAACCCGTTAATTTAAGTACCCACCTTAGTAACCCTAAAGTAAATACAAAAACTTTGGATTTAACAATATTAAAACATAAAAGCATTTAAAAGAAATACCTGATTTAAACAATAACTTCTAAATGTTTTCCCAAAATATGAAGCACAGTGATATAGACAAAATACTCCGCAGTCCACATTTTGACCCACTTTTTGTCCATCCAATTTGATCATCTGAATTGGGAAACCCACCACATCCACTCCATCTTCACGGCCTTTGATTGTCATGTATCTTGACATAAGATATCTCTAACAAACACAAACAGAGTTAGGGTGGTTACTAACATATTCCTTTAAAAAAAACACTAACACAAAAATGTAACCCCTTAAGTAACCACAATAGAAACAAAAAAATACAAAAATATATTAAAAACCTTACCAAACGATATGTGATACTATAATATACAGAATGCAATCCATCAAACTTTGTTGTATACTTCTTTAAATTCTCGTCATAGATCGAATACTTTCTGTTGTCAAGATAATCAATGGTATTGTCTAAAAAGTTCACCACAACAACAGCATAGTGATTATCATACCAGATTGGCATAAAAACCTGCATAAACAACATCATTTTGTACAAAATTGTCATACCAAATTAACTAACTTCATATAGAAGAAAATTTGACAAAAGATCAGTTTTGTACCAGCTTTGCAGTCAAAATATCAGTACATTTAACATTCAAAAACCAAGTGTCCCATGCCCCATATACATCTCTCTCATATACACAACCATCACCAGCAAAAAGACACTGCAGAACAGGCCACTACATGAAACAAACAAGCATAAATAAGTAAGATTCTATAATTTCTGTTACAGAATTAAAATTAAACATTTCAAACTTACCATATGGTCATCACCAATGAAAACTCTATTATAAGTGAAACCTGTCAAGACCTCCTCAAGATTAAGAAGAATATAAAAACAGTCCATCACACGACTTGATATTAACTGCCCTGGGATCAATGTACTAAATTCTTCACGATTCAACTGATATACCTCAGAATAATGGAATATAGTCTCCCTGTTATAAAATAACACAAACAAAATTATTAGTACACCTACAAATAACAATTTACACAAAAACACTTTAATAGAATAAGTAACCCCTAGAAGTAACATATAATAACCTCCAATGTAACCCCTATCCTTATACCCCAAAGTAACCCCTGCTCCTGTAAAATTAATAAAGTAACCCCATTAAGGACACTGGGTAACCCTAGTATAAAAGAACCACTTAAATAACCCCTAAGTGAACCCTTAGTAACACCTTCAGTAACCCCTCAATACCTCAGTAATCCTCTTAGTAACCCCTTAAGTAACCCAAATAACCCCTCAGTGAACCCTCAGTAACCCCTTCAGTAACCCCTCAATACCTCGGTAATCCTCTTAGTAACCCCTTAAGTAACCCCTTAGTATCAACTTAAGTAACCCCTTAATCCTCAGTAACCACATTAAAGTAACCCCTCAATATTCATTAACCACATTAAAGTAACCCCTATAGTAGACCCTCAATAACCAATTAAATAACCCAAAAAAACCACAAGTAACCCCTAAAACCAACAAGTTAAACCACAAGTAACCCCTAAAACCAACAGGTTACCCATAAATGCACCAAATAACCTCTAAAAGCAACAAGAAATCCCAAGTAACACCTAGAAATCCCAATTATTCATCTAGAAATCCCAAGTATTTCCTTTTTGCAACAACTAACACCTAGAAGTTTAAAGAAACCCTAAAAATCCAAAGAAACCCCTAAATGCAACATGAAACACCTAAAACCCATAAGTAACCCCTAAAAGTAACATATAATAACCTCCACTGTAACCCTTATCCTTATACCTCTAAAGTAACCCCTGCTCCTGTATAATTAATTGAGTAACCCCATCATGGACACTAGGTAACACCAGTATTAAATACTATACATACATGTAATCCCAAGTAACCCCAAGTAACCCTTACTAGCCCCAAATAACCTCTAAAACAAACAAGTAACCCCAATTAACCCCAACAGATCCCAAGTACAGTTTTAATACAATAAGTAACCCCTAAAATTCCAAAGTAATCCCTAAAAATCCAAAGAAACCACTCAATGCAACAAGTAATCCAAAGTAACCCCAAAAACCATAAGTAACCCCAAAAACACAAGTAACCCATAAAACAAAAAAGTAACCCCTAGATGCCCCAAAAAATCTATAAAAGCAACAATTACCCAAAGTAAACTCTAGAAATCCCAAGTATTTCCTTTATGCAACAAGTAAACACTAAAAGTTTAAAGTTAAATACTTACGAATCATCAACACCGGAATAATTCTCAACAAAACAATAATCAGCAACCTCAAGCCTCAACTCCTTCATCGCGTAGAGTTTCTTCCTGTTGTTTCTAACTCTTAAAGATCCTGATGTCAGCTGTAAAGTATAACCACCAGATTGACCACAGTAAATACTACAGCTTAATAGACCAGATGTATCTTTAAAAGTAGAACCACTACTATCAGAATTTTCGTCTGGAATATGAGAATTATGAGCATCCTCACCGTCAGGATCTACATCTTTCATCTTTTCCTTCAAAATTTTTAAAGCTTCTTCATCAGTGTGACCAGGAAGAGAACACCACAATATTTCCTTCTTCTTTCTAGGATTACTAGAACTGCTTGATCCAGATTTTTTTTTATTTTTCTGCTTTTGAGTTGCAGAAACTTTCCCCTTTGAACCAGAACTCTAAACAGAATTAGATGCACCAACTGGTGCAGAAGAAGCAGCACCACCAATGGAAGATGACAAAGCAGAATGCAGAACAGGAAGAGGTGCAGATACAACAGTAGAAATAGGCTCAACATCATGAAGTATTTCATTTTCTCTTATTGATTTCTTGTTGAGAAATTCAGATTCATCAATAAGGATCACTTCCTGTACCTCACACAAAGAACCACCCACAACAGGTTCTTCCATATTCTGATTGGCAGCTTGAGAATCACCAATGTTGTCATTTTCATCAATCTCAAATTCTCTATCTTGTTGCTCTTCAAACTGAGATAGTTGAATTGTTAAATCATCAATGTTGTCCTTCTCAGTGACAGATTCACCAACATCTGCCCTTTCATCAGAAAAAAGGAACCTGCATTCCGTTTGAAGGTTTCAAACAACCAGCTTCAGAAATTAAACCACTAGTAGTAGGTTCACTAGCAGCTTCTTCCATTTGTATATCTTTAAGACTCAAATCCTACGTAGTCTCAGTCACAGCTTCTTCACCTTGGTATGTATCAAAAACTCCAATTTCATTATCATTAATCAACCTTACCACATCATTCACAACAGGATTTGAAAATTCCACCATATTGGGATCAATATTTGGTGGAGTTTGCTCAGAAACTTGAGCAAAAATTTCTTTGCTAACTTCATCCTCTCTTTGAACATTTGGTATTTCAATAGGAGTCGAAAAATCTGGATTTGAGTACGAAAACAGATCAAACGAAGGCATATCTTCTTCTTTATTCTTCTTTTTCATACTTTTTTCAGCATTCAGCTCTGGATTTGAAACAGAAAACAGCTCAAAAGAAGGCATATCAGCTTCCAATTGCTTCATTTTCAAACTTTGATCAACAATCTTATCAATTTGTTCCCAAAATGACAAATCATTGAATATTGGATCCAACTAAGAGAGCTCAGGAGATCTCTTCTTCGAAGGAAGCTTCGAATCTTCTTGAACAGCTACTGATTGCTGCTTAATTGATTCAATGTGTTGTTCACATTGATACACAATTAACTTCAAATCTCTCTTCATTAGTAAATACTTCTCCTCAACATCCTAAAATAATTCAAAAATAACACATAAATGAATAACCATAGAGCAAATCTAAAACTACAAATTAAGTAACACTTCAAATAATCCCTTTAAGTAAACCATAATGTAACTCCCTCAAGTAACCCATCATGTAACCCTTCAAGTAATAAAACCAACAGTAATTAGATAACACAAATAAAGAAATAAGTAACCCCTCTAGTAACCCAACAAGTAATAAACACTTATTATCCCCATCCAACAAGTAACCTAATTAAAAATTACAAGAAGTAACCTTCATGAAATATGTAACTAACATGTAACCCCAAAATAAAATAAAAGAATTAAAAGTAACATAGACTACAAAGAAAATAAGTAATTGAAAATGTGATACATAACCCCCATAGTAACCCCTTAAGTAACCCCACAAATTAAGTAACCCTTCAAAGAATCCCTCAAATAAACCATTATGTAACCCCTTAAGTAACCCCATATTATCCCCTTAAGTAACCCCTCAGTATCCACTTAAAAAAACTCCTTAGCAACCCCTTAAGTAAACCCTCATTAACAACCCCTTAGTAACCCATTAATTAACCACTCAGTACTTACATTCTTTGCAACTTTATTGATTTCTTCATTTGATTAAATTTCATTTGGGAGATCAAATGTAACAACCCGAGAAGAAAATGGAGAAGGATTTGCATCCTGACTCTTCTCCTGCTTCTCACCATACGCAACCATATCATATGAAGATGGTTTTACATTTGCACTTTTTAGATGTTGTACCACTTCTACAGCATCACTTTCTTTCTCTCCCTTTTTCTTTTGATGCTGCACCAACTCTGTAGCATCCCTATACAAATAAATTTTTAAAAAATAAACATCAGAATCCATATTATTATAAAGAAAACATAAATGAAAAACACAAATCACTGTAAAGCATAAAAAGTAACACCTTAAGTAACACTTAAAATGTTACCTCTAGTGATTCTTTAAGTAACCTCAAATGAAATACCTTAGAAACAATACAACATTACATTAGTAACTCCTTATGTAACCCCACATAAATCCCTAAAATGAACATCAGAAATATGAAATCCTTAAATAACTCTGTATATAACAACAAATGTAATCCTGTTATAACATCAAAATACTAAAACATATCAAGTAACCCCTTATGTAACCCCTTCAATTACCTCAAATGAAATAAATTAACAACAATACAACATTACATAAGTAACCCCATATGTAACCCCACATGAAACCCCTGAAATCAACTTCAAAACCATATACCAAAATACTTAAGTAACCCCATATGTAATCTCACATGAAACATCTGAAATCAACTTCAAAATAACAAGCAAAATAAATTACTATAAAATTTATCTTACCCTTGTGAAGAAATCTTCTTATGTTCCTTATTTCCTTCTTCATCTTCATCTTTCTCTTCCTCTTCCTGTTTATCCTCATCTTCATCCTCAAAAACAGGAAGCTCAGGCAAAGAATCAATTGAAGTTATTGGATATGTATCTTTATCCAATTCACCAACACCATAAACTCCACTCTCATTAGCCAACCTTTGCCTAACTTCTTGATTACCCCAATGTTTAATCAATGGAATAGATGTAGGACAAGCTGCCCCTCTGAATGGAGCCGATGAAAATAACAAATTTGAAGCAACAAGACACACCCAACAATATAATTTTGCTTTGGCTTATATCCACTTAACTTATCAGCCAAATCATCCAACACATATTGACACCAATTATATTGCCTAATCATAGACACATCTTCAAAAGCTAAAACAAGCTTTAAATCAGCCAATCTGTTTGTAGTGGGTGTCAGCAAAGTAATCATTGCATACATCACAAAACACTTCTTAAATTCAGCATTCCCTGACTGCATACCTACATCTGATTTCAAAAATCCCTCCAACTGACTCACAGTAACTGTCTTTCCATTACCATATGTGTTCCTCCAAGCAACCTTCAAATCATTATCTCCTCGAGCAGAGACTGGAACAGGAACAGATCCCATAGGAATACCAAAGACATCATGCACATCAGCAGCAGTCAACTAAAACTTCTCACCACTGGGCATAACAAACATTCTACTGCTAGGCACAAAGCATTTACACAACCAACGTATCATTTCCCTTGGAAATTCAGTCATCTTAATGGAAAACAGACTACCAAAACCAATATCATAACAGCTCGGGTTTGTTCTTTATTTTTCACTATCAAATTCATCAACTCAACAATGCCCGAAGGTCTACATCGAGCAATAACATCAGAATCCCTATATTAAAAAAAAAAAAAAGAAAAAATCAATTAAAAACACACATCACAGTAAAGCATAACAAAAAACCCCTAAAGTAACCGCATATGTAACCTTATAAACAATATAACATAGTAAAACATATCAAGTAACCCCATTATATAACCCCTAGTAACCCCATAAGTAACCTCAACTGTAATCACTAGTAACCACATAAGTAACCCCATATGTAACCCTTGAAGTTTATATGAAAAATAGGAACTAAAGCTAAAAATTAAAAATTGGCACATGATTGTGACCAAACTAAGACACAATACAGAACAAATTTCCAGGAAAATTATGTTACCCTTTTTCAACGTCTACAACTTCAACAACTTTAGCATCTGGTGTTATTTTTCCTGTAGAAGATTTCCGAGTTTTAATAGGTTTTAAATCAACAGATTCATAGACAGTTGTTGATGTTTTTGCTCTTCGAACCTTCGGCTTTACATCTACATCTTCTTCTTTCACCAAATTCCTGCCACGCTTCTTAGCAGCTGGCTTTACCTCAAGATCTTCATCACTACCCTTCATTGGAGGAGCAGCTAGATTTTCATCAACATCTTCAGCAATACTCTCATCCTCTTTATATTCAGCTACATCAACATCCTTCTGGTCATTAGAATTTACAGCCTTCACATCTTCACTGTTCACACTGACACCAGCATCAACACCACCAGTATCTTCACCAGCATGAGGAAGAACATCGGCATCACCAATACCACCAGCATCATTTACTACACCTACACAAGAAACAAATCAAAATAAGTCAAGAGTACAAGTGACAATTATAATTTTAATCAACAGGATTTAAAGAAATTAGTTGAGTAACCCCTTGTGTATAACACTCAATAATAATCCAATTAAAATATCCCCTTAAGTAATCTATAAAGTAACCCATTATATAACCCCCTCATAAACCAATAGAAGTAACACCTTGTGTAACAAACTCAATAATAATCCAATAATAATACCAATTAAAGTAACCCCTTTAATAATCACATTAAGGTAACACCTTCAATACCCCAATCAGAAACCCCTCTAGTAACCACATTGAAGTAACCCCTATAGTAAACCATCAGTAACCCCTCAAGTAACCCCTCAGTAACCAATTAAGTAACCCCAAATTTAAGTTACTCCTGAAGTAACACCGCAGAATCACTTAAATAACCCCTAAAAAACCCTCAATAACCCCTCAATAACCCCTCAATAATTTAAGTAACCCCTTTAGTAACCCCTTAGTATCAACTTAAGTATCCCCTCAATCTTCAGTAACCACATTGAAGTAAGTACATTGAAGTAACCCCTATAGTAAACCCTCAGTAACCCCCTAAGTAACCTCTTAGTAACCAATTAAGTAACCCAAAATTAAAGTAGCTCCTGAATTGAACCCCCTAGAACCACTTAAATAACGCCTAAGTAAACCCTCAGTAACTACATTGAAGTAAACACATTGAAGTAACCCCTATAATAAACCCTCAGTAACCCCTCAAGTAACCACTCATTAACCAATTAAGTAACCCCAAATTAAAGTAACTCCTGAAGTAATCCCCTAGAACCACTTAAATAACCCCTAAGTAAACCCTCAGTAACCCCTCAATACCTTAGTAATCCTCTCAGTAACCCCTTAAGTAACCCCTAAATATGAACTTAAGTAACCCCTCACTACTCAGTAACAACTCATGTAACCCCTCACTAAGTAAACTCTTAAGTAACATCTTAGTGACTACTTAAGTAACCCCTCAGAAACCCCTGAATACCTCAGTAATTCTCTCAGTAATCCCTTAAGTAACCTCTTAGTAACAACTTAAGTAACCCCTAAATTCTCAATAACAACTCATGTAACCCCTAGTAACCCCTCACTAAGTAACCTCTCAGTACACCCTTAGTAACTCCTCTGTAACAATCTAACTAAATCATATCATGATAACTGTCACTACACAGAGTATTTTGCACATTTCAAAAAAAAAACAAGTCACAACATAGCGGAAACAGGTAACAAAATAACAAAAACAAGCAATTGAACAACATTAACTGCACAGAAAAGAGAAAAAAAAAAACAATAACTTATAAACATAACAAATACAACTGATAACATGCAAAGCAAAAATAATCATGAACACATATGAAAATTGATCATTAAATATTGATAACATACAAAGCAAAAATAATTATCAAGGTTGAAATGAAACCTAAAAAACAAATGAAATGAAATAAATCAAAACAAACTAAAGTAGATACAAAATTAAACAACCTAGGGTTTGAATAATGAAATTCGTAAATAGAAAACATAAAAAATTAAACGACCTAGGGTTTAAATAATGAAATTCAAAAAAATTACAAAATCAACAACTAATTCATGATTCGAAATGACAAAAAAAAATAATCGAAAACAATAACAAATCGAAAACGCAAATATAGAGTTATTATGAAACCTGATTCATCGCCATTTTTGATAGATGAAGATCCTGTAATTCAAAACGAAAAGAAATCAAAAACAAGTTACAAAATGTAATATAACAAAAAAAATAATTCAAAAACAGAAGAGAAATTAATAAACAAAAAATAAAGAAGCGAAATAACCTGAATCATCGCCATTATTATGCGAAGAAGATCGTTGAGTACTCTTACCGTAAACGATTTTCAATTTTCCCATTGATTTGTGAAGAATGAAATTGGAAAAATGTAGGAAAATTTAAAAAGGAAATTCAACAATGAAAGAGAAATTAAGAGAGAAGAAATGAAAGGAGACAAAGTTCAAACATGTCAGAGTGAAGTGAAAGAACACGAAAAGGCGGTTAATGAAACAAAAATAAATAAATAAATAAATATGTTAACGGAGTCCGTTATAACGGAACTTCATTAACAGCTTTGGGCCAGGCTTGTTTCGCTTTGGGCCTCATATTGTGGCTGGCCGCATGGTGTGGCCAGCCACATACGAAACTATGTGAAGTTTAAAAGACGCGTAGAATATATAAACTCATCCTCTCACGTACAGATAGAACCAACCACCCATAAAGGGCATACTGCATACACCTATACAATAGATGACTTCTTTCTAGAACTTTTATCTAAACACCTAAATCTCATCTCTAGTTTTAGAATCCACATGGATACCCTAGCCAGACTACATACAACATCATCAACGGATATTACAAGAATACTACAAATTTTGTAATCATCGTCAAAATCTAAGGATCTTAACAAATAATTAAAATTCCATAGTGTTTAAATGTGTGGATCGCAATTGATCTAATTTCCTAGGATTTCCTAGATCTTAACAAGTTTGTCATAAAATAAATTATAAGACCAAATAAAGTGCCGCCAATTTTCAGATCAAAGACCGTTGTCAAATTAGATGGACTATTTTATTTTACATGTTTGGTAGATCTTATTTTTATTTTATAAAAGGTTATTTATTTGACCACACATATTTATAAGATCAAAAATATGAAACGTAACTTTTGAAAAAAGTAAATTTCAAACAAAATACAAGCCACCTGTTCCCCCTAATTCCGTCCAAATCTTTGTTTTTGTTCATAATTTTTTTGTCCACGTGTATCTCACTAACACCTTCCACTAATTTGTAATTAGAAGTTTTAATCTTTGTTTGGAAATAAATTAGATTAGCTAATTTTATTTTGGGGGTGCAATCATTGAAGTATTATGTACCAAATTTTGGAAGCTTTAATATAAAAATAATAAAATTGGAAAATTTGTAAATATTAAGTGAACCTTTTGGCCATCTGCTTTTATTATGTCAACCTTTTGATTATTTCTAAACACGTCAACCTTGTAATAGCATTAACTTTTATTACATTTTTTTACCGGTGACCGGATAAGCCCTTAATAATTTCTAAAATTTGAAATAAAAAAATTAATTAACCTTTTTAAACCAAAAAAAATAAAAGTTAGCATTTAATAATGCCAACTAATTAACTCTACTCGTACTCTTATAGTCTTATCCAAACTAACGATCTCCCTTATTATCCACACTTCCTTTAATCTTCATTTTTCAACTCCATTAAATTTACATACTCCATTATTCCTTCCTCTTCCTATCAAACCCACTACCCACCATCATCGCTACTCACTCATATCCGCGCACGCTCACACTAGCAAACCCCACCATCGTTGCCTAAAAACCACCTCAGCCACCCCATGACCACCCCACCACCTCTTTTTCCATAATCCTCTTTGAATCACACTCTAATACTCTCAATTAAATTAGCGGTCTTCAATAGCATTCACTTTGGAGCAATTTTAAGTATGTGGATTGTTTATTCATATTGATTTAAGGGGATTAACATCAAATACAAGCACTATTTGTACATATAAAGAGGTTTTGTGATCAAACTAATTCTCTACCTTCAAACTAGTTTGACTATATATGGTTCTTGTAAATTTCTGACTGGCGATAGCAAATACAAGAATTAAACAATTGAAGAGTTAAAGTTCTTGGGAATGAAGAGGAAGAGTGGAGAAGATGAAGTAAGAATTGAAAGAGGAAATATGGGGAAGAAGAACAAAGAAGAAGGATGGGAAAAGGTGGAATAGAAAGTAGGATAAAAATGGGAAAATTGAAAAAATTAGCCTTTTTTTTACCTCCATGCAAGCAATTAACCTGTTTTTGCAAGTCATTTTTTATTTTAACGTAATAAAAATTAATGCTACTACAAGGTTGACGTGTTCAGAAATAATCAAAAGGTTGACGTAATAAAAGCGGACGGTCAAAAGGTTGACTTAATATTTACAAATTTTCCAATAAAATTTGGGAGTTTAATTGACATGGACTTTGATTCTTAATGTATGATTTGGTTATATTTGATGTTGAATGATGTTTATTGCTACTTGTTTGCCATGCTACGTAATGTTTGCATTAATTCTAAATAGACAATGAAATTATGAAGTAGTAGTCGTTTTCTAATGGATGGAATCTAGAAATCAATATAAGTATCAAGGAATATTTAGATGGCTAAACAAAGATACACGTACTAATTAATAATTGCAAGTAGATTTATATGAGTTCGCTTTTGGTGAAAATTGATTTAATTTGATCATTTTGTGACATGTCCAAGACTCCAAGCTACAAGGATTTTTGTGTATATAATTTACTATGTTAACAATGTCCCATCTAATTTGTACCAACTTTCGGTTTAAGTCATGTAATTGGGTTTAATTCAATTCATGGTTGGGTAGTCACTACTGATTAAAAAGTTATAATAACCTATGCTTAAAATTTTGTCAAGTTTAGCAAAATTTTAAAAAAATGATTAATGAAAATTAATAAGAGAAAAGGATCTAAGTATACAGGGTTGCTTGGATGTCTTTTTTAAGGATTATTATTATTATTAATCAATCAATTAATTTATTTAGATATTTTGTGTTCGAAAATAAATGAAATCTAGATCCGTATGGGATAAGCACAAGCCGTAAATTAAATTTATGATTAAAACCACAATTAATCATTAAAAAAGCATTTAACTAGACAAGAACTGTTCTACAGTGATTAGTGAGCTTGTGCTCCTATTGTCAACCGTAATATTCTCTACTCCACATATTTCAAATCTCTAATCTCATCATCAAAACAATTCTTTTAATCTATTCATTCTTATCCACAAATTCCCCTCAATTAGAAAATTAAAAAATCTAAATCTTGAACACTTCACATTGTCCGAGTGAGAGTAACAAAAACATAGAAAAACATGCTAGCTAAATGCAAGCTTTAAGGATGCACATAATAAACAAAAAATAAAAAAAAAAATGTTTTAAGTAGGAATAATATCACATAAAGCGTAATTTTATCAATCATAAATTCTCAAATCTATACATTAAATAATTTATACTCTTTTCATCCTATTTTCATATTCACAAAGTTTTATTATACAGAGTATTATTTATTGTTTCCACCAATAAAAAATAAAATAAAATATTGCAGGTCAAAAATAGAAGTATAATACTCCGTATTTAAAAAAAATCAAATAATACAAAGGTTAAGGGTGTTCAATTTACCTGATTACTTATATGAACTTATTTTTATTGAACTTATCTTATCTGAATTTATCTTAACTTATTTTTACTGAACTTATCTTATTTGAATTTATAAGAACTTAATTAATCCTTATTTGAACTTATCTGAATTTATTAACCCTGAAATAAGTGAAAATAAGGTGAACAGAATATGACTTAAGTGTAACATTAACATTAAAAAAATAGACAATTTATTAAAAAATGGGCATGAATAACAGAGTAAGTAAATAAATTTCAACCACATAAATTAAATTTCGTGGCGAAGAAGTGAAGATTAGATCACTTAACGGCAAAATTTTATGGAAAAAAATACTTATATGGAGTAATAAATCAAAAAATAAAACAAAAAACAGCTGAAACGGTAATACCTACGTTAGCCACACCACACCACACGACCAGCGCACACTCATTAATCAAAATAGTCGCGTTTTTTTTTAAAAAAAAATATTCAATTTTGACTATTCAAATTCAATTTCATATTAATTGTTTCCACTTCAAACACACTCCCACGTGTCACAAATTCAACGCATGCCCATTTTATAAGTAAGTAAAATCTCTATTCTCCAATATATATACACACTCACATAACATATCATAACAAACACCCCCATATTAGAATAAACACAATATCAATCAAACTTAATTAAAACTTCAAGCAACTCCAACAACAACAATAACAACCACCACCAACCAAACTTGATCGTTTCTCTTTGTGTTTTCCTAGAAATATGCAGCTAATCGAACCGGTGTACGATACTTACAACAACAACGGTGCGATGTCCGACCAGGGGGACTCCTCCTCTGCTGAGGAAGTGGAGTCGCCGCGGTCAGTTGTGACCGCGGCTGTAGGGAGAAAAGGTAGTAGTGTTGGTGGAAGGTGGAGACGGTGGCGCAAACGATGCGCCAATAACAATAACAATAATAATAATGGGATTCAGAAGGAGAAGAGTTATTTGCATAGTCAGGTTTTGAGGGTTAAGGAAGAAGAGTTACAAATTGGAGAGTATTTGAAGGGTGCTTTTGGAATTTATAATATAAATTACGTGCCCGATTCGATTCCGCTTGTTGTTGTTGATGATGATCTTGATGCTTCTTCTAAGATGGTTTTGCCTGCTTCTCCTCTTGGATCTAAGAAGAATAATTGTTAGGATTATATGCTTGGATTTCAGAACAGAGCATCAGGTTTGTTTGTTTTTTTTTTTTAATCTTTCCTTTTTTTTTGTTATTAGGTTATATATTAGAAGTAGAAAAAATTAGTCGAGTGATCATGTTAGATATCTAATACGGCGTGTTTATAATCGATATCTGAGAATTGTCAAGTTTATAGCGGTTATGAATCCTTTTTTTTATAATTATTTAGTGATCGTTGTTTGAAATTCAAATATATAGATATATATCTGACTTGTGTTAGAGATCTAGTGTGACACTTATTTGAAGCCATCTTGTTACAATATTCATCGTTATTTTATCCATTCGATTACTCGATCTAACTAAATGATTTTGTTAAAAAAAAAATTAAATACTCCGTAGATCTTTTATAAAATACTATGACTTTACGAGTATATAATTACGAATTAAGGAAAGACTTTTGAATAATTTTATGTTACATATGAATATGTGGTAGGAATTATTTTGAAACGGATAGATGAAAAACGTGAGGCATAAAAGGTGGAAATAAATTTGAAAGTTTCAAAGTAGAGAAGGTTGAGCTGCTCTGCTTTTTGGCAGTTATAACAGTTACCCATTAATTTGGATGTTTGAAAAGAATATTCTTTAATTCCACATTACTATTGGTCAAAATTCTCAATTAAGATTTATGTTTGAAGAACGTTACTACGGAGTACTAAATTACTAATATAAGACCTATGTTTATTACTCCCTCCGTCCCCGATTGATAGTCACTTTTGTCATTTTTGGTGACTCAAAATGTTAGTTACATTTGCTTTTTTCAAGTACCATTAATATTATTTTTGTACCAAAATTTTTCTAACATTTGCAAAAATATTTGTGCAAATTTAACTTTTCCATGTAAATTTTATTTTTTCATGTATTTTAATTACTTCCCCTCTCTACTTTTTTGCATATCTAATATAAATTTACTTTTCAATATACTTTCTTTAATTCTCCTTAATTCCCGTAATTTTTCTTCAAAAGTGACTATCAATCGGCAGACCCGACGCGACTGACAGATAAGCCGACGTTAATAGCAGGTCTAATTCGGGGACGGAGGGAGTAATTGTTTTAGATAAATTGGATTGTCTTTGAGATCATTTCAAATAGTTGGAATTTCATAATTGTCTATGATAATTAATTTCATAATGAAATTAATAACCTTAAAGTATTACTCATAACATTGGATTTAAGTTGCTATCAACAAAACTTCTACATTTATATCGACATTTGCAATCTGAAGGGTAGTAGGCTAGTAGCTTAGATAATCCATAGCTAAAATTCAATAGTCCATACCATATATTGGTTTTATAGTAACAATTTCAGGTATTAAATGAAATGGAATCCGATTAATTAGCTTACATCAATACCCTTTTATCATTCATATATAAAATTTACTAACGTTGGAAATTGTATGGAAATTACAGGAAGAAAATGATGGTGGCAAGAGGACAAAAGAGATGAAACCCGGACAAACAAGTGAACAACACGAACGATCTTTCTTGGGTCTCACCGTCTCACACTTGTTTTTGTTTTGTTTAGTTTCTTAATGAATGCACATATATATCTTAGAGATATTTTGAGATCTTTTGTAGCCACTTGTACAGTTAAATTTCATAAGAAACAATACAAAGGTGGTAGCTGTCACATTTTCAAATGTGATTCACCCCATTTTGATTAGATTTGCATTATTCTTCTCAACCAATTTGCAACAATAATGCTTGATTAAAGGTAACCATTGAATTATGACTAATATAATACCAATACGTCAAGTTATTATTATTAAAGTTGGATCAATTTTAACTTTTTAAAAAATGACAAGGTTAATGGGCAATGTCAGCAATTGCTCAAAATCTCTAATCAATCATCAAAGTGTTTGTAGTTTTGGATAACAATATGTGTTAATTTGTGATTGGGTGGACTAAAAATGATTTTGAAATGCACTTGAAATAATATATACAATTAGTTTATTTAAAGAAGTAAAATATCATGTATAATAGATATTTATTCGATAGGCTAATTAACCTTGAGAAGGGGAAATAATCCCTTTGAGTAGTAATGTAGTATTGAGGGAAGAGTCCAAGGGCCTGTTCATATTTACTGAGCTGAACTGAAGTGATTGGAGCTGAACTAAACTGAACTGAACTGATCTGATTGGAAATGAACTGAACTGAACTGAACTAAGCTGAAATGAATATTTTATGAGAGAGGGAAATTAAGAGCTGAACTGAACTGAACTGATTGGAGCTGAGCTGAACTGAACTGAACTGATTGGAACTGAACTGAACTGAACTGGACTGAAAATAAGTAAATATGAACAGGCCCCAAGACGAAAGAGTACGTCATATGATTAGTACAAATTACATAGCATGATAATTAAATATATGGACTTATTTAGTTAGAGCATCTTGGTTAATTATTAGGACTTACTTGTAATATTATGTCTAGATACCTTCTTAGTATATATATATGTATATATATATCTATAACTTTATACTAAAGGCGAAACCAGGAATGACACATGTCATCTCCTGGTTAAAAAATTTCCTTCCAAAAGTTTTTTTTTTTTAATTTTTATTTTTTTGGCCAAAGCTTCTTAAAGAAGTTTTTAATACAAACTATGCTATAATATTTCATTTCCTATTTGATAAGTATATTCTATTTGTACACATTCAAACAAAGATATTATTTTTTTATACAATAATATGCAATAAAAGTTTGCTATCTATAACCTTGTAATGTAATTCATAGTTATTTTTATTAGTCGTGCATGCATTATTATCTCTGTTTTCTTTAGCGTGATAAATTTTTATTATTTATTTTTTTTTTATTTTTTTTTGTAATTACAGAACTTTCATCCTATTTTGCAATTAGGTATAATTTTTTATAATTAAATAATAGTGTTAAACTAATGATAATTATTAAGTATTAAAAATTACCGTGCATGGCGCGGGACTTAACCTAGTATATATATATATATATATATATATATATATATATATATATATATATATATATATATATATATATATATATATATATATATATATAACCAAATTCCACTAACTTGTTTTGACATCTTTTTAGTTTCCTTCTGATTTTTTTTTTTTTAAAAAAAAAAAAAAAAAACAAACAGGAAACAAGAAATAATAATTAAATAAATCAATTGACATTATCAAAACAAGAAAAAATAAAACATCAAAAAAATTACCTTAAATCAAACATAGGGTTGGCACTTGGCAAAGGAGGAATCCCTTAAATCAGTAATTAACAAAGCAATACGACTAATTTGATCACATGAGTTATGTATTTAATTCCATATAACCTTTTGATACGAATAATCATGAAAAATAAAAATTAAAAATGCTCATCGCCAATGTTACAAAAGAAGAATCGTTTGAGTTTGGTTGAAAATAATTTTTTTTTTTTCCATTGAAATTTGTGAGAAAATAGACAATATAAAATTCCATGGAATTATATGGAAAATTGTATTGATGTAATAATGATATACTAATTTGAATCGATTGAAAAATATAGAAATTGTAGAAATTAATATAGTAGCTTCAATTAAAAATACTCTTTATTTTTTTATGATATAAATTAAGACTTAATAAGTGTCAAATTTGTTTAAAGATAGTAACTTTGTTTGCAAATCTATATTAATATTATATTATCGAGTTGCTCACGAACTTATCGAGTCAAGTTAGAGCTTGCTCAACTCGTACTCGTTAACATCTTGAGTCGAGTCGAGCTAACTCGAGTCGAATTTTGACCGAGCGTTGACCGAATTGAGTACGAGTTGCTCGCGAGCTGCTCAACTCAATTAACACCCCTAGCCGTGACCCCCGCTGTTGTCTTCCTTAACCCAAACCTCCCCTCCTGCTAATTTACAGAAAATCTAGAAAAAATTCCCAAGGAAGCCAAAATCTTCACTGATGCTTCAAATTCCCGACCTTTGTCCAGCCAATATGGGAGCCTGGATTCAAACCATCCGATGCTTCAAATTTAGCCAATCCTTGGCTACACTATGTTATCTTTAATTTTGTGTTTTTATTTTTGTTGATTTTGATACTCTATTTTGTATATATAGCTTAATTTCTTTTGTGAAAAAAAAGTGTCACTTTTGTGGGGAAAAAAAGTCATTTTTGTGATAAAAAGTCACTTTTGTGAAAAAAAAGGGTCACCTTTGTGAAAAAGGGTCACTTTTATACAAAAAAAGGGTCACTTTTGTAAAAGAAAAATGGTCACTTTTCGTAAAATGTTCGATGTACAATAAAATTATTGTAAATCGGGGGCATGCAAAAGTTTTTGATTTTAAAATTAGGGGTCACTTGTTGAATATAATACCAGTTACGTGTGTATAAACCTTAGGTCCACTATAATGTTATTGTGGACCAGGTCCACACAAGATTTTCTTAATTAAACTTGGGTAGCCCTGACTAACCCTTATAACAATATCACAACTTATCTGAACTTATTTTATCTTATCTGGAATTTTTTTTAAAAGAAACTGCTCGGCGAGCAAGATTAGCATAAATTAACCAAAGTCAATATCCACCAAGGCAATTAAGCCTTGGGGGAAGGAAGATACAAACACTTGTTCCACATTGTTCTCAGGGCTAATCCTAGCAGCCATATGGGCAACATAATCCCCCCCCCCCCCCCACCCACCCCTTTTAATATGATTACATGAAAAAGAAAGGAACTTCGTACTCAAAGCAATAATATCATCAAAAATCAGATCCACAGGTGCTCTTCCATCTCTGGGCTTGCAAACAACATTCACCACTGCAGACGAGTCACACTAAGCTCCACCTTCTGCATACCCATATCCTTTGCAAGAATTAAGTCCATTCTAGTAGCCAAAGACTCTGTCGTCACTACACTCCCCATAACACTTAAGCGACGCACCATAACAGCTCGAATTCTGCCCAGATCATCTCTGATAACAGCCCTAAGACCTACTCCCCCATCCCTCCTTCACAGCAGCGTCAACATTGATGCGTAACACCCCAGCCGCAGGTGCATACCAAGCACTCCTAGCAGCCACAGCAGTGCGTCTGACCGAACAGGACACAACACCCATATACCCCGAATAATCACCCACGAGTTTCACAAAGCCAAGCACACCAATATCCCTGTTACTCCATGGCTCCTCAAAGATAACAGCGTTCCTGTAAGCCCACGCAGCCCAAGCCAATGAAACAAACAGCAAGAAATCCTCTTTACTAACCTTGGAATGAAACCACAGCAGCCTTTCCATGAATGAAGAAGAGGGAGCATCGGCTAAAAGATTGGCAAAGGGTGACATATCCCAAATGCTCGCAACATTTGAACACGAGAAAATTGCATGAATGATACTTTCAGCCTCTCTGCTACAAATTTTACACATCCCATCATCTCTTATGTGTCTTTGGTGCAGCCTCTCAAATGTAGCTAATGAACCTGTACACGCTCGCCAGATGAAATTGCGTAATTTCGGAGGCCCATCAACATTCCAAATTTTATTCCAAGCCAAAGCAGCTGTACTACCAAAGTGTGACTCCCACCCACGAATATGGATCAATCTACCAGTCAAATATCCAGATTTTGTAGTGTAAATGCCATCCTCTGCCGCTGCCCAGAATCTATGTAGACACCTAAAAATGTCTCCCCGAAACCAAACCCGATGATGAACAAACTTTTACCGCCACTATTGGTCGGGTTCAGTATTTAATCCCGAGAGTGCTTAAAAAATCGTATTTAATTAAATTCAATTTTTTTTGAATGGTCCATGGATCAGTCTTGATGTTTAGTCAAAGCATAGTTTTTTATTATTTTAGCCCTGTAGACACCTAAAAATGTCTCAAAAAAACCAAACCCGATGATGAACAACCTTTCACCGCCATTATTGGTCGGGTTGAGTATTTAATCTTGGAGTGCTTAAATCCATATTTCCATTTCATAAAACAACCCAAATTCTAGCCCATTTCCCCAAACCATAACTTATTTTCCACTTTTCGTACCTTTAAACCCAAAATAATTCATTTCGTGTCCCTGTAAAATCATTCATTTCGTGTCCTTTTTATAAAACGTTTATTACAGTTTATTTTAGTCCATTATCTGGGTTCAATGATTGAATATTTGTATGGGGTTTTAAAAGAGCTTTTCAAATATATATTATAAGCCCAAATCCGAGTTATAACGAATAAGTTATGGCCAAAATATTAAACTGAGCCCAAACCGAACCTAAGCCCACCTTACCTACGACCCAATGATCATGTAGAGGGTCAAAATTATTTAATCCAATTCCTAAACCAATTAGGATTAATTGGAAGCTTCTATAAGTTTCTAAAAGATCCTAATTATTCTTTTTGAAAAGATAAGATTAAAGAGTTTGAAATTGAATAAAACTCCTTTTTTTGAAAGACCTAATTCTATCTGAATTGAAAGACGTTCAAAGATAGACATATATTATTTTTGTGACTCATAGTTTTTATCCTAATTTTATAGGGTTGGATATCCCTTGAAATTATCTTTCCAATGATATATTATAATATCAATTCCGAGCTATAACGGAAAAGATATGAATAAAATGTCAAACTCTATCCAAAACTGACACCGTCTCATTATTTCGGCTATATCTTTTGTTATACAAAATATTTTAATCTGATTTCAATTGGGTTAGAAAGTAGACTTCAAGATATTTCCAACAATATCTTATTAATCTTATTCCGATTTCTGGATCAACAGATATGATAAAAACAAAAACCGCAAAAACTACATTCTATCGAGTTTTATTTCGATTTAATTCGGATCTTGTCATAATTTTTCGACCCTTCTTTTTTCTCTATAAATAGAGGTCATATCACCCCTTTTCCAATTATCAATAAGATTGATCATCAAATAATTCTCTTCTCCCTATTTAGCCTAAACACTAGCCTCCCTATTCTTTCATTCCTTCCCTTAAGCACTCCAAGGAGTTCATACAATACCCAAAGTTTTATACTTAAAACCAAGGTGTGAAAAGGTAGAATTAACTGAGGGTTTGGACCAAATCAAATCTATATTTATTTAATTTAATTTTCATTTGATTTATATTTTTATTGAAGTTACTAACAGTTTATTCATGATGTAGCAATTTAAAGGAACGCGCGGAATGTGAGTAATTAATTAATTTAATTACTCTTATTTTATTTTTATATTGCTAGTATCATGATTAGGTTTATTATTATTTGATTTAACTCACATTATTATTGCTAAATTGCTTCCAATATTAATGTTTATTCTATTATTTTTATGATCACTATATTGCATGTTTAAAGGGAATATGTAATTGAAAATCACGCCTAATAAGATAATTTGAACAACCGGTTTAGGTTCCTTTTTAATCTTGTTGTTTAATCAAGTGATCACGATATTTTAGAATTATATGTTGCATTAATATTCAACCAATCTAGCTTAATAATAGTTTGGAGCGAATTGAATCTCTGTTTGCATGCCTTTGAGATCGCAGGAATCACTTTTCACTATAAGAATCGAGTAGAGGTCAATACGGGCGAATGTGACTCCATGACTCACTTCGTACCATCATCCCCGATCCTCCTTTCGTGGTTCCGAACCATATGTAGTTAGTAATCTCATGGATTATGAATGGGGTGTAACCTTCACGGGTCAATCGTTATCTGTTGCCTATCGTTGACCCTTTAATCGTGGTTGCCTTTTATGATCCATGAACGGTTTACAAGTTCCTTAAAAACTTGTTGGCGGCTCCTACTTTATTTGTCCCTAATCGTATTATGTTAATTCCCACTTCCTATGAGTGCCAAGCATATTCACACATGCTTTAACGTAGGCGCACTTCGAGCGACGCCTACAAGCCCAAACCTTTTTTATTTTTTATTTTGGCCAAAACCTGTTATTTATTTTATTTATTTTGTTTAATTATTTATTTTAGCCCAATTAATAATAATAAATCAGAAATGACCCGAAATTATTAATCGACACTTAAAAATGCTGAATGAAATTAGGGATAAAAATTAATTTGGACGGAAAAATGGACTACAGACTCCCGCGTCACGGTAAATGTCCAGCATGTCATGGGAATGTTCCCCGTCTAACGGTGGATTTCCCGTGACATGGTGCCCCTGCCGTGACACGGGGCAGTTCCGTGTCCTTTCTGCGTAAACCCTTCATGTGTTTTATTCCCCGTACCCTAAATATTTCCCGCGTCACACAACTGTTCACCGTGTCACGGGAAACTGTCCCGTCTAACGGTGCCAAGCATCGTGTCACGGAGCCCTCTTCCGTGTCGTGGTGTAATTTTTTAGGGTTTTTATCTTTTTAGGGTTCCGTGTGTTCCCTCAGCACATTTTTTTCTATAAATACCCCCTTATATCTGATGTACGGGGCATCAATTAATTCTCTATTTTTCTCTCCTCTATGCTCTAAGCCTAAACACTAGCGTACCCTTCTTCTTTCAAAATTCCTTCTTCAAGCACTCCAAGGAGTCCATACTTTACTCGTGGTTTTGTCCTTAAGACAAGGCGTAAAAGGTAGAACTTTTGAGGGTTTGGCCCCAAATCAATTCTATTTAATTTAATTTAATTATCGTTTTATTATTATTTCCTTGAAGTTACTAACTCGTTTATTATTTTATAGTTGTAAACAAATAGAATCAAAGTAAGAATTATGCTCCTTTTATTATCCTTTCGTGGTTTCGAACCATATGGAGTTAGTAATCTCATGGATTATGAATGGGGTGTAACCTTCACGGGTCAATCGTTGTTGCCTATCGTTATCCCTTATCGTGGTTGCCTTTTTATGATCCGTGAACGGTTTACAAGTTCCTTAAAAACTTGTTGGCGGCCCCCTACTTTTCTTTGTCCCTAATCGTTGTCCCTAATCGTAATGTCAATTCCCACTTCCTATGAGTGCCAAGCATATTCACACATGCTTTAATTAACGTAGACGCACTTTGAACGACGCCTACAATCTGATATCTTTTTTGTGTTGAAAACTCAGAGGTATAATCTGAGCAAGACTAGCATCCTCAAGAGAAAGGTGTTGGTGCAAAGCTTTAATGTTCCAGGTACGATTTTCAGCATCAATCAAGTCCTCAACTCGTAAGTCGGCAGAGCTTTCAATATTGGGACTTGGAACACGACTAACACCTTCACTCGGCAGCCACACATCATCCCACACATTAATATCTCTCCCATCCCCCACTCTCCATTTCAAACCATCAAGTAGAAGAGCCTTAGAGCCCCAAATACTTTTCCACACAAAGCTAGGGTCATGACCACGATTTGCCGACAAAAAATCATCATTTTTAAAATGTCAGGCTTTTAACACTTGATGCACGAGGGAATTAGGGTTACAAATCATCCTCCAACCTTGCTTGGCTAAAAGAGCTTGGTTGAAGGTGCTTAAATCACAAAAGCCCATCCCACCAAAGGACTTTGGAAGACACAATTTCTCCCAGCTAATCCAGTGGAGTTTTCTCTCCGTTCCCGTAGCACCCCACCAAAAACGAGCCACCATTCTATTGTTATCATCGATAATGCCTTCCGGAATACGAAACAAACCCATCATATAAGTCGAAATAGCTTGCGCTACAACCTTAATGAGCACCTCCTTCCCGGCTTGGGAGAGAAATTTCTCCTTCCACCCTTGCATCTTCTTCCAAATCCACTGTATGAATTGGGGCTTCAACTCAAAACTCTGAGCGGTAACAGGTGGTCTAACAATACTGGAGAGAAATTCGGTTGTTGTATCCGGAATACCATACTCCAAAAGAGATTTTGTTCCTGGGGCGACCATGTTTCCTATATTTCGATTTCTCCTTCTTCTACCTCTTCGTCTTCTCGCGGTAGCTTCGATCTCAGAATCAAAAGGTGTTAAATCATCTGAACCTGAACTTCGAGTTTGCATGCAACAAAGAAACTAAAACGGGAGATCAAAGACACAAGGAACAATAGCTGAAGCAACAAAATATATGCTTAGTAAAACGAATCACAAATAACTAGAATGAAACCGTTAGTCCCCGGAAACGGCGCCAAAATTTGATAGGCGTGTCGCGTACCTAACAAAAATAAACCTAACTAGACCACTACTATGTAGACGGGCAAGCAAGGGTCGGATCCCAAGAGACTACGGTTCAACTGATTAAATAGACTCAAGCAATTACTAAGCAAGTAACCAAATCAAATGAATGAGAATCAATAATTAAATAACTAATTAAAACTATTAAATCAAAACAAAATGACAATTCAATGCTAAAAACATACAAGATCAAGCTTCACCACGAATACAATTAATGCAATAGTCGTTCTACCCCTAACACATAATTTAATTGATTAAAGAGGAAAAGTAATCCATGAATAATACCAATAGTCTCTCCCAAGTTATCAATGGCTTCTATAACCACAATCAAGCCTACTTCCATGGAATCATGTAAATTAGAGACCTTAAGCACATTACTCTAATTTCCTAATCATCCATTCAACTACTCCCGTGATGAACTTCAAACCCTTAATTGATTTATTCAAATCCGTCAAAACCCAACTCCCGTTGCGATTAAAACAAAGGATTAATAACAATACCAATTATCCCTAATCTAGTATTGGCATAAGCATAATCAATTAAGCAAATCAATTACAATTATTATTAGAGAATTTAAAGAATTAAATCATGCATTAATCATATTCGGGTTCCGCTAGATCTTGGAATAAAGAACTACTCACACATATTAATGAAAGCAAAAACAATAATCAATGAAGAAAACATGATTAATAAGCAGTTAAAAGTAAAAGAAGAAATAAAGATGAATACCAATTGCTTGAATGAAGAAAAGTACCAATTGTTGATGAATAAAGATTAAAACTTGAAAGTGGAATGTAATCTAGATCTAGAGAGAATATTAGGGTTCTAATAGTGTTTTAAAACTGCTAGGATAATGATTAAGTATGTTAAGTCGGGGTTTACAAAGGGTATTTATATTCCTTAATTAAGAAAACCCGAAAATAGTGAAAATACGCTTCGCGAAACTCCGCCTGGTCAGACCGGGCAAGGCTGCCCGGTCGGGCGCAAGAAACAAAGTCGGCTTGCGCTTCTTCATCTAGCTTCCTCATGTAATACCTCGTCTGCCCGGGCTGCCCGGGCAAGGCTGCCCGGTCCGGGCGGACGGAAGTTGAGTTCTTCATATTCTCCGCATTTCTCTTCCTTCCTTCGCCCTGGCTGCCAGGGCAATGTTGCCCTCCAGGGCGGACACGGGTATCATCACACTTCCATCTTAACAAACTCTCGTGACCATCCAAATTAGTCTCGTTCATCCTGAAATACATCAAAAATAACGAAACTACCCATAAAAGCACAACATGATCACAACCAAATCAAAACAAGCTAAAATAAGCTATGAACAATTAATCTAAGCTTGAAAACTACCTAAATGAACTCTAAAAACACGCTCAATATACGACTTATCACATCTTCTTCCAAATCCACTCCTTAAGACATGAGAAGACAACTTTTTTTTATCTCCCAATCATAGTCGGAAGGCTAAGGTATTTCTCATGTCTAGCCACTTGCTTCACCCCAAGAACTCCGATGATGTCCCTCCTTCAGCTTGCCTCCACGTTCTTGCTAAAAGACTTTTCGGACTTATCAAAATTTGTTTTTTGCCCCGATGCTCGTTCATAAATGCTAATAATGTTAGCAATTGTAGAGCATTCATGAAGTGTCGCCCTCGAGAATAAAATACTATCGTCCGCAAAAAACAAGTGAGAGATTCTCAGAGCACCTCTACATACCAAGGCCCCATGGATAAGATTCTCATTAGCCGCTTTGACCAGCAATGAAGAAAAAGCTTTGGCACAAAGGAGGAAAATATAGGGGGATATCGGATCCCCCTGCCTCAAACCACGAGAAGGAGAAATAGAACCAGTAAATTGTCCATTGAACTTGAAGGAGTACTTAACCGAAGACAAACACATCATAATGCGACTCGTCCACCCATCATCGAAACCCAACTTATCAAGAATATGCTTCAAAAAAGTCCACTCAACTCGGTCATAGGCCTTACTCATATCAAGTTTAAGCGCCATCGTTCCTCGTTTCCCCTCCCCCCTTCTCTTCATGGCATGAAAAATCTCGAACGCCACAATCGCATTATCTTTGATCAAACGAACCGGCACAAAAGCACTCTGATGATGAGAAATAAGCTCCGGAAGGATAACCTTAAGACGATTAGCCATCATCTTAGAGATTATTTTATTGATAACATTGCATAAGCTTATTGGTCGAAACTCAGTCATCTTCGTCGGTTCCTGGCATTTAGGAATTAACACGATGCAAGTCTTGTTCACCTCACTAAGATCACCCCCCCTCCCCTCAGTCCACCACTTCTAAATAAAAACCACAACATCAGGTGCCACAATGTGCCAACATTTCTGGAAAAAGAGAGCATGCATTCCGTCAACCCCCGGGGCCTTATTAGGATGCATCTGAGAGAGAGCTTGAAAAATTTCATCCATCGTGGGTACTTTTGTAAGGGCCTCATTCATATAAGTTGACACCATCGAGTTAAGACCTGCAAGAGCCTCCTCAAAACTAAGCTAGAAGGCAATGATGAAGAAAAAATGTTAGAAAAATAATTTTCAATGATGCCTTCCATCTACCCTTCATCATCACACATGACTCCATTTGCATCTTCAAGCTTGCTAATGCAATTATGCCGCCTTCTATAATTAGCTTTATGGTGAAAATACAAGGAATTTTTATCACCAACCTTTAACATATTGACTCTAGCTCGCGCGTGCCAATAAGACTCATCGAGTCTTTGTAATTCCTCCAGTTCAGCCACGATATTAGCACATTGCTCCATCGTCACAGCATCCGGATCACAACGCTGCCAATTCTGAAGCTCTTGCTCCTTGAGAGTGATTTTTTTCCTTGTGTCCCCAAATGTCTCATTGGCCCAAAAGTGAAGTCTACTAGCATAAGCAGCAGTTTTAGCACCAATACTCTGCCCAGCACCATTAGCCCAAGCATCCTTCACTGTACGTTGAAACTCTCCATGAGACAACCATAAAGCTTCGAAATACCGATGCTTTCTACCCTTTTTTCGTCGCCTCTCATAATCAGTCTCCAATAAAAAGGAGCGTGGTCAGAGTAAACGATAGGAAAGTGACAAACATGCCTCTTTCTAAACAGCTCACACCACCCATCACAAGCAACAAAACGGTCTAACCTTTCCCTAACAACATGTAATGTCTTGGATCATTTCCTATCTGCCATGTGAAAATTTTCCCCTTATATCCAAGATCACTAAATTCACATTGCTCCGTCATATCACGAACAAGCTCCATCTTCCTTTCACTTCTACTCACTCCACCGCTCTTCTCATTATCATGCAATATCTCATTAAAATCACCAAAGACAACCATAGGAACATGAATCTCATCCTTCAGCATCCGAATTAACTCAAAAGTAAAGCGTTTATTCCCAGTTTCCGGCCAACCGTACACTCCAACCGCTGCCCGGCCACTTTGGTGTTTTATCCGCATCTCTAACCTCAATAGCCATATGATGAGCCGAATAGGACCAAATATGAGCATTAATGTCCTTCCACCATAAGCCAATCCCACCGGAATTACCAACACTACTCAAACAAACTCCATCCGTAAAACCACACCGATTTCTAATAGCCTCTAACCTACGCGCATCAGTCATAGTCTCCATAACAAGCACAATATTTGGGCGTTCCCTCTAACACCAATATTGGAGATTATGAACTTTCCGGGGGTTGCCTAATCCCCGGCAGTTCCAGCTCAAGATTTTCATTGTCGTTCGCGGGGTTGGTACACGCCAACCTTTGCTACTTTCCCCGCATTAGTGACCATGGTAGAACCCTCACCAAACTTGTACTTCTTTCCATTGCCTTCAAGCACGTCACCCAATTCATCAGACAACTCCCCTGTATGTTTCCTCTTCAAACCCACCACACCTTCCTTATCATCCCTCTCCATGTGCATCCCATCCCTCCCATGTAACAATTTCACTTTTCTTAATTTTTTGCTAGCTATATTCGGAGCATTAAGAATAGCAGCATCATGTACCCCCCTATCTCCAATTAAACTGGCAGCATTAATTTCCTTGGCATCACATATATAGCCAAAAGTCAACCCACTAGCGTTCCCACTATCACTGACAACATTCCCCTCTTTTTCCAACCCATCTATTGTGACCCCACCCAATTGAGACACCACATCATTCACCACACCTTTGTGCTCCTTACTAACAAAACGGGTCTTTTTAGCAATAAATAATTGTTTTTCATAGCTCCCCTCTTCACTTTTATCACTCTCATCAATTGGTTTCACTACTTTCCAAGGAGACAAAACCCTCATAGTATCACTGTATTTTTTCCCAGTTGGCAGATCATTATTATCTTCATCACAATCTTTATCCCCATGTCCTAACTTCCCACACACATAAGAAAATATAAGGAGCTTTTCATACTTAATATCAACGTACTGTTTATCCCCACCCCTCAATTTCAAGCTAATTTTTTTTAGCGGCTTCCGCACATCCACATTCACTTTGATGCGAAGGGATTTATTAATTCCAGCATTTCCAGTATTTTCCAAATATAAGAACGAGCCAAATTTATCGCCAATAGTTTGAGCATTTGCAATATTATTCCTCCCCATAAAGGAAGATCATAAAACCTAACCCAAAAAGGAACATAAAATAGAGGGATTTTAGACAGTTTACAATTACCTTCAATGTTGCTCAAAATCAACACATGTCTGTCAAAGTGCCAAGGTTGTTGCCCCTCCATTACTTTACTCTTATCCTTCCAATGGTGGGATTGGAACAGATACAAATTCTTCTCAATACAGTTGGCCTCCATTCCATGCTTAGGGTTCCAGAGCCGGTTCATTTGAGCGATTAAAGTGTTTGAATTTACATGCCTTTCAGTCCAAATATTTCCTACAACCCCTAAGGAAACCCTAGCTTCCTCCTGCTCCTTTGCTTCCACTATCCAATCAACCCCATCTTCATCGTCACTAAGCGTAGGTTCGTTACGGGTAATAGAGAGATTATCGTCACCACTTGCCATTAAAACAACCTCAAAAATTCGAGACAAAGCCTTCAACGAAGGAAGAAACTAGGATGCCCTAGAGAAACCCTCCCAAAAGTCGCACTCTAGAGGGAAAAAATTATATCAAAGGAGGCTAGTTGGATTTTTACCCTTATCGATCTAAACTTATTAACCCTGAAATAAGTGAAAATAAGGTGAACATATTAGGGCCTTAATCAATTTAAATCATCTAAATCAATCAAATTTATGTATAATTGTATAGTAACCTTTTTTAAGCCAGTAATTGTATAGTTACCTTAAGGGGCCGTTTAGTTCACCCGGGGTAAACGGAATGGAATGAACAAAGGGAATGGAAGAGAATGGAATGAAAATACCCAATATTCTCTATGTTGTTTGTTTTAGAAACAAAGGGAAAGAATCTCATCAACCCACCATCACACAACCACCTAATTCATATACTTTCCACCTTTTGTAGCCACCATCCGTCCACCAAATCACCAGCCGCACCTTCGCCGCCCTCCGCCGCACACGCGCATCACTCTCTTCCCTGAAAATCAACCTCTAAAAAACCCTAGAAACTAACCCAACCCATAGAAATCCCTCCCTCTCCCCGCAAAACCACCGTCCGACCCTCCCCTACCCTTGAAACCCTAGCGGCTAGGTTTTCGAGGGTGGGGGAGGGTCGGACGACGGTTTTGCGGGGAGAGGGAGGGATTTCTAGGGGTTGGGTTAGAGTTTGCGTGAGGAGAAGAGAGTTTTACGGGGAGGGGGAGAGGCGGCGAAGGTCGTCGGAGAGGCGGCGAAGCAATGGGTAGTGCGGTGGTTGGGTTTCTCGGTGGTGTGTGGAGGTAGGAAGGTGGTGATGTGGTGGTGGCTAGGGAATGGAATGGAAAAGTCTAGGGGGTGGGGAATGACCTTAGAGGGATTTGGGGTAATGAAGAGGGGAAAGGGAATGAAAGAAAGTTCTAAACAAACATCAACAAAGGGAATCGAGCCAGTTGGTTCCCATTCCCTTTCCTGATTACCCCCAACCAAACGGCCCCTAATTGATTTATTATACTACATAGTACTTAACTCAAATAATGTGACAAGCAAAGAAGCTTACAATAATTTTATTATGATTAAAAGCATTTAATTTAATTATTTTTAGCGTTGATTTTATTAGGCGTTAAATATGTTAAGAATAGCATAGCCCTCTTCATCGATGAGGAAATCAATTAATTTCGAGACATTTGTGTCTGCTTTATAAATGGTACTCCCCAATTATCTTTGAACTTATACACTACACTATAATGTTGATGCACAATATACAAAAATATTTCGCTTTTAATAAGGAAATTTTGTGTAGAACTACTCTAAAGATAGGGTCATTTGTGAACAACTATCCATTTTTTTTATTTGTTTAGTATTACCCACAAGTTTGAAAACGTTTGAGTAGCACTACTCATTAATTTTCGTAAAAAAAAAAAAAAAAAAAAAAAAAAAAAAAAACTACTTATTAACACTTTCCTTCTAATTAAGACTTTATCGAAGCCCACTTTTTTCACTTTTGCCGCTCAATTAACTCTCCCAAATTGTATAAAGGTTTTAATTAACCAAATTAGGGTTTGAATTAGAATTTATTTTAGGGTTCATGAGTTTAATATTATTTGGGGATTTTGATTTCTAAAATTTGGGGGTTTAATTGTGTAGAAACCTAAAAATGTCTCCCCAAAACCAAACCCGATGATGAACAACCTTTCACCGCCATTATTGGTCGGGTTGAGTATTTAATCTTGGAGTGCTTAAATCCATATTCAAATCCATATTTTCATTTCATAAACCAACCCAACTTCTATCCCATTTTCCCAAACCATAACTTATTTTCCTCTTTTCGTGTCTTTAAACCCAAAATAATTCATTTCGTGTCCTTTAAAATCAATCATTTCGTGTCCTTTTATAAAAACGTTTAATCCAGTTTATTTTGGTCCAAAATCTGGATTCAATGATTGAATAGTTGGATGAAGCTTGAAAAGATCTTTACAACGATATATTATAAGCCCAAATCCGAGTTATAACGAATAAGTTATGGCCAAAATATTAAACTGAGCCCAAACCGAACCTAAACCCACCTTACCTACGACCCAATGATCTTGTAGAGGGTCCAAATTATTTAATCCCATTCCTAAACCAATTAGGATTAATTAGAAGCTTCTATAAGTTTCTAAAATATCTTAATTATCATTTTTAAAAAGATAAGATTAAAGAGTTTGAAATTGAATAAAACTTTTCTTTTTGAAAATCCTATTTCTAACCGAATTGAAAGATGTTCAAATATATACAGATATTATTTTCATGCCTCATAGTTTTTATCCAAATTTTATATGGTTGGATAGCCCTTGAAATTATCTTTCCAATGCTATATTATAATATCAATTCCGAGCTATAACAGAAAAGATATGAATAAAATGTCAAACTCTATCCAAAACAGACACCGTCTCACTATTTCATCCATATATTTTATATTCTAATTGGGTTAGAAAGTAGACTTCAAGAGCTTTCCAACGATATCTTATTCATCTTATTCCAATTTCTGGATCAAAAGATATGATAAAAACAAAAACCGCAAAAACTGTTGTCTATCGCAAGAGTTTTAATCCGATTCGAACTCGATCTTTTCTTACTTCTTCGACCCTCTTTTTTCCCTATAAATAGAGGTCATATCACCCCTTTTTCAACCATCAAATAATTCTCTTCTCCCTCTTTAGCCTAAACACTAGCTTCCCCATTCTTTCACTATTTCTTCCTTTAAGCACTCCAAGGAGTTCATACAATACCCAAAGTTCTATACTTAAACCAAGGTGTGAAAGGTATAATTGATTGAGGGTTTGGACCAAATCAACTCTACTTTTATTTTAATTTAATTTTCATTTGATTTATTTTTTAGTGAAGTTACTAACAGTTTATTCATGATGTAGCAATTTAAAGGAACGCGTGGAATGTGAGTAATTAATTAATTTAATTACTCTTATTTTATTTTAATATTGCTAGTATCATGATTAGGGTTATTTTATATTTGATTTTACTAACAAATTTGTTAAATTGCTTCCAATATTAATGTTTATTCTATTATTTTCATGATCACCATATTGCATGTTTAAAGGGAATATGTAATTGAAAATCACGTCTAATAAGATAATTTGGACAACCGGTTTAGGATCCTTTTTAATCTTGTTGTTTAATCAAGTGATCACAATATTTTAGAATTATATGTTGCATTAATATCAAACCAATTTAGCGTAATAATAGTTTGGAGCAAATTGAATCTTTGTTTGCATGCCTTTGAGATCGCATGAATCACTTTCCACTATAAGAATCGAGTAGAGGCCAATACGGGCGAATGTGACTCCATGAATCACTTCGTACCATCATCCCCGATCCTCCTTTCGTGGTTCCGAACCACATGGAGTTAGTAATATCATGGATTATGAATGGGGTGTAACCTTCACGGGTCAATCGTTGTTGCCTATCGTTGTCCCTTATTCGTGGTTGTCTTTTATGATCCGTGAACGGTTTACAAGTTCCTTAAAAACTTGTTGGCGGCTCCCTACTTTCCTTGTCCCTAATCGTGTCCCTTGTCGTATTATGTCAATTCCCACTTCCTATGAGTGCTAAGCATATTCACACATGCTTTTAACGTAGGCGCACTTCAAGCGATGCCTACAATTTGGCGACTCCACTGAGGAGGATTCTTGGTTATTTATCGATTTGAGTGAGCAGTATTTAATTGAGATGAGTGGATGAGACTTGAAAGATTCTTGAAAAATATTCCTTAAATTTAATTGGCATTGTCACATATGCATATGATTTTTTTAGGTTACCTATTTTGCCACAATAATACGTATTCTACATATGTTCCACTAGGAAGGCTGCCTTGCTAACGCGTCCAAACTCTTAACCATGGTACCCTTTGACACCCAAAAGCTTGACCATAGTGCAACATAGATCTTGACTTTAGGTTGCGAACTTCATTGCATCATTCGTGACAATGTGATTATATGTGCATTTTTTGACTTTGTATTTATTCATTATCAAACCCTTTTTTTATTATTAGATTCGAGCCATAGATTTTATTTTATTTTTTAATTTTTGAGTCAACCCGAATTTTTATTCCCGTATACTGCACAAGAGTCAACTTGTTTTGGTCATATCTGGAGTTCTAGAAATAGTTACGTGTCGTGAAACCAATGGATCTGTAGCCCCGAGTTTTATCTTTCATTTGGAATTGGTTTCGTCCCAATCGGAGTCGCAGATAAAAAGTTATAACTGATATACTACAGTCTGTCCAGTTTAGGTGTCTTTTTAGCGTCAACTTTCTTTTATTTATTTATTTATTTATTTATTTATCTTTTTTCGTGTCAAGCTAGTCTTAGCCAAGTCCTTTAATCCGTGTCAACTCATATAATATAGGATTATAGATTTTTATTTTTATTTATTTATTTTTTATACCCATGAGTCATAACTCTTCTAGAATTCTAGTCATCTTCCTAGTTTCTTGTGATCAATTTTTGTGCTAACCTTAACATGGGTTCTTTGTCTTTGATTGTGGTTGATCTTATTTATGACTAACGATTGCCAAGGGACCATTTTCACCTATTAAATAGCATAAACATTAAAATTGGACAAAATTAATCAAGTTAGTTTGTCTTTTAGTCTTCCGTGCTATTTGGTCATTGGGTCTTTTGTTTTTCATAACGTCCTCATGTCTAGCCATGCGATCATACCACGAGTCTTAATAAACTCACCTAATCACATATGTTGAGTCATTGCACACACTTTGTCTTTGAGTAATGCACTATAATGTTTATGATCGTATATTAAGACCATGCATGCGTCATTTTCCGTCATAATAGGAATGAGTGGAGTTTTTCCCTTAGTTTTCAAAATTGTTTCATACACTCTTCCTTTCCAATCCGAGTATTGAGTGAATGCATTAAGTGAGTTTATCCTTACACATTACTTGAGTCTAAAATCACTAGGCAATAGTTGGAAGAATAAGGGGAACGTCACTCCTTCCTTCTTTCCTTCCAATCAAAACATCAACAACATGAAACTATTTTCCAGCAGGCAGCTAGAAGTAACTCATAAACAGCCATGAAGACAATGCACGATGCAAGCTTCTCACCAAGATTTCATTTTTTCTTCTTCTTTTGTTTCAAACCCTTCCCCCTAAAAATCTAGCATAGGTTCTCCTTATCCATGTGTCTATGTGTCACATTGCTTACCTTTTTTATCAATGAGCATTTCTTTCCTTTTCATTCGATCATGTCATTCGCCAAAAAAAAAAAAAAAAAAAAAAAAAAAAAAAAAAAAATCAATTACCGAACTAAACCCAAGGTACACCAATGACTCGAGGCACCTTTGCAACCCTGTCATTCCCTGTTAACCGTTCAATCACATTCCATTTCTTCATCAACCATTTTGAGCCTCGTCTAACGTTTGGCCTTCATTTCTTCATCCCACACTCACTTAACCCTGGGATTGGAAGATGTGTAATTGTATAACATTCATAAAGCAAGTAAAAAAAAAGCAGCAAAACAACAATAAAACAATGTCTAAGGGCAAGTGTTCCAATGTCTTTGATATGAACACGTCTCAAATTGCGTCTCTCATCGAGTGTTTGGTATGGTGCCTGAGAAACATGAATGCCAAGTGAGTGATGGACCGCATGATCTGAGATTGCCTACATTGATTCACAAGAATGGAAAAAAGAAAAAAAATATATATTTCAAAACAAAAAAAAATTTATGAAAAATAAAACTTGCAAAGTCTAATACACAATTGCATATCTTAGGGGCTTCTCTCGGGTCTTGAGCCTTTTAGCTTAACCACCTTACAACCCTTGAAAGACCTCTTTGAGGTGTACACACACTTATGCAAAGTTCGGTTAGAGCTAAGTTCGGCCTGATTCCTAACGGATACGTAGGCAACCTCACATCGAGGTGCGGCCACATTCATATTCATATCCATGCATGATCGAGTCAAAGAATATCCTATGCTTACCCCTACCCATTTAGAACTAGACTTGGGGGCTTGAACCCACATCATTTATCCTACCTAGCCTAAAGAGTCATCATCTTTGACTCTTCTCACATCTCTTTCCATCGCCATAACCCTTGCAGCCAGCCTTAGTATCACATTCACACACTTCACTCACACATCCATATCCATATCAATCATCTTTCCCTTTAAGAACCCTTTTTCATGAAATCTTGTTTCAACACTATGCATGCTTCATCATCTTTCGAGACAACATTCATTAGAAGAAACATTGTATACGTGCTTAGCTTCTAGACCTAAGAAATGTTCATTGTTTCATACATCGCATATTGTGCTTAGCTCCTTGACCTATGTGACATTCATTATGCGATACTCATCGATCACTTCATCTATATACGTGCTTAGCTTCCAAACCTAAGTAACGTTCAAGATCGTTTCTTTACACCATATGTGATGCTTAGCTCCATGACCTAAGTTCATTCATCTATCGTGTCACATGACGTAATTTTCCTTAGCCTCCTAGCCTAAGAACATACATCATGCATACATTATACTCGAGACGGGCAGTTCAATATGACAAGAAGAAAATCCATGCGATTCATTTTGTCTTCCTCGACGAGGAAGTTCAAAACTTCTTTCCTTTTTTCGCGTCTTTTCTTTTGAGGAAGTTTATAAAAACTTTTTCAAAACTTTCTCATCGAGGAAAGTTTGAAAATAAAAGTTCAGTTTTCACATCTTTCTTTTTCGGGAGAAAGTCGGTACCCTCCACTCATGACAAAAATTGACGGAAAATGTTTGCTTTTGCATCTTCGTTTGCTTGTGTCTGCACACACACACACTCACAAGTCATGTCACATCAAGTCAAACTTGGTCAAGTTAGTGGTCAAGTCAATCACAATATATACGAGTCCATCGGCAAATTTATTTTTGCAGGTCTCAGCTACAACCCACGTCCGGGGACAAGCGGACCATCTACTGCCCACGTTCGGGGACAAGCGAACCAACTACAACCCACGTCTAGGGACAAGCGGACCATCTACAGCCCACTTCCGGGGACAAGCGGACCATTTACAACTAGCCCACGTCCTGGGACAAGCGGACCATCTACAGCCCACGTCCGGGGACAAGAGGACCATCTACAGCCCACGTTCGGGGACAAGAGGACCATCTACAGCCCACGTTCGGGGATAAGCGGACCATTTACAGCCCACATTCGGGGACAAGCGAACCAACTACATCCCACGCCTGGGGACAAGCGGACCATCTACAGCCCACGTTCGGGGACAAGCGAACCAACTACAACCCACGTCCGGGGTCAAGCGGACCATCTATAGCCCACGCACGGGGACAAGTGGACCATCTACAATCCACGTCCGGGGACAAGCGGACCATCTACATCCCATGTTCGGGGACAATCGAACCACCATCATTTCATGATTTAAGGTTCTCGATACACAGAGACTTGCAATTTCATCATTTGTCGACTTTCCTCAAGCATGGAAAGTATTATCCGGTGGATTTCTTCAAGCATAGAAAACCGCCAAATTCCTTTATCGGCTTTCCTCAAGCATGGAAAGCATTATCGGTGGATTTCTTCAAGCATAGAAAAATGCCAAAATCATATGTCGACTTTCCTCAAGCATGGAAAGTGTCATCCGGTAGGTTTCTTCAGGCTTAGAAAGCTACCAAACTCATCTGTCGGCTTTCCTCAGGCATGGAAATCATTTCAACAAACGTCATCCGGTGGATTCCTTCAAGCATAGGAATATACCAAACTCATTTGTCACCTATATACTAGTGTCAGATAAGCATTCTATCCCTTTACTCTTTTATCTGTAGAACTAACATTTTTCTGCAGGTATCGGCGTATACAAAGTGATTTAGGATCGCAGAACGTCTTAAATCATTCTCCGTCCCTATCGACTACTTTGACTATCGTTTTCGAAACTGTCTTTTCTACAAACTCAGTCAAAGTGGGAGCTTCTGTAGACACCTAAAAATGTCTCCCCAAAACCAAACCCGATGATGAACAACCTTTCACTGCCATTATTGGTCGGGTTGAGTATTTAATCTTGGAGTGCTTAAATCCATATTCAAATCCATATTTTAATTTCATAAACCAACCCAAAATTCTAGCCCATTTTCCCAAACCATAACTTATTTTCCTCTTTTCGTGTCTTTAAACCCAAAATAATTCATTTCGTGTCCTTTAAAATCAATCATTCCGTGTCCTTTTTATAAAAACGTTTAATCCAGTTTATTTTGGTCCATAATCTGAGTTCAATGATTTATTAGTTGGATGGGGCTTGAAAAGATCTTTCCAACGATATATTATAAGCCTAAATCCGAGTTATAACGAATAAGTTATGGCCAAAATATTAAACTGAGCCCAAACCGAACCTAAGCCCACCTTACCTACGACCCAATGATCATGTAGAGGGTCCAAATTATTTAATCTCATTCCTAAAACAATTAGGATTAATTAGAAGCTTCTATAAGTTTCTAAAATATCTTAATTATCATTTTTAAAAAGATAAGATTAAAGAGTTTGAAATTGAATAAAACGTTTCTTTTTGAAAATCCTATTTCTAACCGAATTGAAAGATGTTCAAAGATAGACAAATATTATTTTCATGCCTCATATTTTTTTATCCAAATTTTATATGGTTAGATAGCCCTTGAAATTATCTTTCCAATGATATATTATAATATCAATTCCGAGTTATAACAGAAAAGATATGAATAAAATGTCAAACTCTATCCAAAACAGACACCGTCTCATTATTTCGGCCATATCTTTTATTCTAAAAAATATTTTAATCTGATTCTAATTGGGTTAGGAAATTAGACTTCAAGAGATTTCCAATGATATCTTATTCATCTTAATCCGATTTCTGGATCAAAAGATATGATAAAAAAAAAAACCGCAAAAACTGCTGTCTATCGCAAGAGTTTTAATCCGATTCGAACTCGATCTTTTCTTGATTTTTCGACCCTCTTTTTTCCCTAAAAATAGAGGTCATATCACCCCTTTTTCAACCAACAAATAATTATCTTCTCCCTCTTTAGCCTAAACACTAGCTTCCCTATTCTTTCACTATTTCTTCCTTTAAGCACTCCAAGGAGTTCATACAATACCCAAAGTTCTATACTTAAACCAAGGTGTGAAAGGTATAATTGACTGAGGGTTTGGACCAAATCAACTCTACTTTTAATTTAATTTAATTTTCATTTGATTTATTTTTTATTGAAGTTACTAACAGTTTATTCATGATGTAGCAATTTAAAGGAACACGTGGAATGTGAGTAATTAATTAATTTAATTACTCTTATTTTATTTTAATATTGCTAGTATCATGATTAGGGTTATTTTATATTTGATTTTACTAACAACTTTGTTAAATTGCTTCCAATATTGATGTTTATTCTATTATTTTTTATGATCACCATATTGCATGTTTAAAGGGAATATGTAGTTGAAAATCACGTCTATTAAGATAATTTGGACAACCGGTTTAGGATCCTTTTTAATCTTGTTGTTTAATAAAGTGATCACAATATTTTAGAATTATATGTTGCATTAATATCAAACCAATTTAGCATAATAATAGTTTGGAGCAAATTGAATCTTTGTTTGCATGTCTTTGAGATCGCAAGAATCACTTTTCACTATAAGAATCGAGTAGAGGCCAATACGGGTGAATGTGACTCCATGAATCACTTCGTACCATCATCCCCGATCCTCCTTTCGTGGTTCCGAACCACATGGAGTTATTTATATCATGGATTATGAATGGGGTGTAACCTTCACGGGTCAATCGTTGTTGCCTATCGTTGTCCCTTATTCGTTGTTGTCTTTTATGATCCGTGAACGGTTTACAAGTTCCTTAAAAATTTGTTGGCGGCTCCCTACTTTCCTTGTCCCTAATCGTGTCCCTTATTGTATTATGTCAATTCCCACTTCCTATGAGTGCTAAGCTTATTCACACATGCTTTTACGTAGGCGCACTTCGAACGACGCCTACAAATTGAATTGGGGTTTTTGCTTATTTTAGCATTAATTGGCCATTGTAATTGAAAAAAGTGAAAAATTGGGCCAAAATAACGTTTTAATTGAACGAAAAACGTTAGTGGGTAGTGCTACCCAAAATTTTCCAAACTTTTGGGTCGTTTTAAACAAATAAAAAAAATGGATAGTTGTTCACAAATAACCCTATCTTTAGGGTAGTTCTACACAAAATTTCCTTTTTATAACTCAATTATACAATATTGCATTGCTTTCTCCATACCAATGTGGTTAATTACCAAGGCCGTTAATATGAAATTTTAACAAATTCTACTTGTATACTTCTTTTGTCCCTATTTTATTTATTTATTTATTTATTTTCCTCATTGTCAATATTTGGGTCAAATTTTAAAACTTTGGTAATAAATTAACATTAATAATATAGTCATGTACTTATGTTTGTAGGATAATGGATTCCTCCAATTCTGTATTTTATTAACATCATATTTCTTACAATTTTTACGAATATGAAACTAGATATGTACGTTTAAAATCCGTGTTGGAGATCGTAAAAGCCAAAAAGGTCGCTCCAATTAATCTCCGTGATAAATTAACGGAGTAAAATCGCTATTTGAGGAAGTAATTTTGTCTTAGAATATATTCTCTAATTATAGTATAGTGTAAAAGTTCATCAAAGATATATACAACAATTTGAAAATATATTCTATTGTATATATCTTTATTATTGTAGATATTGACTAGCTAAATAAAGATATATACACAATTTGACAATATATGCTAAATATATTCTAAGCTACTTGTCAAGTCGTAACTTTGTAAAGCTTAAATTACTCTATGTACCCGAAACTGATAGGATTCGACTTGATATCAACCCGAGACTTAGATTAACCCAATATTTGAGACCGAACCCAAACATGACCCGACTTGAAAATTATCTGACCTGACAATAACCCGCAAATTACTGACTAGAACTGAACTTTACTCGAATCTTGGAATGACCCCTTACTCATTTTAACCCAACCCGCATAAATTATGACATTAACTTGAATTGACCTAACCCATACTAACCCGATCCAAACCCAACCTGTTTACCCAAATTGAAAGCTCTAGATACAATATTAACGTCATTGCACTGGTGTAGATTAGAGTATTAGACGATGCAAGAAGTCTTGCGGAACTTTCATTATTTGTGGGCTTGATTCTGTCCATTAAAATTTATCGGACCCAACCCAAACATGATATACAATAAACCTTTGTAATTCACTGCATTATACTTCCTCTGTTCTGTTAATATTGCAACAAGGAGGAAATTACGCATCCCAAAATACATTTTATATGCTAAATATCTATAATTGTGTAAAAGTAAAAATTATAAAAAATTGATATTGTGAAAGTATTTTATGAGACGAACCCAACAAGATCCCACTTGACTATATTTTGCTTAACGTATAACTCATATTATATGGTCAAACGAGAGTGATAAATAGTGCAAAAATTCCATTGTTGCAATATTAATAGAACGGAGGAAGTACATCAATTAGCATTCAAAATTTCAAATGAATCAAATAAAAAAGGCTCATACAGTACATTTTTTTTTTGAAACTGGCTCATACACTCATACAGTACATGTACCTTGCTTCCTCCGGTTATTTTTTTTCCTTTTTTCTTTTTTTATGTTACTTTTATTTTACTAGGCCAGTTTGCCAAAACTTGTCTTAGATATTAAAATTTTATACTAACATAAACAATATTTATAGATATCTTCAATGTGTATTTCAATATTATTATTTTTTTAGAATTTTATTTAACAGTCGATTTATACAAAATCTAATGGTCAAAACTTAAAAAACAAAGCGAAATTAGGTCAAAACGTTGCATCCATTTATAAAATAGGATAAGTTAATATTTAAGCTATAAATATACTTATATTCTCCATTCGCTTTCCTCTTTTCCCATTTGTATTTTTTCCTCCATTGCTTTTCAGATGGTATTGATGAATGATCGCTGATAATGGTGTAAAACAGTAAAAGTTGATGACAAAAATGATTGGTACAAGTTTTTTCAAAAAAGAAAAAAAAGGTAAATATAAAAAAATAAATAAAATAAATAAATAATAAATAAATAAATAAAGAATTTAGTATATTTTCTAAAACTTCCTTTTAAAAGTATCCGGTGGGCCCGAAATGAAAAGCCCAAGAGAAACAGTTAGGATCTGAGCTAAAATTGATAAAAGTCTAACTGTCCATATGGGCCCAAATCCAAGGCGGGACAACATTCAATCAATAGTTCAACACTATTTACACATTCAACTATTCCTTTGAAGAAGTTTAAACCCTTAGTTGAAATAAACAATCTCATTAAAAACCCAACTTTCGTTGCGATAAAAATAAAGGGATGATAATAATGTTAATTATCCAAATTTAGCATTAGCATAAGCGAAATCAATTAAGCATGCCAATTAGATTAATTATTGGGGAATTTAATGAGTTGAAATAAACAATCCCATTAAAAACCCAACTTTCGTTGCGATAAAAATAAAGGGACGATAATAATGTTAATTATCCAAATTTAGCATTAGCATAAGCGAAATCAATTAAGCATGCCAATTAGATTAATTATTGGGGAATTTAATGAGTTAATTCATGCATCAATCATATTCGGATTCCTCTAAGATTTGGGAAATTTCTCACACATAGTCACGAAAGTAAAAACGATAATCAACAGAGTAAACATGATTAACAATAATTAAAGAGAACAAGGCCTTGTTCTTTTGAGTAATATTTTTCTGCTATGCTTTGTCGACACTTGCTTTGCTTGCTGACAACTGCTATACCTCCATTCTTATATTTTCTACTCACTTGCCTAAAGTACGCAATTTAAGAGATTGTTGAAAGAAGTGGGTGAGTGCGGGAAATGATTTTGGCATACCCCAATTGATTTTGGCACACCCTTATGTGAGAGGACAGTTTTCTATGCTCTTCTCACATAGGGGTGTGCCAAAATCAATAAAGGGTGTGCCAAAATCAATTTCGATGAGTGCTATGTATATAAGATGATGTTAGAGGGATAATGTATAAAGGTAAGTTTGTGTAAGAAAAAAGTGAATAAAACAAGATAAAGATTAAGGAAAGCAATGTGTTATTATGGAGGACTTAGAATAATAAGATGGTAAAATGGATATGCCATAAATATAATAAGCAAAGTGAGTACTACTACTGCTGCTACTAAGACCAAGGCCTAAGACATTAAACCAACGAGAAGGATATATAGCTAACAAAAATGATTATTCCTTTTCAATAAAGGTATCATTTTAAATCTTGGATAACATAAAGATTTATCAAAAAAATTCTTAAGAAAGCCTCAACCAAAAGGACCAAAAATTCCTAAGAAAGATAAACCACGATCTTGAAGACAAAAGTTTTGAGGTTTAAATTAGATAAGGATAAAATTCCAATCGAACAAAATAAAATTATGAAAAATTTAGAAAAATAGGATCGTTGCCACTCCTAATGACAAAGCTGAAGAATGTTATTTTGTCTTCATTGACATGAGACTACTATTGTTGCACATTAAAAAGAGTCGTATATTATAAGGAGAATGACAAATTATTTTTAACCCTTTTAGGATGAAATTTGTATATGGTCAAACTGTCATCAAATATGAGCTTAATTTAGCCCAACAAAGATTACCTACGAAACATTAGTTTACATTCCTTTGCAAGGAAAGAAAGAGAGTTAATATTGAGTTTAATACTCCCTTCGTTCCTTTTTGTTTGTCACATTTACTTTCGCATGATTTTTAATCCACTTATTTAAGCATTAATTTTTTCAATCCATCCTTATAAAAATTACGAAAAGTTAGTATTTTGAATCTACAAATTGACACAAATCTTGCAAAATCGCTCATGAATATTTTTTCTTATATTTATCATTTATTTTTCATAGTTGAATTCTTCTCATTTCTATATTTGAAGATTCCAAATGATGAAACACACAAACGGAGGAAGAAACTAACAACAATTAATCAACTATACGACACAATGCATAAGATAATCCTTGAATAACTTACCAACCAAGCACATGGCTTCACAATGATATAGAAAGTATTGAAAGAAAAAGACTTAATTTTTTTTTATCTCCACAATAGATCGAATGTTCCCAAAAGTGGGCACATAAATGTAAAGCACGACATTACATAATATATATGACTTGTAAACTCCATTTTACAGTGCTAATGTGTTACTATTTGCCTATCTTTTGTTCAATCATAATCCAATTTCTTGATAAATATAAAAATACAAGCATAAAAGAAAAAGCTCTTTTGATGTAGGCAACTAACCAATAATATTAAACACAAATAAACGAATCTAGCTATAGTAATGGCAATTCAATTAAAAGAAGAAAAAATAAATCTACAAGTATCTAGTTTTGTGCTTTACAATATTTTACAACATTGTGATATACCTAAAACTATATGCAAGGCGGAATGTATACACTCTATGCAATGATATTTTTTTTTTTTTTTTTAAAAAAGAAAGTTAATAAATTAATCGATTAGTTTTTTTTTTTATTATTTTTTTTTTCAACTTGGTAAGCTCAACTGGGCTCCAACTAAAAGCTCCTATCACAAGAAGTCTAGCTAACAATACCCATAGGGGTAATGCATCAATTAGTGTCACACTTATTTTTGCCGACCCTTTTTCCTCTCTCCCTCTCTGCTAGGGTTTTCTAAAAGTTTGGCCGTTTAGGCCGAAAATAGTCTAATTTCTTCGGAAATTAGACTATTTCCGACCCTTTTTCCTTATTTTTCTTTGATTTTGCTTTTTAGGTTTCAATAATTCCCCACTTGTGGGATTTTTGGTTTGTTTTATTTTTTTTTTGTGTGTGTTTATTTCCTAGATTTTAATCTATGGAATTTAGGGCTTGTTCATTAACAAGGACTGATGCGGGTTTGCAAGGCGTGTCAATTCGGCGGGCACATGAAGATGGATCAGAGGGTAGGTTTCTCCATGACTACATACGCAAAGGCGAAAGCTGTTCCATAGATAGTCTCTCGTGTGATATGAAAGCCTGTGGCGATATTAGCGGGGGACGCTCCCCACGGAAATTCTATGCGGTGTTTGTAGTGTTGTTGAAGCGATTAGCCTTTTGATTTATTTTGTAATTTTCTTGTTGGGGTTGAATGTCTTTGTAGATGCCGTATGGCTTTCTTATTAATGGATTTTATCTTTCTCAAAAAAAAAAAAAAACAATACCCATAGGGGTAGGGGGATGGAATTTGTGCCTCATGATAATCAAGCCTCGCACCTCAAGGATGCGAAGTGACCTCTTAGCCACTGCTCTAATAAGAGGTCTTTCTCAAATTAATCGATTAGTAGAAATTTATAAATTATAATACAACTTCTTTATAAGTAGGAAGTTATAAATTATAATACAACTTCAAAGAGGTACGACTCCAACAAATACATTTACATGAAATTGAATCAAAATAAAAGTTCCTTTCATCAAAACTACAAAAGTTGTGTATCAAATTTGAGAATCATTTATATTCCTTAAAACTTTCGAATTCATACCCTTAAACTAAGCTACCACTCTCTGTGTCCCTTCCTCTCCTTTAAAATTTTAAAATAATTTTTCGGTGTATAGGCAGAACATAGTCTAATTAATTTCTTCAAAATGCAGACTTTTTCAAATTTTTTTGTTCTTTTTCAAAGGTTCATTCTTAATTTCATCAAATTTAAACAATAAAACAAGTAGTGTAGATGTTATTGCATAAATGTATAATTGATTCAATTGTTATTGAAATGGTCACAATTGAATTTGTTAATGTTAATTTTTTTTTTATGTACTTTAGTTGTCAAAAGGATGCCCGACCATCTCCTTCCTAAGTGACCTATATCGGACCTTTGTTGCCTAATCTTTACACTACTACATTTTTGTAAAAAATTAACATAACTATTACAATAATGTTACTAAAAATCTTTTAAAAAAAAGCAAGTTGATTAATCAATGACAATTAGGAGGGTTAAACGGCCAAGATTTGTTGTCGGCTGTTGCCACCGCTGGTACAATGATGGAAAAGGAACTTTAAGGAAGGACCACCTTTCGTTCATATGGATGAAAGGATTAAAGTTATAATTGAATCATAAGATAATAAGTTTATAATATATGGTATTCCGTAAATATATGTCCCAAACAATAAAGTACATCTCATTTTTTAATATCAATACCAACTTAGTACTTGTGCTTTGGTGATGGAAATCCCTAACCTTTTCAAGGATTGACCTGTATATCGTACGTTTAACTCGATTTATTTTCTGAAGAAAGAAAATAAATAAAATTAATTTCTATTTGATTGCTCTATATACTACCTCCATCTCATATTATTTGCAACGATTTGACATAAAATAGAGAGAAAAAATGTCTAATCGTTGCAAATAATATAAAACGGAAGTAGTATTATGAAATCATAAGTTATTGCCTTATTGGTCTCTTTGTTCGATCTCTTACACTTTCATTGTTTGTACTCAAATGAAAAAACAATTGATACTTAACGGTTAAAGTTTGAATACTTTAATAGTTATTTGGTAATGTCTTTTTTAAAAAAATTGTTATTTGGTAATAATAATTACTCTTTGATTTTAATCCCAAATTAAATTAAACAATTAGGTCCCGTTCACTTCACCTTAAAAAAAATAATAATAATAAGGGTCTGTTCTCATTGACTGAACTGAACTGAACTGAACGAGCTAAACTGAACTGAATTGAACTGAACTGAACTGAAATGAATATTTTATAAGAGAAGGAAATTAGGAGCTGAACTGAACTGAACTGAGCTGAACTGAAGTGAACTGAACTAAACTAAATTGAATTTCAACGTAAGAGAACATACTCTAAGTAAAAATAATTTCAGTTCAGTAAAAATAAGTTCAGTTTAACAAAATTAATTTCAATTCAGTAAAAATAGTTTCAGTACAGTAAAAATAAGTTTCGTTCAGTAAAATTTAATTTTCTTAAAGAAGAATTATAATAGAAAATCAGTAAAAGTAATTTCAGCTCAACAAAAATAATTTAAGTTCAGTAAAAGTAATTTAAATTCAGTAAAAATAATTTAAGTTCGCAAATATAATTTTGTTTCGGTAAAAATAATTTTAGTTCAGCAAAAATAAGGTGAAATAAACGGGGCTTTATTGACTTTTATATTTTGAAAGATACACCTTTAAACATTTATACTCCGTATGCATTAGTTACAATTATGAGAAATTTATACTTTGATGATTTTCACGATGAGTTAGGTATAGCCGTATAGCTATATCACAAATAAGTACGGGGTATATTTTTTGTATTAAAGGGAGTATATGGTCAAAACTTGTGAAGTATAACCCTATAGTGAACCATCAAAAATATTATCTTTCATAGTATATAAGTAATTCTTGAAGATCATGCATATGGAAATAGACACTGTATATATTCCATCTACTTCCTCCATTTCTATTTAGTTAATACGTTTAATTTAGGCACACATATAAAGGAGAGGAGAGAGAATGATAAAGCAAGTGAGATACACTTAAAAAACAAGGTATAAAACTTACCCAAAATAGAAACGTGTCAACTAAAAAAAACTTCCTAAAAAGAAATACGTGTCAACTAATAAAAAACGGTGGTAAGTATTTCTTTTTGTTTGTCTCAATTGATATCTATTTGCACAAGACAACCCTTATTTATGTTTTAATTTATATTAAAGTTAATATTCTAATACTACATATATATTAATGCAAATTTAACAATATCCTCACAATATATGTATTTTTTCTTATATTTTATCAAATAATATCTTTGTACTCAATATTTCTTCCTCTCCTAATATATTTCACTCAAAATTAGAGTTAAGAGTCATGATAATATATACAAGAAAAATGTACACATTATGCTACATTCTAACTTACAAAAAGTGTTTCAACTATTTTTAATACCCAAAACAATTACCTTGCTCTATTAAGTTTGACATTCAATTATTTGCAATAATTAAAACATTATGGTAGTCATATTTCAAATGACTACTGTGAAATTTTTAAATTAAATGATACATTATGTTCAAGGTTGTCAAAATAATATTTAAATAAGATTAATGTCAAGTAATCTATTGACAAAATTATGTGAAAGTCTTTTATTTGTGTTTATTTTGTAACAGTAATTAAATACTTCAGGTAACCTATTGAGAGAGTTCAATTTTACTAACATTGCTCTAATCCCAAAATGTGACACTCCGGAGACTATGGATAACATGCGGCCTATAGGACTTTGTAATGTGATTTATAAAATTATCTCAAAATGCATTACTAACAGGCTTAGGAGAGTGATCAATGATTTGGTTAGCCCACTCCAAAATGCCTTCATTCCTGGGAGGGCAATCTCAGATAACATTTTGCTTGCCCACGAATTGCTTGAAAATATTAGGAAGACCAAAAAAGGGGTGAAGGGAAAAATTGCCATTAAAACTGATATGAGTAAAGCATACGATAGAATCAAGTGGGATTTTCTTGAATGTGTCTTATGCAAATTTGGAATACCTAGTTTGATGGTAAAATCCATAATGTCTTGTGTTTGCTCGGTTTCCTTCTCGGTGATCGTTAATGGGTGTACTCAAAAGCCTTTCAAGCCAAAATGTGGCCTCCGTCAAGGTGATCCTTTATCACCTTACCTATTCATTTTATGCATGGAAGCACTCTAAGGTCTTATTAGAAGAGAGGAAGCCTTGGGTAACATTGTAGGGTTGAAGGTAAGCCAAAGAGCTCCCAAAATTAGTCAACTCTTTTTTGCGGATGACTCGGCGTTCTTTCTTCAAGGTAAAGAAAGTAATGTGGCAGCCCTAAAGAACGTGCTTGATATTTATTGCACGGCCTCTGGTCAAGTTATTAGTCAAACAAAGTCAGTGCTCCTTCCTAGTCTGAACTTAGAGGATCAGGTAATTAACAAGTTCACCAGCATCTTGGTATTAACAGAAGTAGTAAATTTGGAATTTACTTGGGAATTCCAGCAGATTTTGGTGCCAACAAGAGGGAGATTTTCGGGTTTATGGTGGATAAAGTGAAAGAAAGATTAAATGCTTGGAACTCCATTTTTCTGTCTCACGCAGGAAGACTAACTCTCATAAAATCGGTTCTTTCTAGTCTAGGGACTTATGTTTTCTCTGTATTCAAGTGCCCTGTTGGGATTCTCAAGAAAATAAATAGTATAGTTGCTAAGTTTTGGTGGTTGGGTAATAGGGACAACAAAGGGGTGTACTGGAAAAGTTGGAGACATCTCACTGCCCCAAAGGAAGAAGGGGGGCTTGGCATACCTGATGCTCGTTTATTTAACCAAGCTTTGCTTGCTAAGCAGGGTTGGCGCATTATAAATAATACGGATACAATGGTTAGCAAGGTGTTTAACGCCAAATATGGTATTTGTAAGACCACCCTCTTTGATAACAACTGGTGTGCTAGGAAGTCAGACTCGTGGGGATGGGAAAGTATCAAATGGGGATTGCACTTGCTAAAACAAGGCAGCTCGTGGTCCATAGGGGATGGGTGCCTAGCGAAAATTCACCACCCATGGATTCATGGTAAGAAGCCTGTTTGGAGGATACAAGATGTGATTTCGACTGACAGCGTCTCCTCTTTGCTTGACAGTAATGGAGGTTGGAATATGACCAACTGCAAGGTGCTTTTCGTTGAAAATACAGTAAAGGAGATATCCACCATGGGCAACCTGACCCCTGGGATCGAGGATATGATTATCTGGGATAGCGACAGGGGAGGCAATTACACTACTCGGGGAGGGTACAACCATTTATACAGAGTAAACTGCACACCTGCTCAGCAAACTGAGGTGAATGTGATAAATTGGAAGAAAATTTGGAAGCTTCCTGGCAATCCTAGACAAAAAATTCTGATCTGGAAAATTCTCCAAGGTGCGCCTCCAGTTGGAAGTGAGAGAAGGAAAAGGGGTTTGGGGCTGGATCATTATTGTGTTCTATGCCAAAATGATTCTGGAAGTGATCATACAGAGCTAGAAACCTTGGAGCATCTTTTCCGTGATTACTCTTTTGCTAGTCACATATGGAGAGGTAGTGCACTGGGCATTAACGTTTCTCATCAAGCTAACATTCCAATAGCCAATTGGATTCATAATTGGCAACGACTCTTATGTGATAGCAAGAGAGGGCTAGAGGGAGGCTATATCCTTTTCCTAACAGTGTTGGAAAGCATTTGGGAAGCGAGAAATGACCTGATCTTCAGGAAAACAAAGCAAAATGCAGGGATCACGGTTAAGAAAATGGAGCATAAATTAGCAGCTTGTAGATCAAACCACAACTCAAGTGATGTGGTTGATTCGACTGAAGTTGATCAGAACTTACCCCCGGGTTTTGAGGATGGAGCTGGAAAGAAGAGAACAGTACGGCGGATCATTGAGGTGCAGCTTATTGTAGGGAAGGGTGAGTGCAGAATGGCATCTCTGGAGCTGAAGAAAGCAGGAAACAAATATCACAACACTGGGAACTGGGTGTTGAAAACTCCAGATGGCGCTGTGTATAAAGGAAAAACCGCCACCCAACATCGTGCTAACAATGTACCCATTACCCTTGATTTACTTTTTGCAGGTATTAACTCGACCTTAGAGAGAAATCAGAGGCACTTGAAGGTTACATCTCAGGATACTAGAGCAATCAAGTTGATGCAAGGAGATTTTACAGGAGCCATTCATGCTAGGAGGAAAATACAGGAACTCTTATCTTTAATTCCTAATTTTCACTGCTTTAACATTCAATGTACTAAGGCTACTGGGGACTAGGTGCCCTTTTTCTCAGCTGTCAAAAAAAAAAGTAATTAAATACTTTAAACAAATATTCATATGAACTACAAAGTTCATTAAAAAAAAACCTCCATGTGTAAGAATAAATTACCTTCTCATATTATCTGTAAATGTAGGATTGTAAATCATGGGATCGTATTAAGATCCTCACCTCGTTATATTATTTATATCCAAGTAGGATTCTATAATCCTACAAACTTTAAGAACTTACCTATGATCCAGATCAATCTCATAGTTTTGGGTCTTAGGATTGAATTGGGCTTTAAATAACAATGAGCACAAATCATAACGAACTAACAACCAATATCATAGTTAACAACCACCTCTACAGAACTGCATCGATTTACATTTTGCTGAATATGATCGAAGTAGACACTATATTATGGGACCGAGGAGTATAAGTTATACAAATGACAAATAGTCAATGTTTCATTTATTTTGAAACAAGATGCTGGTAGATAGTCCACAATGTAGCTCTAAAATATGTAATTATGTATGTGGATTTGGTGACACGAGATTCAATGTACATACATAATGAATAAATGTGATTTCCTAGCTATAGACCTATTGCATAGATAGATCAATTAAATATGCCAAAAATATTAATTAAACTTAGCAAAGGTTTTGACCTCTTCCATATCCGATTTTAGCGTTTGAGTAATATTCCCTGCCTTTATTAAAGGATGGTAGCATAAAATGTGAGGTCTAGGACCTATACTAATCTCTAATTATTTGCGTATCATAATCATAAGCCATAATGAATGCTAAGAGTATAATTATTTGCGTATTATCATTATGCATGTTGAGCGTAAAACCAATTTGTGTGAGTATATTTTTGTAATTTTGTGTATTGCATGTGTTCCGGCACATAATGCTTATATCAGGTATTTGCTTTGTATTTTTGTGATCGAGTTTGTCCATTCCCGTCTAAAAATGCATATATGAATATGATTATATGATAGGAGGAAGCAATTTCCGTATAAGGGACAGCATTGTAATTATAAGATGTTAATAAAAAAATACACAAAAATGAACATAATAAAGGAGCTAATTCTTTCTCCATTTGTATTAATGGAAGTATTGATGGTTTCTTCCAAGGTAAGAGAGGCTGAGAGGCTTGAGGCAAGGTAATCTCATGTCTCCTTTTGCTTTTTGTGCTCTGCATGGAGTGTTTGTCTCGGATTTTGATTCAATTGAGAAACATGACAGATTTTAGTTTTCATCCCAAGTGCAGAAATTTGAGGTTAAATCATCTTGTGTTTTAGATCAATGATTTAATCATCTTAGTAAGGGGGGATAAGGAGTATACACTACGTGAAAAAATGAAATTGCCACCGGTTCAAACCTGGCTTAAGGAACCGGTTTGAACCGGTGCCAATGTGGGGGGTGCCAATAAGAGGTTTAAAAAGGCACCGGTTCAAACCGGTGCCAAAATTCGAAAATTGGCTCCGGTTAACCGATGCCAAAAGTGCCAAAATATTAATTTATTATTTTTTTATTTTATTTTTTTACTTAAAAATTAACTTAGTATTAACCAAAAGTGCCAAAATATTAATATAATCAAATCTGTTCATTATATATATATATAATCAAAAAATATTTACAGTATAGATCAAAAAAAATTACAACAGCTAAATCAAAATAAAAAAAAAATTACAACATATAAATAAAAAAAAATTACAATATAAATTAAAAAAAAAATCAATTGATTCTTCGATTTAAGATCAATATACTTGCATGTTGATTCTTCAATTTAAGATCTAAATCCATATACCTGCACCAATTAAAACAACCAAAATGAATCGATTAACATGAATTAGTTCAAAAACCCAGAAAATCGAAAACAAAAAGGAAATCGAAAAACCCAGAAAATGAAAATGAAAATCAGTTCAAAAAAGAAAATGAAAACGAAAATCAGTTCAAAAAAGAAAATGAATCGAAAAAAAAAACCAGAAAAAAAAAGAAAATCGGTTCAAAAACCCCAAAAAACCCAGAAAATCGGAAGAAAAAAAATCAGTTCAAAAACCCAGAATATCAATTAAAACCCAGAAAATAAAACCCAGAAAATCAATTAAAACCCAGAACATCAATTAAAACCCAGAACATCAATTAAAACCTAGAAAATAAAAAAAAAATCGGCAAAAAAACCCAGAAATTAAAAAAAATTCGAATTAAAATAAGTTTAAAAATTGATTAACCAAACTAGAAAATCGAAAATCACTTTAAAAAAGCAAATTTAAATCGATTAAAATAAAAAATAAATCGATTAAAATAAAAGAAAATTCGAAAATCACTTAACAACCCAGAAAATAAAAAAAAATCGAATTAAAATCAAGAAATTATACCCTAACCTTGCTCATGCATCTGTTCGTGGTGGATTAAACCAAATTTTTTTGAAGAAACCCATAAAAAATTAAAGAGAAGAGATGGTGGCGGCGGCTTTGCGGTGTTGTTGTTGTTGTTGTTGTTGTTGTTGTTGTTGTTGTTGTTGTTGCTGCTGCTGCTGCTGCGGTAGTGTTGTTGATGTTGCGGCGGTGTTGTTGTTGTTGTTGCGGAGATGCTCGAAGAGAAAGAGAAGAGATTGGGAATGAAGGAGAGCTAGAGGAGAGAGAAGGGAGAGGAGAGAGTAAAGAGGCGGAGTGAGAGGAGAGATAAGGATAAGTTTTTTAGGGTTATAAAATGGCCGGGTTTTTTTTTTTAATAATTAAAGCCCTGGTTCACAAAGGCACCGGTTCAAACCGGTGGCCTTTATGATTTTGGCACCGGTTTGAAGTGAACCGGTGCCTGTTACTCTGATTCAGCTTCCCTCCAATTTTGTAGGCCATTTTTGGCACCGGTTTGGACTGAACCGGTGCCAATTAGGGGGTGCCTTTTTTATATTTTCTACTAGTGATATTAGATTGACTATGAGGGGTCTTACTACCTTTTCTATAACTTCTGGCCTAGATTGGTGGCTAATGAGGGTAAATCTAACATTTACTATTGTAATGTTAACTAGGATGTCATAGAGCATATTAAAGTAGTTTTGGTTTTATTGAAAGTCACCTTCCTTTCATATAACTATAGGGGTTAAACACTACTAGAAATTAAATAGCCCATTTCTGACGGAAAAATTCCGTCGAAAACACCCTGAAATCCGTCGGAAAAGGGGTTTTCGACGGAATTTCCATCGGAAGCGGCTGTTGGAAAAGGTTTGGTAGGAAAAACAACCTTTTCCGATCGAAATTCCGTTTGAACCGTGTTTTCTGACAGAATTCATTTGTCGGAAGGGATTTTTCGATACTGAAAAAATCCGTCAAAAATGTCCGACGGACACAATTCCGTCGGAGATTTGTGAGGAAAATCATTCTAAATAACAAAAAAAAACCACGCTGCACCACCAGCCCGCAGCGCCACTAGCCTTCACCGCCAGTAATAAAAAAAATATGGAAATCTCCACCAGGCCAGCCCCACCACCCTGAATGACCTTGACCCAATCCCATTCACCCAAACCGACCCACCTACCTAACCCTAAAACTACCAATCACAGCCGTCACCCACCTAATTCTAAAACCGACGCACCCTCCTAACCTTCAAATCAACCTTGACCATGCCCCAAAGACTAACCCATCAAGCCCCTTAAACCCAGACCACGACCTAAAGACTTAACCCTTTAAATCAATCGACCCAGACCACAACCCTTTAAATCAACCCACCCATTTAGCCCCTTAATTTGACCAAGAGCCACCCACAACAACCCTAAAACCACCAACGAGCCACCACCGTACCACCACAACCCAATTTTTTATAATTTTTTTTTTGTAAAAAAAAAAAAAAAAAAAAAAAAAAAAAAAAAAAAAAAAAAAAAAAACTTAAAAGCAAAAGAAAATAAAAAACACCATAACATACCTTAAATTATGCTTCGAACTTCACCTAATTTAGGATAATATGGTTAAATTCGTCCATAAAAACTCTAGATCTAGAGTTTCAATTGTCGAAATTGACCTTAAAAACCTTTAAAAAAAACCTTAAATTATGCTTAAACGGACGGAGAAGGAGAAGAAGATCGAGAAAGAGGAGGGAGGACAAGAGAAATATGAAGGCGAAGAGAGGAAAGAAGAAAACCGAAAGTGGAGGGAGAAGGAGGAGAACAGAAAGAGGAGGACAGAGGAAGGAGGAGAACGGAAAGAGGAGGAAAGAGGAAGGAAGGGGAGGGAGGAGATGAGAGAGAATTAGTAGGGGAAGGAGTAGAGAAAAACGGCTGAAATGAAATGGGGTTAAATGTTTAGGGTTTTGGTGCTGAAATTAAAAAAAAAAAATATTCCATCGGATAACCCATATATTCGGACGGATTTATTATCCGTCGGAAATTTCAGACGGATTTCCAACGAAATGTGATAATCTGTCGTAAATTTACGATGGAATAAAAATCCGCCGGAATTTCCGATGTTTCCGACGGAATAACGTGTCCGTCGGAAATAAGCCTATTTCTAGTAGTGTAAAGTGAGTGCTAAAAGAATCTCTAAAGATGATTGTCAATGCCTTATTGATAAAAGCATAATTAGGACTTGGGGTTATAAAAACCTATCTTGTGTAAGGAGAGTTGTGCTTGTTAATTCAGTTCTAATGTCCCTTCATGTATATTGGGCTTCCATTTTTATCTTGCCAAAGGTTGTGCTGGATGGTGTGAGTGTTGTTTATAGAAATATCTTTGCGATGGTAAAGCTATTTTCTCTAGAGCCCATCCTATTGCTTGGGGACTTTATTTACAAGAGTAAGAAGCACGGTGACTTGAGGATTCATGATATTCATGCTTGGAATATTGCAACAGTTGGCAAGCTTATTTGAAATACAGCTTAAAAGAAGGATATCCTCTGGCTTAAATGAGTGAAAAACCTTTATGTGAAGGAGAAAAGCTAGAAGAAGAGGTACAATGGCCCTAGAAATTATAGCTGGAGCTAGAAGTAGGTGGGTTAAGGAAAAGCTGAAAGATAGTTTTAGAAATGATGTTTGGCTTGCAAATCCTAAGGGTTACTTAGTTGTTAGTGCTTATACTTGGTTAAATTAGAATGCAAGAGAGGTTCATTAGTGTAATTGGGTTTGGAATAGAGTTAATATTCCTAAATATAGATTCATTTGTTAGTTGGTCATGTGAAAAGGATCAAAGTCAAATCTTAGCTAGCAAAGTGGGGCATTATCAGTGATGACTTGTGTTCTCTTTGTAATCTCAAGCCTGAGACTATTGATCACGTACTTTTTGATTGTCAGTAATGCAAGATGTATTATGTCCAATTGCCGAATATAATTAGAGTCCAAGTTAATCCAGTGAACATTAAGGATTGTAATGCTAAGTTAGAGAAGATTACAAGGAGGTTCATAAGAAGAGTTCTTCAGAGTTATTTTGCAGGACTTATTTACTGCATTTGGCAGCAGAGGAAAAAGGTGGTTTGGGATAAATTTCTGCAAAGTCCAAAGGCTGTAATTAAGGACTTGCAATTTGAGATTTTTTTGAGAATTAGTTTTGTCATTCCTATCAAATGAGCAGGAATAACATAAACTGGTATATGAGTCTTTTGTGTAAGTATAAGGTGGGCGGGGGTGTGTTTGTATTTTAGGTGGCGCTGGTTGTGTTGACTCATCTGCTCTAGGATTAAGCACAAGGTATACCAATGATTTGAGGCACCCCTTGTAGCCACATCATATCTCCTTTCACCTTTCAAATTTTACAATCCTTTCTTCATAAACCACTTTGAGCCTCGTCTAACAGTAGACCCCTCTTTTTTTAACCTACATCTACCTAACCTTGGGATGGGATGGTGTGCAACTTATGCAATTCTAAAAAGAGCTTGAGTGACTTCAAAAGATTAAAATAGCAAAAATAAGCAAGCAAAATTAAATAAAAGTGTGCAAAAGGGCAAGTGTTCCAATGTCTTTGATATGAAAATATCTTTGATATGAACACGTCTCAGATTGCGTCTCTTATCAAGTGCTCGGTACCGTGCCTGAGAAACATGAATGCCAATTGAGTGATAGACCGCATGGTCGAGATTTCTCGCACTTGTAAAAATGAAATAAATGCTAAAACAAAAGAGAGCTAAAAAACAGTAGAAAGTCAAGCATAAAAATACAAAGATTTAAAAGCAAGGTTGCAGGGGCTTGTCTAGGGTCTTGAGCCTTTATCCCCTTCTTCTATAACCTTTAGCCTAACCACGTTACAACCCTTAAAAGACCTTTTTGAGGTATACACACTTGTGCGAGGTTCGGCTAGAGCTACGTTCGGCCTGATTCCTAACGGATACGTAGGCAACCTCACATCGAGGTGCGGCCGTAATAAAAATGCATTCATATTCACATTCACACAGTTGCACCATGATCATATCAAGGGATTTCCTATGCTCATCCCTATTCACTTAGATCTAGACTTGGGGGCTTGATCCTTACATCATTAGCTTACCTAGTCTAAGAGTCACCACCATTTGACTCTTTTCAATAAATTTTTCCACACACTTGCTCTTGCGACCTAACTTTAGTGTCACTTTCACACACATCACAGATACATGACCAAATATACTTCCCTTAGGAACCCTTTGTCATGAAATCTTAATACAACGCTGAAGCATGCCTTGTCATATCAACATCACTCATCATTGCATCACGAAGCATGAAGTACTTAGCCTCCGTGCCTAAGTTACCCAAATACTTTCATCATTGAGTCAACCATTGAGATAACCTAGGATGGATTAATCCTTGAACCTTGAGAGATAGTATCAAATAACATTTGACTAAGCTCATTCAACATGCACCTTCACACTTCGATTCTTTTTTCGCGTCTTTCTTTTTCGGGAGAAAGTCGGTACCCTCCACAAAAATGACGGAAATTTTTTGCTTTTTTGCATTTTCGAGTCGCATGTTCACATTACAATGCACACACAAGTCAGTCAATCAGCGAGTCAAGTTTATACCTTGAGTCGTGTCAAGTCAATGAGTCAAGCAATTCTAAACCTTAGGTCAACCCTAAGATGATTAAAAATTGGCAAAGTTCTATGGTCAAAATAGATACAGGTGCAACAGAACAGGGAAAACCCTATCACAGCGTTCGGCGACAGAGTCAATTGTTGGCGCCAGAAATATCTCAGCAACGACAAGACTCGAAGCCTCTCCAAAAGGTGATTTCGACTTTATACAGCAATTTCGGGTTCCTTGGTACGCCAGTTAGCCCCTATAAGAAATTTGACATGATTAAGTAGTCGGTTTGATTACAATTGCAATAAGTGATCGACCTGACGAAAGATCGTCTCACTTAGCTTAAGCGCCTAAAACACTGGCTCATTACAATCGGTTCAAAAGCAAGCACTCAAACGACAATATTTCCAAGTATGGATTGTCGCGCATTCTTATTAAACGACAAAGTTTTCCAAAAATTGGATTGTCATCCCCAACTGACAATATTTCCAAAAATGGATTGTCGTGCATCTTCTGCAACGACAATTTTTCCAAGATTGGATTGTCATCTCTGGCAAAGTTTCCAAGCGTGGATTGTCGTGCTCCTTCTTTGTTTGGCAAGTTTTTCCAAGTTCGGATTGTCATACATTCATCGGCTCGTTGGAAAGTTTTCCGAGATTGGACTGTCATACACCTAGTTCCCTATGGCAAAAATTCCCAAAAGATTGTCGTAGGTCTCTATTCATCATAAATTTCGGCAAAAGTTCCTCGACGTGGATTGTCATAATAAGTGGCAAATTTCCCGGAAGAGGATTGTCGGTCGACTCTTTTTTGCAAATGTTCCAAGACGCGGATTGTCAATAGTGGCAATATTTCCCCAAAAGGATTGTCGCATAGCGTTTGGCAAATTTCCAAGGTGGATTGCTTTCAAGAGTTATATTCCAAGATATGGATTTTCGATCGTAGCAAAGTTCTTATGAAAGATTGTTACGAAGCATTGGCAACTTTTCCAAAGATTGGATTTTGACAAATTTTCTGAGATACGGATTGTCGCTTCATCATGACAACATTTCCAAGGACGGATTGTTACGAAGCATTGACAACTTTCCCTAAATCGGATTGTCATACATCATACAAGAGTTGTGTTGGCAACTATTCCCCAAAGAAAAGAGGATTGTCATCACAGGAAAAGCACCGACATACTGGTTCACAAGCAGCAAAGCGTCGACATACAGGCATAGCGGAAGCAAAGTTCAGGCGAACTTTTAAAGATCGACAGGCGTGGATCTTCGGTAATTTCCTTGGGAAAATTATCACATCAGAAGATGACTTCAAGAGAAGATATCTTCGACAGCATTCCCTAGCTTGCGGAGAGTTGTCACAAACAACTGAGGATTGTTTCAAGAGAAGCAATCTTCGATAGTATTCCCTTGGAAGCGGAATATTATCAATGCGGATGGAGATTGTTTCAAGAGAAGCAATCCTCGATGGTATTCCCTTGGATATGGAATACTATCATAGCGGAGGAGGATCGTTTCAGGCTAAGCAATCTTCTAATTGGAAGCAGTTACAGACGTAGCGGTTTTCAAGCGGGATGGCACTCTCAAGCTTGCAAGAGGTCATCAAAACAATCGGTTACATTCGGTCATCGAAACGTGTGTATTTTGTTATTAGAAAGAGGTACGAGGAATCAAAGTAAGTGCTTTAATTGATTTATTGATATAATGATGTAGAAATCATGTTTACATTGTTCTTATGATATTCCTAGTATCATGTCTAGGGTAATTTTAATATTAAATATGATTGTTACGATGCTTCATATGTTCTTCCTAATATTTATTCATGTTAGTATCATGTTAGGGCTAAAGATTTGATTTTTATTGCCTAGTGACATGCTAGGGTTTGTTATTAATCTTGTTAGTATCATGCCTAGGATCTTGCTATTATTATGCTTTAACATTAACAACATGATTATGATTATAATTCTTATAATGATCATGAATATTATTATTATTATTTTGATGATGATTATTTTCTTTATGATGATATTATTATTATTATGATTATTATAATTATTATTCATGATTATTGATTATTATTATGTTGCTTGATGATATTTATTGTTATTGCTTGATCACACTTTCTATGCATGTTTAAAGGGAATTTGGTACTTGTAATCACGCTTAATAAAATAATTAATAATATTGTTAGGTTTAATTTGATTATAATTCAAGTGATCGCCAATAATAAATTTATTTGTGCATTTAAATTCAACCAACATAGATTAAACATGTTTAGGGTTAATCTTATTGACTGCATGTTAATTAAAAAGCGCACATGAATACGATCAGAATAATTAGGGCAGGTTCAATCTCTTTTAGGTTGAATTTGTACCTTCATCCCCGAACCCTTATTTGGTTCTAGACCTTATGGAGTTGACGATCTCTTGGATCGTTAAGGGGTGTAACCTTCACCCTATGAACGGTTTACAAGTTCCTAAAAACTTGTTGGCGACTCTTTTGCTCTATCTTCTTCCCTTTTGGACGCCACCGTACTTTAGTGTATGATCACAGTGGGGTTCGAGCTAGTGAGATTAAAGCTTGAAATTATCCCCTACAACTATGCACAGATATCTTGTAATTAGACAGGATAGTGAAACTCATCCAGCTATTATCTTTTGCCCAATGTAGGGCTGCTAAGATAGCAAACAATTCAGCCATATAAGATTTTGGAACTAGACAATGCCCTGCTATTCCTTGGATCCAATCCCTAGATTGGTTTCTACAAACACAAGCTATGCCACAGGACAGGGTCTGGGGAAAAAAGAAGCATCCACAAAGATTTTTATCATATGGGCTGGTAGGAGGGGGTGATTTAGGTTGGGGGGGTTAGGAGCAGGTGTATGGTTTGAGAAGTGGAAAAGTTCTTTAATGGTGTAGAGGGTAAAGGTCCATAAATGGTGGATGAGTTTGGATTTTTTGTTAAAGATATAGTCATTTCTTCTCAGCCAAATCTTCTTAAGTATAATAGGAAAAGAGAAATGCCAAGGAATCCCTGAGATCTGGGCTGAATTGCTTTCCAGGTTTCCTAGAATCTAGGATTGAATATCTATCTGGTCAAAACTATTAGGGGGTTTGCTAAATTCCATACTTCCTTTGCCCTAATGTAGTCCCTAAGGGCATGTATACCGTCCTCAATAGTGCCAGGGCAAAAGGGATAGAATTGTGAAGACGTTATGTGTTTAAGATAAAGTTGTTTACATGTAGGCAGCCTGTCCCGTAGGCATTGCCATAGAAAGATCTTAGCCTAAGGGGGGAGACACAAGTTCCATAGCTTTTCCCATGGAATAGATGGGGCTTTGAGAGATCTGGTTTTCTGGCATAGGTAGGAATAAGCTTGGGAGGCATCAAAGAAATTACCCTTTGATAGAAAGCAGAAGGGGAAGTCATCACCCTGACCAGTGAAGGGAGTGGCAAGGATGTGTTGTTGGATGTGGGGAGGGATTGGTACACTGATATTTTGAAGACTCTATTCTCCATCACTAATAATACAATCTAGGGTCTAGAGCTCTTCATGAAGCTTTAAAGGTCCTTGGATTAAGGTTCTCAATAGTCTAAGGCCTGTCTAATTATGGTCCCAAAGGAGAAAATATTACCCTTGCCAATGGACCATTCTGTAAAAGCTTGGAAAACATCCCATCCTTTACACATGCATTTCCAGATGTGGGAGCCATTATGGAAGGAGTTAAGGGTGGATCTAGCACAATATTTAGTTTTAATGATTTTTGCAGCTAAGGTGTCAGAGAAGCACATATTCCAGCAGAGCTTTGCCAACTGGGTCTGATTTTGGAGTTTAAAAGTCCAAAACCCAAACCTCCTAAGGCTTTGTTGGTGCTTAGGTTTTCCCACTTAATCATATGACATCTCTTCTGTTCCTTAGAAGAGCCCTAGAAGAATCTGTTGCAAATCTGGTCAATTTTCTTACAGACAGAGGTGTGAAGGTGGATGGCCTGCATTGCATATTGGGGAATGCTAGCTAGGGAAGATTTGATAAGAACAACCCTTCCAGCTTTGGAGAGGGTCCTAGCTTTCCATGCAGCCAACTTGAATGCCATGTTCCTGGCAATATAGTTCACTTGATTTGGGGAGGGTCTTTTCTCAGCGAGGGGAAACCCAAGGTAAGTGCCTAAGTCAGAGCTAGGAGATACATTGAAGTGAGAGGAAAACAAGTCAATAGTGGCTTGATTTGCATTTTTTGAGAAATACAGTTAACTTTCGGTATTGTTCAATTTTTGGCAGAGATAGAAAAGAAAGTATCAAGGATGTCAGTTACTGAATCCAAGGTGTGCTGAGAGGCTTCCCCAAAAAGAATTAGGTCATCAGCAAACATGAGGTGTGAAACAACAATAGAATTCCTTTTAAATTGGAATGGAATCCAGGTACCCTCATCATAGGCTTCCTGTATTAAAGATGAGAGGTATTCCATGCACATAATAAACAGGTAAGGGGATATGGGATCTCCTTGCCTAATTCCTCTAGATGCATGGAAGGAGTAGGTAGGTCTGCCATTGCCCATGACATGGAAAGATGGAGAGGAGACACGGCTCATGATTAGATCATAGCTGTCTTTGCCAAAACCATTCCTTATTAGACACTTTCTGATAAATGACCATTCCAGTATGTCATAGGCCTTTTCAAGGTCTATCTTATAGGCAAACCAGGCTCTCAGATTTCAATTTCATGGAGTGCAATATTTCAGATGCAGCTATGAAATTGTTTTGGCATCCCCTTCTTGGGAGGAAACTCCCTTGGGCAGGAGGGATAATTGCATTTAGAAGGGGTCTCAATCTATGCACCAGAATTTTGGTGATGATTTTATAAGAAGTATTGCATAGACTAATAGACTTGAATTGCTTAATAGTAGGAAGGGCAACTTTGGGAATGAGCAAATGGAGGTATGGTTTATATCTTGGGGAATGCAATTTTCAGTGAAAATTTTAGTGGTGAAGTCTTGCAGATCAGTCCATAGGTGGGACCAGTGATCTTGGAAGAAAAATGAGTGGTAACCATCAGGTACGTCCAGGGGCCTTAAATCTCCTCATTGAGAAGACTGCTTCACTAGTAGAAAAATAACAAAGGGCACTGGTTCAAACCCGGCTTAAGGCACCGGTTTGAACCGGTGCCAATGTGGGGGGTGCCAATTACCCCCTTTTTGGCACCGGTTCAAAACCAGTGCCATAAACCGGTTTTGGCACCGGTTAAAAAGTATTATCCCTCCTTTTGGCACCGGTTAACCGGTGCCAAAAATGTCCATTTTTTTTTGTTTTTTTTCACTTAACAATTAAATCATCTAAAAAAAATAACATCACAATATAAATTGAATTGGTTTCAATATAATCCAAAATTACAATATATAATCAAATCCAAAATTACAAAATAAATCAATTACAACTAACATATAAATAAATAAATAAATTACATTATAAATCATAAAAAAATTACAATATACTCGTAAATCTAAAATAAAATTACAATATAAACATATAAATATTCTGAATAATCTGTACTTGCACCAATTAAAACAAAAAAAAATCAATTAGTAAAAATAAGCTTAGGAAAAAAACCCAGAAATTCAATCCAAACAATTCAAAGCCAGAAAAAAAGCATTAATTCAAACCAAGGGAAAAAAAACCAAAATTGAAATCGAAATTAAAAAAATATCAAAATCGCAAAAAAAAAAAAAAACCAAAATTGAAATCGAAAAAAAAAGAACCAAAAAATCGAAAAAAATAAAAACAAAATCGAAAAAAAACCAATTAAGATTGAAAGCCAAAAATTAAAATCAAAATTGAAACCCAAAAAACCAAAATCAAAAACAAAATCCCAGAAATCGAAAACAAAAACCAAAATCAAAATTGAAACCCAAAAAACCCAAATCGAAAAAAAAAATCCCAAAAATCGAAAAAAAAAACCAAAATCGAAAATAAAAACCAAAATCGAAAAAAAAACAAATCTGAAAAAAAACAAGAAAACCAAAATCGAAAAATTTGAATCGAAAAAAAAAACAATTAAAATCGAAAAAAAATATCAGAACTCGAAAAAAAAACCCAGAAATGGAAATCGAATAAAAATCGATTAAAATACAAAAAAAGGAATAAAAATCAATTAAAACTCATAGAATTGTGTTGCATGTCTTCGTCTTCGTGGTGGTCTTCGTGGTGGAACTCGATTTCGGATGCTCGTGGTAGAATGAGATGAGAAAGTGAAGGAGGAGATGAGAAACCCGTGGAGGAAAGATGAGAAAGAACCCGTGTGTAAGGAGGAGAGGAGAGGAGAGGAGAGAGAGAAGGTAAGAGGAGGAGAGGAGAAAGAGAGGATGAGAGGAGAGAGTGTAGGGTTTGGGGGGGTTTTATGGGGTGGGGTTTTTTTTAAAAAAAATATTAAATGGCACCGGTTCACTTGAACCGGTGGGCTTTATGTTTTTGCCACCGGTTTGAAGTGAACCGGTGCCTTAAACACTGGTATATTAGGCCGCCTATTTTTTAGCCCATTTTTGGCACCGGTTTGGACTGAACCGGTGCCAATAAGGGGGTGCCTTTTTGATATTTTCTACTAGTGCTTGGTGGATTTCAGAGATGGAGGGAGGGAATGAAATGCAAATATCAGAGGAGTAGGTAATAGTGTCAGGATGGTCAGGATGGGATTTCCGAAGTAAAAAGGGAAGAGAAGTAGTTGACAACATGTTGTAAGATCATATTGTCTAGGATTGGTTCCCCTACTCCTGATCTAAGGTTTTGGATTGTATTCCTTCTTCTTCTTCTAGTTAGAAAAATTGATTGGTTCCCCTACTTCTTCACTCTTCATATGCCACCGTTTCAGTTTGAACCTATGCCCCTTACAAACAGCCATAACCAGCCCATTTTTCCCCACCGATTTTTCAAAGGGCGATGGGGATGACTCGTTGCCCAATTATTTTTTTCTACAAGTGTTTGGAGTGAGTTCTACCTCTAACAAGCATAATCACATTCCTTCATCAAATTGATGAATATATGGAAAAGGTTTAATATAGTACTTTGAAATATAATCGTGACAAAACATTACTAGAAGTTTCCAAAACTCTATAAAGTAATGTTAATTACACCGATGTACGCGTGATTTTTTCATGAATTCCCAACTTAAATCCATTTTAAAAAATATATTTGATGCTTATATATACCCCTAAGGACTACATATATCATTAACTATAAATAAATTAGGAAAAGACCATTCATTATGTTTAGAATTGCTTCCTCAAAGATTAAACAAAATAAATTTCAATATCTCCCTTTGAGTATGATGAGAAAATGAGTTCACAATTTATACTTGAATCTGGAAAGCAATAGAATTAAACTAGCAATTGTGTTTAGTTTTGATCTAGAAGTAGAGAATTGGCTCTCCTTCAAAGTGAGTAAAAAAAATACAAAACAATGAACTATTTAATATTCCTTTTTCTTTTTTTTTTTTTTTTTTTTTGGGGGGGGGGGGAGGGGGGAGAGAAGGGAGGGGAGGGGTATATGTGCTGCATTTAAAGGTTGTGATAGATATTTATTGGATAATATTTGTTGCTGAACTAGGATATATTTTTAACTTAACCTGAAACTTTTTTCGCGCTTGCCAATGTAAAACTTTAACGTCTAATAACTTTAATTTTCCATAAGTAAAATTTATAGAAATTATATATTATGATTATACTTATTGAGACAAATCTAACAAGATCTCACATGAATATGTTTTTACTTATATGTAATTCACAAAAGATGATCAAAGGAAGGGTGGTGAATAGTGTAAAAGTCAAAGCGGGTTAAGTAAAAAGAACGGAGGACATATATAATACTATCTATCATGTTGAAATCCCAAAGTATTTATGTGGGAGTTAATTAAATCCTCCAAAGAAAGAAGCAATCCTCACATTTCATATTGTGATTTGTATACTTGAGAGGAGTGTTTTGTTATGGTCATTTTCAAGTTCAATCTAAATAATTAAGTTGGAGATATTTTAGCTCTATTCAGTCTGTTGTGTGCAAAATGCAATCCACGGTCTTTTTTAGGCTGTTCCACTTCTTACATTTATGGTATCTTCTTTCAAATGCCAAAGCCCTCCTTTGGCACTTCAAGTCCTCTCTTGCATTGATTTTGGAAAAAACTAGAAAGGAAAAACCGTCAAGAGCATCTAGATACATACATTGAGATTTGAAAATGGTGATGGTGGAGTTGATGATAGACCTTTCAATCTCTTCACCCTTTTCCAATTAACCCACCCTCCAAAGTCCTTTGTAGTTTTACGAATGTTAGGCCGATGTACTAGAATACCTATATGTATAAAAAAAAACTAAGAAATTTCCTCTAAAGAACACAAAAGCAAGCTACAACCAACAAATGAATTAGCAATATAATGACGCCTCAATGGACTAGGATCTAGAAGGCAACTAATAGTATGCTATGAAACTACATGCAAAACTATCTTAGAAGATCTCATTAGTTAGATAAGGTATCAACATTGAATAGCAGTTTTCGTTAGTCATGCTAAACTCGTAGTAAAATGAATTAAGTAGTGATTACTAGTTAATAAAAAATGAGCATATTGAGACATTTGTTAACTCTATGTCCACTAGTAACCGTTGGCAACATGATATATTGTGTTAATAAATCAAGATTTTTGTTTGACTATTCAATGATCATTCATGATATTCACTTAAATGTAGTAGGGCCAAACTCTCAAGTATTATGTTTTTAGGCTATTTTTAGTTTTTAAGTCACTTTAAGGTGACCAATCTCAATATTCACATTCAAAATGCGTTTATCATTTTAAGTCACATATAACTGATTCTCAAAACATTCATGTTTAAGTCGATCCTCAGACTTGGTTTGGATTCAGTTCAGATCAAGATTATGATACATTACTTTTGTATTGAAATACATCCATGAATAAATGAATTCATCCAAAGAGAAAAAAAGAATTTAGAGTTATAAATTTTTTAATTTTTTTTTTACAGGTAATGATTTCTCTTTCCAAGTACTAACGGCCCCACAGTATGGGCATGAAAGGCAAAACTTTGTAGCTATAAAACGACCTCAAAATCCCTCTCTCTTCTTGAACTTTCAATTCACTTCTTCACTTCCCCCTTTGACCATCTCACTCACCTTCTTCCTTCTCTATCCCCACTTTCAGTCGGGCTTCCTAACCCAAACCCACCAACCCGACCCGACCCGAATTTCATAGTATCAAACAAATCACCCCATTTTCCCACATTGTGGGTAAATCGAGGGCACACACAAATTGAGAGACTAAATTTGACCAAACCAATTACCCTTTTTCATACTACTACCAAAACCAAAGTAGCGAGTTTATAAAATATTTACACAAAAAATATAAAAATAAATGTGTTTAAAAGAAAGATTCCTCTTCATTTAGTTCTACTTCTACTTGTCCTTCATTCCAGATCTCATTAATGGCGCTTAACTAAGCGCAACGGTCACATAACATTAATCAGCTAGTATATTTCTTATTGATCAAACCAAATAAATCAATAAGTGAAGTATTGTTTCATCAATGGCGCAGTCTACGGCCGATGGAAAAGCCATGGCCGAGGCCGAGAAGAAGAAGGATCAAACACTACCATTCTATCAGCTGTTTACATTTGCTGATAAATATGATTATCTTTTAATGAGTATTGGGAGTTTAGGTGCTGTTATTCATGGCTCTTCTATGCCTGTTTTTTTCTTACTCTTTGGTGAGATGGTTAATGGGTTTGGTAAAAATCAGCTTAATCTTCAAACTATGACTCATGAAGTCTCCAAGGTAAATTATTATTTTTTTTTACATCATATACTCGGGTGTACCTCGAGCAAGTTTAACTTATTAAGCTGAATGTTTTATTTATTTATTTTTATTTGAGAAATGAGCAAATAAATAGTCTTGATCGTCGATATACAATAAATGATCTATCTTTATTAGATCTCAGATCTTTTCTTGATTTTTTAGTTTTAAATTTTTTTGGGTTTCTTTGAATTTGTGCAGTATGCTTTGTATTTCGTCTACCTTGGCCTCATTGTATGCGCCTCGTCTTACGCTGGTGAGTTTGTTTATGATTATACTGTTCATTGCAAATTGCATTACAATTGATAAGTTACTTTAAAATCCCATTAATTTTATTATTTTCTTAAAATTAAGTCACTATTTTAGTAGCATGAATCATACTATTATGCTGTAGTATAGCTAGCTTAATCCTTCCTATATCCGAAATTAGTTGTCATATTGTCGTAATCATCTACTAGCTTATTAAATGATTTCATACTTCATATAATTTTTTTGATAGGAAATCTTGTATAATAGTTAAGTCTCATCTATCTTCTTATCAACTTTCATTCCAAATGGGTGTGAATAGAATTCAAATTAGACTTCACTACTATTTCATATACGTGATCTTTTCGGACATCTTAAAACAGTATACGTGACAACAATTATTTTCGGACACGAAAGTGAAGTGATGGAAGAGTGTAACTTGAATCAACAAATTGAAAAGAAAAAGGGTTAAATTTTGGTACTATGACTTGACGAAATTCTTACTGTTGGGTATTCTTTAGTGATGCTAAGCTTCATATCACAACCATTTGTTAGGTGTGAGCTTTGCACGTGGTTCGTGGACCGTCCTTTTGTCGTTTTTATCTTTTATCTGTCAATTTTTATTCATTTTTTGATATTTTATAATTTAATTAATTTTTTTTTATTTAAATTTTATCCCCACAAGTCACAACATCCCCATCACTAATATTCATGTTTTGTGATTCTTTCAATAATTAATTTTATCTATTATTGTGGGGTTACAAATTAGTTTCAGTAGATAAATAAAAGAATTTTCTCAAATTTTGATTGTTTTTATTTGGATTTTAATAAATGTAGAAATTGCTTGTTGGATGTACTCTGGAGAAAGGCAAGCTGGAACATTGAGAAAGAAATATTTAGAGGCCGTTTTAAAACAGGATGTGGGGTTCTTTGACACTGATGCTAGAACTGGTGATATTGTCTTCAGTGTTTCTACTGATACACTTCTTGTTCAAGATGCCATTAGCGAGAAGGTTCGTCGTCTACATTTCTTATCGGATCTTATCTGAACTTGTTCGAACTAATCTGAATTTGTTAGAACTTATCGAACATACATTAGTTTTTATATGAACCTATTAGAACTTATATTCCGCGAAACATGGTTTTTATGAAGGCGAAAAGTACAAAGTGAAAGTCTTTAATAAGGGGAAATAGTGAGGTCAACAATAGCGGAAACAACATTATTAATCTGAATAGTACAAGTTTATTTGATATGATTGAACCTATTCAATATCAATTGTAAAGCTAAAGGCCCACCCTTCCCGTTCATGAGTGTCATGAAGCACGTTAGAAATCTTGCCTAATCAGGCGCCCTGATATAACAACTTTAACATGCTTCTTTTTATGCTTTGTTATTGTGAGTACTTCCCATTTTTATTACACTGATTCTTCATTTCAGTTGTAACGTCTTTGTCGAAAATTCTATGTTCCTAAATTTGATTAGAAATGCTAAGTTATACCAGTTTATGCCAAGTTAGATATGGGAAAATGTGCATGAAATGGTAATGGCCATCCAATAATATGTAGTAGTATATTTTCGGTATAGTGTGTCCATGTAACGTATCATTGTACTGACCTTCCTAGGTTGTAGGATCAATTTTACGTGTCCTAGATGGTGTATTTTACACACCAAATTAATACAAGGAATGTAGCATAATGTATCTTTCTTTTTCTTGATAATATGTTATAAACTGTACGATGATCTGGGTGTAAGTACAAAGTTTGATGGGTGAATGATACATGTATGCAGGTGGGAAATTTCATACATTATCTATCAACGTTTTTGGCGGGATTGGTGGTTGGGTTTGTATCAGCATGGAAGCTAGCATTGCTGAGTGTTGCAGTTATTCCTGGAATCGCATTTGCAGGAGGTCTTTATGCTTACACTCTTACTGGACTCACGTCTAAGAGTCGTCAATCATATGCCAATGCTGGTATTATTGCTGAACAGGTCAGTCCCACACTTTTACTTTTGTAATTATTCAAGGGCATAAAATAGACAAAAAAGGAAAGGGGAGGGGCTGAATAAGGTGATTTGTTAGTGAGACTTTAGGTGCCATGATTTTGAATATGATATGTTGGTGTATTTTTGGCATGAACCTGCCATGCGTTTCACGTTTTGTAGCTAGCTGGCTTTGTTTTTGAATCTTAATGATGACTCTTCTCCAACCCAAAAACATTTGTGAATTGCTGATGAAGCTGGACTGTAGTTATCTCGTTGTTAAGTTGCTTGTCTTTATTGCAATGTGTCCAATTATAATAGAAATGGCATGAAGAATTATTAAATAAACATAATAATTATGAGCTTATGATTTACAAGAAAATTGGATTTGGGCTTGAATTTACTTTTCAATCCTTTTTTAATAGCTTATATATATGTTGATTATTCCGAAAATTTTACATATAGGCCATTGCACAAGTTCGAACTGTGTATTCATATGTTGGGGAGACAAAGGCGCTTGATTCATATTCCGATGCCATTCAAAATACTCTTAAACTTGGTTACAAGGCTGGGATGGCAAAGGGTTTGGGTCTTGGATGTACGTATGGTATTGCTTGCATGTCATGGGCCCTTGTTTTTTGGTATGCTGGTGTTTTCATCAGGAATGGACAGACTGATGGAGGAAAGGCTTTCACAGCCATTTTCTCTGCCATTGTTGGTGGCATGTAAGATCAAAAGACCTTTCACTATCACTTTATTTTAAAGGAGGGAACGCAATAGCACTGGTTTTGACTTTTGCAACTTCATTATTACAGGAGCTTAGGTCAGTCATTCTCAAACCTTGGGGCCTTTAGCAAAGGGAAAGCAGCAGGATACAAGTTGATGGAGATAATCAAACAAAAGCCGACCATTGTCCAAGATCAGGCCGATGGAAAGTGTTTGGAAGAAGTTAGTGGAAACATAGAATTCAAAAATGTGTCATTCAGCTATCCTTCTCGTCCTGATGTGATGATCTTTCGAGATTTTTCAATTTTCTTTCCTGCGGGAAAGACTGTTGCTGTGGTTGGTGGTAGTGGTTCAGGGAAGAGTACAGTTGTTTCCTTGATTGAGAGGTTCTATGATCCTAACGGCGGTAAGTTAGACAATTGGGTTCACTATGCATATTGGAAAAAAGACGAATAAATGTTTTTGCTTATAGCAATGATATTTACATAATAACAGGTCAGGTTTTGCTGGACAACAATGACATTAGGACACTGCAATTAACATGGTTGCGCGGTCAAATTGGTCTGGTGAACCAAGAGCCGGCGCTCTTTGCTACTACCATCCTTGAGAATATTCTCTATGGAAAACCTGATGCTACAATGGCCGAGGTTGAAGCTGCTACCAATTCTGCCAATGCTCATAGCTTCATCACCTTGCTTCCAAATGGCTACAACACCCATGTAAGATTCTTTTTTTTTGTTGCATATTGGGATTTTATCATTATATTCCTGCTCTGCATTTAATCGATACTCTATTAGAACCCTTTGTTTATTCGTCGATTTAATGTGAATGCAGGTGGGTGAAAGGGGTGTTCAGCTTTCAGGCGGTCAGAAACAGAGAATAGCAATTGCTAGAGCAATGTTGAAGAACCCGAAAATTCTCCTCCTAGATGAAGCCACAAGTGCACTTGATGCTAGCTCTGAGAGCATAGTCCAAGAAGCACTTGACAGATTGATGGTGGGAAGAACAACAGTAGTTGTGGCCCATCGACTTTCCACCATCAGAAACGTTGACACAATTGCTGTAATTCAGCAAGGACAAGTTGTCGAGACAGGAACTCACGAGGAACTGATAGCTAAAGCAGGGGCCTATGCATCATTGATCCGGTTCCAAGAAATGGTTGGAAATAGGGAATTTTCAAACCCCTCTACACGTCGTACTCGCTCATCAAGATTGAGCTGTTCTCTTTCCACAAAATCCTTGAGCCTTCGTTCAGGAAGTTTGAGAAACTTAAGCTACTCATACAGTACAGGTCTTGATGGCCGGATTGAGATGGTTTCTAATGCCGAGTCAGAGAGGAAGAATCCTGCACCACGAAACTATTTCTTTAGGCTTCTTAAACTTAATGCCCCCGAATGGCCTTACTCAATCATGGGTGCTGTAGGATCAATATTGTCCGGTTTTATTGGTCCAACTTTTGCTATCGTGATGAGTAATATGATCGAGGTTTTCTACTACTCGAATTATGCTTCTATGGAGAAGAAGACTAAGGAATATGTCTTCATCTACATTGGGGCAGGACTTTATGCTGTCGTTGCATACTTAATCCAGCATTACTTCTTTAGCATCATGGGTGAAAATCTCACAACTAGAGTTCGTAGGATGATGCTTGCAGGTAGTTTATTAGTCTTTTGTTCTCTTATCTTTTACTCCTAACTAAATTTAATCACTTAAGCATATGAAATAAATGTGTTTTGCTTTAATTTTGTGCAGCAATCTTGAGGAATGAAGTCGGATGGTTCGATGAGGAAGAGCATAACTCTAGCCTCCTAGCAGCTCGCTTAGCAACTGATGCAGCTGATGTAAAATCCGCTATTGCTGAGAGGATTTCTGTTATACTGCAGAACATGACCTCACTTCTCACATCGTTCATCGTTGCTTTCATTGTGGAATGGAGGGTTTCACTTCTCATATTGGGAACATTCCCACTTCTAGTCCTTGCTAACTTTGCTCAGGTAAACACTCTTCTCCTTGATTGATAATATGCAAAATTTACCCCTCTTTACAATCATTTATGTTTGTTTTAGCTGCTGTGTAATTCTCATCATGTAAATACTTCATGTTAGGGACTAGTACTTGTCAAAAAAGTATTTCAGAAATATAAACCACTAATAGCATTAAAAGCTCATTGGTACAAATTTACCATTTTGCCCTTACTAAATGAATGTCCAGTTATCTAAGGTCATTTTAACAAGTGAAGCAAGGTATACTTACAAATTCGCGCTTATTAGTGCTTACCACCTATCTAAGGAAATTAGAGTCGTTTTAGGCAAACATTAGTTGCCTAACTGTTACACAAATAGCCGAACTCGTTTTATCACTATGATAATGATAGGACTTAGGAATAGTACTTTGTAATTTGTAAACAACTGTAAAATTTACAAAAGACATAGGTAATGGGGGTGTGGAAAAAATGTCAAAGACCAAAGTATTAAATTTGTAAGTTGAGAGTGTCAGCCACCCCTGCAGCAATTCTGGGGTTTCTGGGTTGTCATATATTGGAATCTTATGTTTTCATTACTTGCAATATAGTAAACGACAAATACTCCCTCTTTCTACGCATCTGCCTTGCACGTGCTTTCATCCCCTTATATTTCTCTCAACCTTTGGAAATCCACACTAACCCTCTTTTAATAATGCATCTTGGACCGCAGTCTTCATATAATTTACTTCTATAATGCTAAAATTTGATCACTTTTTGAACCCACCAAAGCTTATATTATACTTCCTCCGTTCTATTAATATTGCAACAATGGACTTTTTGCACTATTTATCGCTCTTGTTTGACCATATAATATGAGTTATACGTTAAGCAAAATATAGTCAAGTGGAATCTTGTTGGATTCGTCTCATAAAATACTTTCACAATATCAACTTTTTATAATTTTTACTCTTACACAATTATAGATATTTAGCATATAAAAAGTGTTTCGGAATGCGTAATTTTCTCCTTGTTGCAATATTAACAGAACGGAGGAAGTAATATTGATGTCACATACTTTGTATAGTACTGCATAATATTTTATCAACAAATACTTGGATCAGCTAATTTTGGTTATTCTAACTGCATTAATGATTTCGGGGCTTCACACTAGACGTAGTTTGAATTCGGATTAGTGTATACTCTCTATTCTCTTAAACTTGTGTTAAGGAGTATTTTAATTTGTACCTGTACTAAGAAAAATGATTCTGCACATGTATAACCATGTTTGACATGGATACGTGTTATTGTGGTAAGTGTCAGACACGACTATTTTGTGAAACTTACTTCGGTCTAAATGGAAACGTGAAAGTGTCCTGTTCATGTCTAAATGGTGTGATCCGACAAGGGTATTTGAGGTAAAATGAGGAGCTCGGGTGACATAAGGGGATAGTCTCTGCCGTTTCCTTTCCTATACTTTCCGCCAAAAGATCTCAGTGAGTGAATTAATATCTTCTTGTAATGATGTTCACTTTATCTCTCTCCCCTAAATTTTTACTAGGAGTACTACAGTATACAATTCCTTCTAACAACCTGCCAATTTCTTGGTGTGAGATATGACAGAGAAAGCGAGTGAAAACAATGTGAGTTTCAAGAGATTCTTAGTCAGACCCGTGATCACATGCTCTATATTGTGAATTTCATGCTAACAATCATTCATTTTTGATTCTTCATTAGTCGTACAGGATCCAAACACCCGACTCGCCCCTAATCTAAGGTCTTGTACACAATTTGCTCGGATCGAGTTTATTTCAGTCCTGCTAAAATTCTAAAATGGGTCATTTTAAATTAGATTAGATAGTTTTTAGTCGGATTAATTTTTAACACTTCTGGACCTACACCGTACTAACCCGTGTTAACATTGATTCAATAATGTGGTAACCTTTTTCCCTAGTAATATCAACCAAAAGGTGAAAAAATATTCATATACTGTTTTCCACCAATTTTAACTGTTTAGGGTATTTCAAGTAAAAATTCTCTCTTGGAGTCCTACTTTTTTCCTTGTCCTAGAGTTCTGCAGAAACTAGCGTTTTGTGTATCAGACCTAGATTGATCGCAATCTTTCCATATTTTGTGGTTTTATTTTATAAAATTGTGAAAATTGAAACTTCCAACATTTAGTCAAATTTATCAGTCCACGTGTCAGTCATTCAGGCCTGCTGTAGTTGTGGTCCTCTTGCTTCTTTTAATTAAGTTAGTTTCTGTATCTGACCCACCATGTTTGCAGAATTCAGTAACATGCAAAGCAGCATTATTATATGGTTTTAATAAGAGTGAGGAAATATTAAAATCAGCCGTTAAAAAATTTTGAACTCCTTTCTTTAAGTTATAATTGTACCTTGATTCTATTTCTTTTATTGCATTAGACCCATTAATTCTTACTTGTAGCCTTGTGGAGGTATCAATGATCATTTCTCACCGTGGTCTAATACCGACCCAAAACAACCCGACTTAAGCTCAAGTGACCCGATCACCCGATACATAGCATGACTCAATGTGAAATGACCCATTAGATTTGACTCAAGCTTGACTGGTGATCCGAATTGACAACAGAATGTGATGTCTTGGGTACATGTAGGGGATCTTTAGAAGGGGGGGGGGGGGTGGTACCCGTATCGGACTTTTGACACTCAAACATGGGTATAACACCCGAACACTTCACTTTTAGTTCAAAATCATGGACCTTTTTCACAAAATAGCCGAGTCGGACGCTTGAATACTTACCCGTGTCGGATATGAGTACCTGAGTCCAAATAACATAGTTAAATGTAATATTGCTATAAGAAAATAACAATGTTGTGGTAAATTTTAGTACTTTTATGTTTAAAATGATTATGATCATAATGTAATTTAAATTATGGGTGGTAAAATTAAGACAAGATAGTACACTAGTATGGACTATTAAGTGTTCAAGATCACTTGGTTATAGTGAATTAGTGATCATTGTAGAAAGTAATCTGGTGACTGCTGTTGTCAATTTTGCTTCCATGTGATTAGTTTTGTTAAGATACTACCTTTTTCCGACATTTAGCGTAATAATCCTGAACTATTAATTGATTTTACATGACTAAGTAGGGTTTTGATCTTTTTGAAGGAAAGTGACTGAAATTATGTTAGTACTAGCAGTTAGTCTTTGTATTTTTCCTTTGATTACATGCTAATTTGGTGCATTATTAAAAGCAATTTAATAATTTATGTCAAAAGAAGCTTAGTGGCAAAATTAATTCTATGCAATGGACTTGTACTCTTCTGGTTCGAATATTATCAGACTGTTCAATAGCTTCTCCTAGCGCTTTTTATTGAGAATAAAGTTATTTGCGATGATTTAGGTTGTGTTATGTAGCTAATGTAAGCATTACATAGTGGAGATTTCTAATGTGCTTTGCAATTGTGCTATTTGCAGCAACTATCACTGAAAGGATTCGCGGGAGACACAGCTAAAGCACATGCAAAAACGAGCATGATTGCTGGTGAAGGGGTGAGCAATATTAGAACAGTAGCTGCATTCAATGCTCAGGAGAAGATCCTATCCCTTTTCTGCCATGAGCTTCGAGTGCCACAAAAACGTAGCTTCCGTCGTAGTCAAACTTCTGGTGGTCTCTTTGGTATTTCTCAGCTAGCTTTGTATGGTTCAGAAGCCCTCATTTTATGGTATGGTGCTCATCTTGTAAGCAAAGGTCTTTCGACTTTCTCCAAAGTCATCAAGGTCTTTGTAGTCTTAGTCATCACAGCCAACTCAGTTGCTGAAACTGTGAGCCTTGCTCCTGAGATCATAAGGGGCGGAGAGGCCGTGGGGTCTGTTTTCTCAATCTTAGACCGATGCACAAGGATTGACCCAGACGATTCAGAAGCAGAACCTGTTGAATCCATACGTGGGGAGATTGAATTCCGTCATGTTGATTTTGCATACCCTACTCGCCCTGATATCCTTGTGTTTAAGGATTTCAACCTTAGAATTCGAGCAGGCCAAAGCCAAGCCCTAGTCGGAGCAAGTGGGTCTGGGAAGAGCTCAGTCATTGCATTGATTGAGCGGTTCTATGACCCATGTGGTGGTAAAGTTATGATCGATGGCAAGGACATCCGGAGATTGAACCTCAAAGCGCTTAGACTTAAGATTGGTTTAGTGCAACAAGAACCAGCCCTTTTTGCTGCTAGCATCTTTGATAATATCGTGTATGGGAAAGAAGGAGCAACAGAAGCAGAAGTTATTGAAGCTGCTCGAGCAGCTAACGTGCATGGTTTTGTCAGTGCATTACCCGAGGGCTACAAAACAACCGTTGGAGAACGAGGAGTTCAGCTTTCTGGAGGTCAGAAGCAGAGGATTGCCATCGCCAGGGCAGTACTCAAGGACCCTGCCATCCTTCTTTTAGACGAGGCTACTAGTGCCCTGGACGCAGAGTCAGAGTGTGTGCTCCAAGAGGCTCTTGAGAGATTAATGAGAGGCCGAACCTCTGTGCTTGTTGCACATCGTTTGTCCACAATAAGGGGAGTTAGTAGTATAGGAGTGGTCCAAGATGGGCGCATTGTAGAGCAAGGTAGCCACTCCGAGTTAATCAGTAGGCCTGAGGGGGCTTACTCTCGCCTTTCACAACTTCAACTCCATCACGTGTGAGTGAGCAAGCAAGCAAGCACGGTCCAATCATAGCCGTAGGGATGATATTGTGTAGCATTCGAGTTGCTACTATTAGTAACATTTGTGTTATCTGCGACGTTAACTACCCGTCGGTTTTAGCTAATTCTTTGTCAATGATGGTGGTGGGTGATGGTGATTGCTGTAGATATGGGGCATAGTAAGGCTATTTCTAGGTTTTTCTTTCTTTTTTCTTATTTAATCCAACATTTGATTTCTGTATGGAAAAGAAATCATTGTATTATGAATGGAGGGTTCTGAAAAAAAAAAAGGACTGTTTGCATGTGAGCTGAGTTTGGTTAGAGTTTTCTTGTAGGCTTTTTCATTTACTTACTGGAAAAAGATCTGCTGAAGACCTTTCCAGCATAACTAAAAAAGCTCCCTTTTTTCTATTTTTTATGTATGGTAACATGAAATGCATATTTTGGAGCTATTTTGCTTCTCTTTCTCTGACCAAATTCATGTGTTTTTGCTACTGTATGTTATTTCTATTTGTTATATCGCACTTTGTCCAGCTTTAACTCGGACATTACAGTCGATTTATAAACATTAAATACATTTCCTTAAACGCGCGACATGATTACATGTTAATGTTTAATTTTCATATACCGTTTATAGTAGGACCTTTAGGTCTAAAGTATGTTATTATCTTCTAATATTGAAAAATAAAAGGCAGACATCAACAACTAGACACTGTTTGGAAGCATAATAATCTAAAAAGCTAACTTTATATTGAAATAGATTATTGAGTTACAACATAAAAAGATTGATTTAGAATATGCAACTTTCATGATGATTAAAGATTGTGGTATATGCTTAAAAGAGAAAAACATGTTATATGTCCATTAAAAGATGGCGCATGTCTAAAGATAGAGCTTTAACAATCTTTTTAATGAGGAAAGGAAGATGATTAATGTCTGGCCTGATATTATACTATCATATAACTAAGTAGGATACTATGAGATGCTCTTGTACTATAGTATTATGGGCATTTATATATAAGATTTTATGTATGGAAATTATGCATAATGATCTTTATTGTGGTGGGTGGAGGGCCCAAATGAGTTGCAAAACATAGAACTTTTTTGAGCAATGATTTATTTGTAGTGATTTTAAGTATGGTGGAAAATTATTAGAGTGTGCCACTTGACACCTTTTAGATTCATGAATGTGTTTGAGAATGTAACATGAAAAACACCATGAATTTCATTCATATATATGTAGTCTAATAATTTTAGACTTAGCATTGAAATGAGTTTAGTTTAGATTTAGGGGTTGTTTGGTTGACAGAATAAAATAAGGGAAGTGAAAATTTATGGAATTTTATAATTTGGGTAGTTTTGGTTGACACAAAAATGCAAAAAATAGGAGAAGTTGGAATTTATGGGAATTTTCACTTCCTACAAAATGTAGAAAGTAGATTACTTAAGCCCTCCTAGTCATTCAAAATTCATGGAAATTTCAACTTTTCATTGTTACAGCCAAACAACTCAAAGAAATTCCTAAGAATTTCATTTGGAAAATAATCTCCCATGAAATACAACTTGCTATGGGAATTTACTAGGCCTTAGTTTGATTTATGTTGTAGTTGATTCAATTCATCATGAATTTATTTACATATGTTGAAATCACTCATTATGTGACATGATTGACTGTGTTTGGCACGACAAAGTGGTCCGATTGAAATATGTCTGACTAAACATGAAAAAAATTAACGAAAAGAACATATTAGTAGGGAGTCTCCTTATAATTAATTAGTAGCCTGGATGTTCTTATATACAACCACTAATTGATTCAACATCACTTATATTTGGACCAATTCTATTAGACGGCCACTACTTGATTCAACATGACTTATATTTAGAGTTGTTTACGTTAGTTAACTGTACCATTAAGCCTTAACAGTACGATTAAGCATTATACCGGTTACTAAAAAAACATAAACCGTAAGTCCATAACTGTACCATTAGGAATGGTTAACCATTTTTTAACAGTACAGTTTTCGGTTAAGCACTAACCATTAAATAAATTTTAAATCAATACTTTTTTGCTCTTCCAATAGTTCCAACCTTAACACATAATTAGATACAAACAAAGTCTTATATGTGGCTGGCCACACGATGTGGCCATCCATAATAAGGGTTACTTCGTTAGTCGTGTTATAGGGGTTACTCGTCCAGTTTTACATGAGTTATTTCGTTAGTGTTATAAGAGTTAATTGGTCAATATTACAGGGATTACCGGGTCAGTGTTATAGGGGTTACTTTGTTTTTTTACAACTAGTCATATAATGTGGCCAGCCGCACACAAGACACACTGTTAAATACAAACAATAATAAGTTTCAATTAGTTGGATACAAACTGATAAAGATTCTTTTAAGGTTAATTTTCATAATTATATATACTACATCCAGTTCTTATTACTCGCAACAAAGAAATATTTTATGTCTAACAAATAATACCCCTTTGTTGCAAGTAATAAGAACCGGAGGTACTTTTTTTTCTCCTAAAAAAAAGTTTATAAAAATATCATGTCTTTTTTATCTAAATGGTTACTCAAAATTGTAATCGTACCCGTTAACCGTTATTTTAACGGTCCAGATAATCATAACCGTTAAGTTTAACGATTCGATTAATTAACACATAAAATTTGTCGATTATACCCATTGACGGTACAATTTTTTTAAACACCCCTACTTATATTTGGGTTAATTCTCATAGACGACCGCTACATGATTCAACATGACTTATATTATTGGGCCAATTTGGCTACGTAAATAACCGGCATATATTCTAATTGACATCTTAAATTAAAGTAACTATTATTGTATGCTTTGGTTAATTAATTTAGATTAAAGGTGGCATTTTCATTTAACCATCAGATTATAAGGACCCAATGTTGTTTGTGTCCATAGCTACTTCACTTTGGTTAGTTAACAATCAAAAGCTTGTTTTTATACATGAATATATTCAAACCAAATTAAAAATTTAGTCAAAATAGTAATTTCTCCGTTTCTCGTTAGTTGACACGTTTCTTTAATCATATATGCCAATGCACAACTTCAATCATTAATAGCTTTAATTACCGATAAGCAAAAATTATAAAAAGTTGATATTTTAAAAATATAAATCATGAAAAATCTAACAAAATCTCACATGACTATATTAAATCAAACCAAACCAAAACAAACCATGGCAAAAATGTTCATAGTAGCCCTGGCCCATGTCTGAATAATTTATTACAGGCGAAGAGAACTTCTCCTAATTCAGGACAAAGGAAATAACCAACAATTTCACATCACAAGCTAAAATTTATAAATTTGTATAGGTTGTCACCTGCCAAATGAATAGAATGGGCAATGCTCACATGGTACAACAAACACACAAAAATCATAGATGATCCAAGAGGATACCTTGTTTTCCCTCAGTTAGTATGTACCAGATTTTTCAGGGCCGTCTACTATTGTTGACTACAAGCAATGACAGGTCTATTTGGAAGACAATAGGCTTGGCCCATTCAATTTATGTACTACAATTACTTCACTAAATTTAGAGCTGGCAAAAAGCCGTGAATTCGTAAGAGGTGATACTCAAGATATATGATTAAATTCCGTCTATATCACTTATTTTTGTGTCTCTCTAAACTAATTTTTTTTAAAAAAAATATATACCAAAAGACGTTTAAAATGTGGTCTGAATTGCTACCATCAATGAGGTCTGAATTGAAACGTACATGTTTGCCGCAACAAATCTCATCGCATAAAGTAATTTGACTTTTGGTTTGTGATTTAATCATACTTCACAAACTTGAGAAAGTATTGCCCCATTTACATAAACTTCCTCTAACCAATATAATTTGCCAATCCATTGTAATTTGCCAATCCAATATAATTTTCTTCAAGAAAATGGGCCAAAGACTAATACTTACTTCCTCTATCCAATATAATTTGCCCCTTTTTCTTATTTCACTCTTTAATTCTTTATTTAAAGATTGTCGTCTTTTTTTTTTGACACAAAGATTATCCTATTTCACTTAAGTTAGAATGGTCCTCAAATACCCTCTTCAATATCAATTAGCCCTCAACCTAAAAAGCAAATTCACCACACAACTATTACAACTCCAAACAAACTAGTTTTTTTTTTTTTTTTTTTTTTTTTTTTTTTTTTTTTTGAAACACAAACTAGTTAAATTTAACTAACTTATGGAAAAGCTTAAGGAAAAGCTCTTCAATCATGAATTACAAGTGTTGATCCACTAAACCCTGATAGGCCTGAGTCCATTAAACCATACATAGAAGCCCGAAATTAATATGACCATTTTACTTGATTTTGGACTAGACCAAGAAATTCTGAGCTTGGACCTAAAGCACTTCATCTTCCAAACTCTGTTTTTATTAGGTATTTATAGGAGTTTAAATTGTTCAAGCCCATAAAATGCCAGTAGTGTGTTACATAAATGGGCTTTTTGCAATCTGCCAATCCATATAAGTTTCATTTGCCAAATAAACTTGAGAAGAAAATAGATTTTGTCTGTTTTTTAGTTAACAGAGTTTGATTTTGGGCATTATTTACACACGTAGTTAGTTTTTTTAACTTTCTTTTGTGACTTATATTTATGAAAACACAGTCATGTATGTTCTTGTTATATTTAAGTATATATGGAGTATAAATATACTCTCTTTGTCACATAATATAGTGTCTATTTTATTTTACACAATATTTAACATATACCTTTGATCTTCCATATTTTCAACTACATATTAACAAAATTTATAGAAATTCATATATATAAGAAAATTTGTAAATAACCACCCAAATAGTAGGCCTGTTTTGAAATTACCACCCGTTTTTATTTTATTTTATTTTATTTATTTATTTATTTTAATTTTACCACCTCTTAATTAAAAAAATTACTCAAATTTCCACCTTTTTCAAAATTTCGTTGGCTTTTCCGTCACCCTACCTAACTAACTTCCCTCCTTGTTTTTATTTTTTTTTTCTCTCGATTTAATCCTCTTACTAATATATTTCACTCAACCTATCACTTCCTTCATTGAATTCCTTCAATAAATAGCTGAAAAATCATCAACCTTCTCCCTCTTTCTCAATACCCATCTCCTCAATCTCCTTCAACAACCAATTTTCTCGTTTTTTCCCCTCTAAATCGCTGTCATTTAAAATTTCAGCAAAACCTAAAACCCTAAACCCTTCCTCTCTCCTCAAAACCCCTCTTTCAATTGCCGTTGCTGCCACCACAATCTTCTTCTCTGGGTTGGGTCGCAGTCAGTTGACTACAAGAGCTGAGCCAGCTGTGCTGCCTATGGTTGAGACGTCGGAGAAGGGAGAAAATGTAAGTTTCAACGAGGAGAGAGAAAAAAAGCTCGAGGAACCTGTTGCGGCGAACTCAAATGATGTCAAAGCATTGAAATCGTTAATGGAAGCAAGAATCAAGAACAAGAAGCTTCCAAAGGTAGTGGAGGTGTTAAACAGGTTCATTAGCAACATGAACCCCAATTGTTGAAAACACTCAATTGCATTGTCTCAAGAACCATAATTCCCAAATCTACCTATTTATCCCAATTATAGTGAAATTTGGTGAAGGAAATACAAATTGAAGTTGGGAGAGTTGTTTTAAAGAGAAAAATCGGGGAAAAATAGTCAAAAGGGTCAAAATAGCGATTAGTAGCTGTAAGGTGGAGTCCAAAGACGGAAAACCCACCGGAATTTTGAAAAATGTGCAAATATGAGGTTTTGTTTTTTTTTTTTTTTTTTTTTTTAAATTTAAGGGGGTGTTAAAATAAAAATAAAAATTAACTGGTGGTAATTTCAAAACAGGTCTACTATTTGCACATTAAGACAAATCTAACGATATCTATAATAATTATATTCTCTCCTACATAGTCGACATTGATTTTCAAGTTTCTTCTAGTCACACAGTCGGCATGTATATAAATAATAAAATATGGCAACTAATTGACATAAATTAAATAACCCACTTTTTATTCTAGCTTATATCTTAAAAAGAAATGAAAATGCACTCTTGGCCCATTGTGTTGAGACTATGTTGACCTTCAAACAAACAACCATGGGCCATGATCAAGGTGCTTTCAAGTCTATATTTGTAAATGATTTGATTTGAAAGTGATTAAAATCCTAAATTTTAACTTGACCTAATATTGAAGGTTTTTTTTTTCTTTTTTTAACAACAATATTGAAGTTTTTGCAATGTCATAGTTTACTATGAAGTACTAGTAAAAGAATTATAAAAAGAAAAAAAAAATGATACCAACATATATGAAGATAGAAAAAAGCTACAAATTTCACTAGTTTCTTTTATTTTTAAAAAGTATTATTGAACACTATTCATAATTTTATATTGGAGAATCTAATATTTAGACTACATTATATTCAACTGATTTTATTTGAATTAATATGATGTAACATGTACATGAATTTATCTAACATTATTATGTCTTATTAAAATTTATTTTATTATATATTGTATATGGATAATCATTATTAAATTTTTATTTGAACTAAATTTTTTAATACTTATTTAATTTGATCGGCTGTTGAACCTTTATTATCTGAAATGATAATAAGATGAACAAAATAAGGCGGTGGCGGTAATATATTTATCAATGGCCAAAATTATGTTTTGGAGACATAGATTAATGTAAGGGTTGGTAGCTTTGTTTTGATTCTCCGGGTGTTAGGCAGACCACCCTTGATTAAGATGGAGAAATTAATGGCAATGTTGGGAGGAACACATGACTTGTAAAAATAAAACCAATATTAATGCAAAGCTTGTAAACTCCTTTATTTTCTGCCTCAATTTTCTATAATCAACATAGTAAGTTTGAAGCTTTTAGGAGACAAAGACACACGTCATGTAGTGACAAGTGGGCCAAATTAAAGTATTGTAACATGAAATTTGACAATCCAAGAATCAACCCTCACTTAAACATGCATCGAATAAGGAGGAAAATATCAAAATATTAGACATTAGAAAGATAGAATTTCAAAGTAATATTACTAATAATACATGCTTTACATCAAAATTCAGACACGGTGTAATCTATCTATCTATCTATTACATAATACTAAAGGCGAAATCAAGAGAGATACTTGGCAACAATATATATTTAACTAAGTTAGATTCTGTGCCATGCACGGTGATCGTTATAGATTATTAATAGATAAATATTATAATTATAAATTAGTCGAGGAATAATAAAAGTATGTAATACGTTAAATTTTAATTGTAGCTACAATTAAAAATAAAAGTAGGCAAAAAATCCAAGCAATATTTTTTTGTTTGTTATAAAACAGATCACAAAATATTTTTAAGAATATAATTTTTGGTTTATAGTTGTCCAATTTTCTGTTTTAGAAAAATTATTTGTGAAATATTTTTACTTTAAATATACTACATTAATATGGAATATGCACCATAAATAATATTATTTTTGAAATTGATTTGTTTCCTTAATTAATAGATTTTTTATATAAAATAATAATAATAATTAAAGACACACCAGGAGATGACACGTGTCATTGCTGGTGTGTCTTTTAGTATATAATATTGAAATATTATTGATACACAAAGTTTCATATGTGGTTGGGGTTATTTTCTTCTGTTCTCTCCCTCTTTTCTTCTTCTAAGTAGTTGGGGTTATTTCTTTCTCACTCTTCTCTTTTCTTTTTCTCTAGAATTTGAATTTTTTTTATGAAGAGATAATCGTTGATGAGAAGTTAAGTTCGAATTTTCAAGGTTGGAGCTCCTCGTTATTGTCGCCGGAAAACGAAATTTGGCCTTTTTAGCCATATTTAAAGTGAAATTCGAAGGCATTGTTAATTTTAAAGGTATTTGTTCGATTTATTATTATTTTTATTATTTTTTTTACGATTTGGTTGTGGGTTCGGTTGGATCTATATTTGTTTGTGGGTTCGATTTATGGTGGTGGTGACATGGCATATTGGGGGTAGGGCTAGTGGCGTATTGGGGGTGGTGGTGGGTCAAGGGTTACTAGGTCGAGGGTTACTTAAGGGGTTACTAGATGGGTAGGTGGGGGGTTACTTAAGGGGTTACTAGATGGGTTACTTGAAGGGTTACTTAAATGGGGTTACTTAAGTGAGGTTATTTGATGGGGTTACGGAGGGGTTACTTGGAAGGTTAGTTAAATGGGGTTACTGACATGACACCTTGCCGCATAAAAAACGTGCTATAAAATTTTCCCTCCAATAATAGTTGCTAAAAAAACAAGGAAAATTTGAATTTTAGTACCTCAAAATTGGGGGTAATTGAATTTTAGTACCCATCTAATTTTTTTTTTTTAAATTAGTACCTCCAAACTGACAAAAGTATAGGTTTCAGTACCTCCGTTACTATTCCGTCTGATTTGCCGTTTGTGGGCCCCATGTCAACGGCTAGTTTGTTACTTCCCTTTTTTTAAACCACGATTTTCTTCATTTTTTGCCCATTTTTGCTGCTGTTTATAGTGAAGAATCAAAATTTGTGGGTTAGAAATTCAATTAGACTTAGGGTTCTTGTTAATTGCTTAATTGCGAAGCTGTTGGGAGGATTGTTCACGCATTTGCTGAAGATTTGGTTGGCTGAAAAAAAAGGTCATTTTGTTCATAATTTTGTATACGAATTGTTATATTTGAAGTTGATTTGAGTAGAATTGTGTTGTATTTGTGGTTCATATGATATTGACATTGTAGTTTGTACTGCCAATTGTGTGTTTATTTGAATAATGTTGATGTAATTTGTATTTTGATGCTGTAGAAAAGTTAGGGTTCTTTAATTTGGTTAAATTGGGGATTTTTGGTGTTATGAAATTAATGTTGCATGTGTGTCATATTTCTAAAATTGGGGTTTTTTGTTGCATATGTGTATTTTTATTTGCAGAATGGCTGAGGATAGAGTGGTTTTCAGATATAAGTTCTTGAGTGTAGTGATTGACATTGAAGTAGAAATAGGTAAAGACAACTTGATGGATAAATGCTTAGAGTGGGAAGACCGTTTGCGTGAAATGGACGATCCAGTAGAAGGATCTATAGATATTTTGTTTCCCAGATTCCAGTACATTTATAAAGGGAAATATAGGGATTTAGAGGATGATGGGGATGTGTTCAAAATGATTAGGAGGCTTGGTAATAAGGACATCTACACCATTCATGTGGGCACCACTGATGATCCTGGGTTCTTGGCAGATTGTATGTGGGAGTTTAGGCAGAAACAGAATGGGAATTGGCCACCCCCTGGCTATCCCTATAATGGTGCTCAGCCACCAGTTTAACAAGGTTTGTGTGATGCATGGTGTGTCTAAGTGGTGTTGTTGTTGTAGTGTGTTTTGTCTAATGCCCCTATTTTTATTTTGTTTGATGTTTGCAGGAGTCATAATGTCCTGCAATACTGAATCTCCCTCTAAACTGAAGAAGTGTAACTGTGGGTTGCCACTAGCAAGGCTGACATCTTGGACGAGGGAGAATCCAGGGCGCAAGTTAAAGGCTTGTAAATTTTGGGATCCAAACACTGAGACAAGGGGTTGCAAATGTTTTGAATGGGTTGACTTAGAGCAAACTGAGTGGCAAAGGGAGGTAATCAACAACCTCACTCTTGACAAGAAGTTAATGAAGTCTGAGATGAATTCTTTGCAAAGGGAGGTTGATGATCTTGTTGGGCAAAGGAGGTGTTTTCTAAATGAAGTTGACACATTGAAGACTAAATGCAAGGCCTTGTCTGGTGATAGGAAGAAGATGACATGCAACAATGGTAGTGGTGACAGGCTTCAGTTGACTGTAGTTGTTGTATTTTGTGTACTTGTTATGGTTTTAGGAGTTTGTGTAGTCATAAAACTTATTTAGGGGAGGGTGATGAATTCCAGGGTATTATGTCTAAGTATGGTGATACTAATTTTCCTACTAATTATGTATGGTTCTTAATTGTAGTTGTATTTGTGGTTTGTATTGAACTTAAGTTATATATTGCACTTTATGTATGTATGAATTTCAAAAAATATTGGCCTTCAAATATATGTGCTTCATTTATCTAATAAAATAGAGTCATATCATATATACATAAATATGTCTACTTACAAGGGACTAAGTCCAAAAAGTGACTACTAAATATATAAGTTCATCAAAGTGAATACATAATGGATACTGTCAGAGAAATAGGTTCAACAATTTTCAGAAATTGCACTTAATTTTTTTTCTTGCTTGGCCTTGTTGCTGTAGTATTTTTTGTTGTTGTTGTGGTTGATGCTTGGCTGCAGAGGTATGGCTCAGCTCCTGCACTCTGCCTTGACCTTGTATTAGGCCTTTGAGAAGGTGCTGCTTGTGAGGGTGCTGATGCTCCTTGAGATGCTTTTGCTGCAGCAGTTTTTGAGGATGCCTTTGGTCCTTGAGATGCAGCAGCTCCTGCTCCTTGAGATGCTGCTGCTGCAGCAGCTGTTGAGGAAGCTTTTGCTGCAGCAGTAGCAGCCTTCTTCTTAGCCTCTTCTTGTTGGAACTTCTTATTGGCAATGCTGTTAGGTCCTGCTGATGCTCCAGGAGTAGTCTACAAAAATTAGGGGATGTATACTAAATTAAGACAAAGAAAAACAAACTAAATGACACATAAATGAGAAAAATTTCATAAATAACCTTGTTTAAAGCTCTTGCAGCTTTGATTCTCCTCTGTTCTACCACCCATGGTGTGTTTACAGCAGGTTTTCCCATAGAGTTAGGCTTGGAAGAAGGCTCTTTCACTTCTGCAGGCATATTGGAGCAAGTTTTTGCATAGTGTCCAAATTGAGCACATTTTTGGCATCTCTTCTGCCTTTTTTGTGAAGTACCCTCAGCTGCATCTGCTACACCCTCTCCCTTTTCCTTCTTTCTCTTTTTGGATTTAGGTCTGCCAGGCATGACTCTCACAGGTGGTGGCAGTGGCTCCCTTAGTTGAATCTTTTCCCAGTGTTTGGGACCTGGCATAGGCTGTACTGGCAAGTCATATGCCTCTAAATATCTCTCCCTTGTATAATAGTGGTCCACATACTCTTCTGGATCACTTCTCTTGTCTAATATACAAGAAAATCCATGCACACAAGGGAGGCCAGTTAATTGCCAGTGGTAGCATGTGCATGTCCTATTTTGAAGGTCAACAGTTACTTGGTCTGAATTAAGGTTGACCTCATAAGTGTCATCCCTAGAGACCTGCACTATGCAGTGCCTAACCACCCTCTCCATTCTCTCATACAGTTTAGTCACATAAGGCATGACTTTTCCTTGAATTTTTTTCACACCCTCCCACTTGTCATTGTGTCTTTTCATTGCATACCTCCTTAACCATTCCATTTGGGTTAGGATAGGTTTGTCCTTAGCTTCTCTAATGCAAGCATTGAAGGTTTCACACATATTATTCAATAGCATATTAGATTTGCAATTAGTTGAAAAGGCATGCCTAGACCAATGTTGGGCAGGGATGTTGTCAAGATATTCATAGGCATCCTCACTAAGGAACCTTATGGATTCCATTGCAATTTCAAAATCAGCCTACAATAAGTGCAAAGCAATTACATATAAGTATGCTTATAAACTAATCACATCTGGATTTTCCACAAAAAATGACAAACTCAGCATTCAAACTGAGCAAACACAGTGCCCAGTCATACTTTAATGACAAAATGAGCATTCATAATGACCTCACAAACTGAGCAAACAAATAACACATAAACTGAGCATACAAATAGAACAGGGCATATATTAGCTAACATACTGCAAGAACATAACAGACAAATCAGCATACCCAAATTAAGCTTGCAAACATAGTCAGCATACTCATATTAAGCCAGCAAACAAAGTCAGCATACCCATATTAAGCCAGCAAACTTGTTTACCAAAACTGACCACCTAGATGGTCACAAACTGTTCACAACTAAACTAACCACAAAGTTATGCTTATAAACTAATCACATCTGGATTTACCACAAAAAATGAGCTAATGCCATACTAATAAACAAACAAAGAACATAGCATACCCATATTGTAGCTCTAGCAGCATTCCAAAACAACTCTTTGAATGTGGACCCTGTGAACTGTAATTTGAAGTTTGCCCATATGTGTCTCACACAAAACCTCTTCTCAACAAAGGGCACCACACCTCCTCAAATTCCTCTAGAAGGCCCTAAAAACACAAAAATGACAATTATATGTGAGTAAACAAATAAAACACAGTCAATTCAAAATAAATGCCACAAAAAGTCACTAAATTGATAGTTCACTAACCTTCTGCCTATCTGACATGTAAGTGAAGCCACCTCCCATTGCCAAGTCATCCAAACTTTGCTTCAAACACTCCAAGAACCAGCACCAAGTTTCTTTGTTCTCCACCTCTACAGTAGCCCATGCAAAGGGGTAGATGCTGTTGTTCCCATCCTTTCCCACTGCCACCAGAATCTGACCAGGGTAGGAGCCCTTCAAAAGGCATCCATCCACCCCTATTAAAGGCCTACAGCCTTTTAAGAAACCCCTTACCAGTGGGGAAAGACACACATACATCCTCAAGAATAGTGGTGGCTCTAGCCTATCCAATCCATCAACCACCACATTCACTACAGTCCCTGGGCTATATTTCTGCACTGCCTTCCCATAATCCCAAACTCTAGCATACTGTTCAGAAGCAGAGCCATATATCATGAATTTAGCCCTACCCCTGGCTAACCATGCCTTGTAGTACCCAATCTTAATGCCCAAGTCACTCAAAACCCTATCCCTAAAGCTGTTTATCTTCCAACTAGGGTTGTTTCTCCACTCTTCCACATATCTCTCAGCCAAGTACTCTGCTGTAACATTGGCATTCATGTTGCTCCTCATACAATTGTGTTCCAACTTCAGATCTTGGATTTGCCAAGCACTACTCTTGAACAAAGGCCTTGCAATGACCTTATACTTGCACCTCCTCACTTCCTCACTGCACTAACAAATAGGAATCTTACTCCTCTTTGAACCCCATTCACAACCACATCTCTTCCTGCAGAAAGTGGTTAACTTCTCTTTGTTGTTGTGTAGAAAATAGAACTCATATCTATTTTCAATTGCATGAGTTCTTAGTGCTTTCCTAAGCACCAAAATGTTAGTGAACTTCTGATTTTTCACCAACACAACAGGTTTCTTGAAATCTGTATCCTCCCTAAACCAAGGACTGTCATCTATGTCCTCATCAGAACCATGCTCACTTCTCAGCTCATCATCATCAGTTTCTTCTTCATGAAGCTGTACTTCACCCTGCCCTAGATCTTTCACCAGTTGATCCAACTTCTGCTTACTCCCCTGCCCTGAACACCCAGGATGAACCAATGCCAAACTCTTTTCCACCTCACCTAGGATGTTAGCAGTGCTCTCACCCAATCCCTCATCTTCAGAATAACCCTCTTCCTCCTCACCTGGATTCCAATCTATGTCTATGTCACTTAAGTCCTCACTAGAAGAACCTGAATCACTCTCCTCATCATCAATGAACAGCTTCCTTTGTGCCTTACCCTTCCCTTTCCCCTCTGATTTGGCTATCCTCTTTCCCAACCCAGCAGCTTCACTCAGCTTCCCTTTCCCTTTATCATTTCCCACCCTCAATTCACTTCCTGAGGAAAACCTAAGACTCCTCCTCACTAATGGCTCACTAACTGCACTACAAGTTTCTGTTAATGGGTTGGACTGTTGCCACCTAGGGCTCCTCCTCAAAACTAATGAAGTACAAGCTTTTTTGGGAGTGTGTTTACCAGGGATTTTTTCTTGAACTTGGGGTTTACTTCTTTTTCCAGTAACTGTAGATTGAGGTGGGCTGACATTAGGCAGATTTTCAGTTTGTTTGGGTGGGCTTATGGTTGAATTTTGACTTGGGCTTGCATTCTGAGCTGGATCTGTTTGGTCAGGAGGGTTTTGCTCACTAACAGTCACAAACAACTCCAAGTACCCATCGTTATGTTTAGCCTCAAGAAACCCCCTCAAAGCCTCATCATCCTCTAATTTCCTTTTCCCATTCATCCATGTTTGTCCCTTCTCTTTGTACCATAACACATAAATGTAAGGGACTGCCTACCCCTTTTCCCTAAACCCTTCAGCACATAGCCATCTCAAGTAGCCCACTCTTATAAAGGAAAGAGGCACAGCTAACCTCCAATACACAAAACCAGCCTCATACACTTGATACTCACTACCCTTTCTCTTTCTTTTCTTAAACACAAAACCCCCAAAAAGTCTTATTTTAATGTCAACAGTGTTATCAAGCTCATCCATTTGAGATTCTAAAAATTAAGGAATAAACAATCTAATTAACCAATTTTCTATATCACAAACAACAATAACAGCAACTGTAACATGCATTACCCTACACCAATTACCATAAAGCAACAACACAGTAACTGCAACAACACAAATACCCTAACACATGCATTTGTAACATTCAATTATAAATAAATTTCAATTAAATTGATACTTTAATCCAAACACAGTAATCTAGGGTTTAATTAATTTTTTCCAAAAATACCCACAAATTTCATCAAAATTGCGCAACAAACCATTAATGGACAGTACAAAAAGTTGGGGAAATCATACATGTTCGTTGTCAGAAGAATCTCCCACTTCTTTCAATGGAGATGACGACTCCAAGATTGACCTTTCCCAGAAGCTTGCTGATGTGTGCTTTGAGTCAAAAGAAGACACCTTTGAGTCAATTGCAGAGGTACAATGAAAACAAAAAAAAAAAAAAAAAAATTTACAGCCTAGCAATTGACAATGGAGAGAGAAAGAAAACGTGGTTGAATTTGGGCAATGGAGTTATTGCATGTGGTTGAGCATTTGATTATGGAGGAACAGGGAAAAGAGAGACAAAGAGAGTAAAATGGAGGGAATTGAATGAGAATCGAAGAGAGAGAAAGAACAAAGGGAGGGAAGTTTGGTAGCTGGGGCCCACAAACAGCAAATCAGACGGAATAGTAACGGAGGTACTGAAACCTATACCTTTGTCATTTTGGAGGTACTAATTTAAAAAAAAAATTTAGATGGGTACTAAAATTCAATTACCCCCAATTTTGAGGTACTAAAATTCAAATTTTCCAAAAAACAATTACTTTACAAAAGAATTGTTTCTAAATTATTACATTTGGCTTGCATTAAATATAAATTAAACTTTCTAAAATATGAAATTTTTCATTACAGAGTATAATTTTATATGTTTTTTTTATTTGGTGTTTAAAGAGTCACAAAGGCGGGTGATGAGAATCGATCCTAGATTCACTTGAAAACGGGAGGAGGCTCTAACCAATTGAGCTATCCCTCACTCTCATAAATGGTTATTTATTAACATACTTCATGCTCCATACTCTTTAATAGTTCGTTGGTGTGTCATGTCCTTAAAAAAACACTATTCTTATATTTTTTTTGTCAATAAAATTATTGCACAACAGTGGATCTATTGTACGAGGTTTAATCTAGTTTATCTCTATTAGGTTATATCTCGTGCCATGCATTGTAATTTTCAATAACTAATTTTAAAATTAACATTGTATTAAATTTTTTGACTTAATACATACTAATTGAATGCTGAAAAATAACAAAAATGACAAGAAAAACAAACCACATTTCCATAGAATATTAATTGATTGAAATTCTAATCATAAATTATTCAAGAAAATAACAATTAATAGTATCATTTATTGAGTTGATATTCGCATTTTATTTTTGTAGTAGCTACTCTACTATTACATAATAAAAAAAAAATCAAGAAAAAAAAATCATATAATCTTGTTGTAATTAACATATGTAATACATAATATGTCTTTCTTTTAAAAAAAATTACAACAAATTATGTTAATAATATTATTTTATAATTTTTTTTGCTTAAGTTTATACTTTCTCCATTGCTTTATACATATAACACACACTTTTCATAGGATTTAAGAAAAGTGGGGATCATGTGAATTAATACAATTAAGATGAGGATGAGAGATGGTTAGGAGTATAATGTAGTGGGACATGTGATTAAAATAAGGGAAATAGTACAACTTTTAACAAAATAACTTTCTAATTTTAGTGTGTTGCAAGTATTGTGACATTTCCATTTTAGGGAAGTGTTGCAAGTATTGTGACATTTCCATTTTAGGGAAGTGTTGCAAGTATAAAGAAACGGAGGAACTGGTTGTCACTATGTTTTGTATACATCAAACCTTCTACTATAATTTATACGTAATTATTACTTTATATATGTAAAACGATTTGTTTTTTAATTAATTCTTTTGTAAAAAAAAAAAATACTAAGGACACACCATGATATGACATGTGTCATTGTTGGTATGTCTTTTAGTATATAGTTATTAACTGATTGATTGTTAATTATATAAGCGACAAACTTTTAAATAAATCGGATGTACAATAAAATATTGTACATTTGTTATAAAGTTACCCTAAAATGAGCAACAGTTACCCTAAATATGAATAAAAGTTACCTTGACATGAATAAAAGTTACCTTGACATAAATAAAAGTTACGAATTATTTATGCTTCCCTACCTTATAAAAAGTGGGAAAATACTCTTATGAATAGTGTTAAGACTATTATATCCTTAAAAAAGTTAATTGACATATTTACCACCAATTAAAATTAATTTTGATGCATTTAAGTATTTAACCTTTCGTATTTTTGTCCTCTATTTCTTTTGTTTATCTTCCTTATCATTCCATCGAAAAGGCAAAAAAACCTCATTTCTCAATTTCCTCTTTTCTGAAGAACTCTTTTTCTAGTTGCGGGAAAATACTGCTAACATGCCAGTTTCCATTCCCTCGATCACCACCCACCGGGGTTGGATAATAAAGCTACAAACTGACATGTAAGAGTAATACGTACATTGGTGAGTTATAATCTATATGATCATTTTCAAAATAAATAATCATAACACAAAACATGTTTCGACAATTAAATAAATTAAGATATAATCTCTTATTGACTATCTAAGACAAGTATAATTCAACACCAACTCAAAGTACGTAAACTTTAAGGTTCGAATTTATAACTCCCCTACGGTGGCTAGCTATATCGTGCGCATCGCGCGCATAGGATTCCCTAGTTATTAATAAAAGTTACCCAAAAAATTGTAAAAGTAACCATAAATTTAATAAAAGTGACCACTGATGTACAGTAAATTACTATGCACTGGATGTATACAAAAGTTACTCTATATATAAGCATAAGTTAGGTTACAGTTTTTAGAAAAGAATTTTCTAATTTATGTGTATCTTTGTTTTTCATATAAAACAACTAGGGGTGAAAGTTCGGTTTTTGGTTGCGTTTTTTGCCCAAACCGAAATCGAACCACAATATTTCGGTTTTTAGATTTTGCAAACCACACCGTACCACTTTAGCTTTGAAACCGAACCAAACCAAACCATGTAAAGTTCGGTTTTCTTAAAAAAACCAAACCACATCGAATTTGCCTATTAAGAATCATAAACATAAAATATTGCAAAAAAATGAACCAAACCACACCAAACATAAACCGAACCAAACAAAACCAAACCGAACCAAAACCCACAACGACCCAACCAACCTTATTTCATCACCCTTCATCCCTTCCACACAAACCCTAACCGTAGATCGACCCAAAACTACCTACCACCACCGCAATTCAAATTTCAGTCACATACACACCACCATAAAAATAAAGTAGAAAAAAAAACTAAAACCTCGAATTTAGGTTTCAAAGGTCAAAATCGACCATGAAAACTCTAGATTTAGTGTTTTCATGGTCGAATATGACATGAAAAACCTTTAGTTAATGGTGTTCGAAAGGAAAAACCTTTAGTTGATGCCCTTGATGGAGTTCAAAAAACCTCAAAATGTTCGCCAATGGTGATGTGGGCTGGTGGGGAAAAGAGGAGTTGAGAGTGAAAGTGAAGAAGAGATCAAAGTGGAAAGAGAAAGGGCAAAAGTAGAGAAGAGGAAAGAAGAGAAAAGGAGGAGAAAAGGAAAGGAGAGGCGAGGAGGAAAGAAGAGAGAGAGTGCGCAAGTAGTTTTTTTTTTTTTTTTTTTTTTTTTTTTTTTTTTTTTGGCTTTATATACTTAGGGTAAAATTTTTTGGGCTAGGGTATTTTCTGGGTTTGGACCTAAATTTCGGTTTGGTTCGGTTTTTCACTTTCTCAAATTGAAACCAAATTGAAAATCATTTTTTTTTCAAAACCGAAATTGAACCACTTTCGAGAAAAACCGAACCATATTTGTTATTTGGTTCGGTTTTTGGTTCGTTTCGTTTTAAACCGAGTTTGTTTAACCCCTAAAAATAACCTCTATTGTTAAAATAAATAATAACCTCTATTAATTATGTAAGCTGAAGAATAAGACTGTAGTGTCTCTCTAGACCTACCTTGAGATTTTTACTAAATTTTTATTAAGCACTACTAGAATGTAACTATGTGATACGTATTGATGGTTTCAAAAAAGTATGGGATACGTATTAATGATGGTAAATTACTTCTCTTCAAACTTTCGATTTTAGTAGTTATTACTGTACTATTTTTAGATTTTTCCCTAAGAGTTTTTACTATTCAGGTTTTTTCTTGTTTTAAAAGTCTTAAGAATTTACTTTAATGTAATTATTTTTTTGGTTATTTAGGTAGCCGAATAACTACAATATACTCCCTTCGTCCCAGAATGACTGAGATGTTGGACTTTTTTTTTTCACTTTTTATATATTAATTTTGACCATAATTTATACTAACATAATAAACATATTTTATGTACTTTGTCCTAAAATATCTTATTAGATGGATTGTAGACACCCATTTGTGTCTCCCCAAAATCAAACCCAGTGATGAATACCTTTCGCGTCGAATCATAACCGAATGAAGTGAAAGTGTGAAAAGTCTAGTGTTGCGGTTTGTTTTTATTAAAAATCTTTCTTTCTGTTTTCGAAAACCTACTCTTTTTTTTATGAAAATAGCCAATTCAGTTTATTTTGTTCCATAACAAGGGTCCAATAATAGTATAGTTGGATGGGGCTCGAAAATAGCTTTCTAACGATATATTATAAGCCCCATTCCGATTAATAATGAGGAATTTATGGCCAAATTAATAAACTGGGTCCGGTTTGATTCTTATATGCGGCCCAATGATCTAGAGGATGGCCTATTATGAATTATCATTCCTAATGCAATTAAGATTGATTATAGTTTTCTAGAAGGTTCTTTTGATCGTAATAGGATTAGGATTAATAATTATGTTTTATGAGTTTTATTTGGAATAAAAGAAGTGTTTTATGTGAAATTACGATTTTCCCTTCGTACGGACTTTTACGACTTGATTTTATCAAAAAATAGAAAACGCGTGGAATAACCTTCGGCAGTGCCAAACGTCAAGTTGACAGACCTAGTTACCCAGGTTCTGTTGTTGGCGACAGAGGCGTGTTTTATTCCTTTTCGAACTCTGATTCGTATTATCAATTCCGGACTATTTTATTATAAATAGGGTCCCTAGACCTCTGTTTTTAATCATCAACTAATAACCAGAATTCTCTAATTCTCTTCTCTCTCTCTCCCTTAAGCAATATAGCTTATTCTCTCTCCCACTTTCTAGCCCAGCCTTTTTACAAACACAATTCCTCATACATTAGCATTAGACACACCTAGCCAAGCTCGAAATTGCTTTCTCCCTAAACGTGAAAGGTTTGGTATTTCTGAGGGTTCGGTCCGAAATATCTATTTCAATTATTTAATTTAATTCTTTAATTTTATATTTTCCTTGAAGTTACTAACGTGTGTATTTTGTTATTAGAAAGGGGTACGAGGCATCCAAGTAGGTGCTTTAATTGATATTATGATATAGTTTAGGTTATTATTTTGATTCCTAGTATCATGTTAGGATTTTTTCCTTGTATCATGTTAGAATGCTTTTCTTAATATCACTACTAGAAAACATCTGAATTATGACGGAAAAATTCCGTCGAAAACACCCCGTTTTCCGTCGGAAAACCCGTTTCCGACCGAATTTCGTCGGAAGCGGTTGTCGCAATATGTGTTGTCGGAAAAATGACCTATTCTGAAGGAATTTCCGTCGAAAAAGGGTTTTCCGACGGAACGCAATATGTGTTGTCGGAAAAATGACCTATTTCGAAGGAATTTCCGTCGGAAAAGGGTTTTCCGACGAAATTCTTTTTGTCGGACGACATATTCTGGCCCGGGCAAGTCCGTCGAAAATTCCTGACGAATATGATTTTGCCGGAAAATTCTGACGGAAATTCCATTGGAAAATTCTATTAAAAAAACAAAAAAAACTGCACCCCCACCTAGATACACCAACCTCCACCCAAAACCACCACCCCCACCCGAGAACCACCGCACACCGACCCCAACCACAAACCCACCCTTATCCCACCACCACAGACACAAACCTAGTAAATTAAACACCACCACCACAAACCCAGTAAATTAAACACCACACACCACCACCACAAACCCAGTAAATTAAACACCACACACCACCACCACAAACCCAGCAAATTAAACACCAAAAAACGAAAATTAAACCCATAAACACGAAAATCAAACCCCAACAAAACGAAAATCCCCCAAAATCGAAAATTAACACCAAAAAACAAAAATTAGCCCATAAATCTAAAAATTAACAACAAAATCGAAAAATACCACACAAAATAAATCAAAACCTGTAGATCTACATATTTAAACAGAATTTCGTTTTAAAAAAACATTAATTTTATTACAGGAAATATATAAATATACAATTATCTAATAAAATTCATAAATTTACATAACAATTACAAAAAAGTAACTAGATCTACAATCTAACCTAAACTAAAACTAGATCTACAAAACAAAAACCTTGAGAGTGGGTGGCTCGAGACAGTGGTTGTCGACTTTGTAATTGTTGCGTCGTTGTTGTTGCAGGTTGATGTTGTTGTGGGTTGATGTTGTGGCGGTCGTCGTTGTTGTTGCAGGTTGATGTTGTGGCGGTCGTCGTTGTTGTTGCAGGTTGATGTTGTGGCGGTCGTCGTTGTTGTTGCGGGTTGATGTTGTGGCAGTCGTCGTTGTTGTTGCGGGTTGATGTTGTTGCGGATATAGACAAGAGAATGATAAGAGGAAAGGAAAGGGAAGAGGAGAGAAGAGGAAATGGAAGAGGAGAGGCGAAAGAGATTGAAAGAAAGGAGGGGCAGAGCCACAGAGGAAAAAGAGAAATGAGAAGAGAAGAGGAGAGGAGAGAGAAAGAGAATGAGAAGGAAAAGGGGAAAGTGAAAGAGGCGGAGAGGAGCAGTAGATGTTTAGGGTTTTCTTTTTAAAATAAGTGATTTTTTTTTAAAAAAAAAAAAGGACTTCCGACGGAAATTCCGTCGTAAATTTCCGACGGATACAAATTCCGTCGGAAAATTAAATTTCCGACGAAATAATCCGTCGGAAATTACATATTTTCCGAAGGAATAATTTTCCGTCGGATTTCCGACGGAATTTTTTATTTCGTCGAAAATATATGACGGAATATAATTCCGTCGAAATTTTTGGTTTTTCCGACGGAATTTCAGGTCTGTCGGAACCTTTCCGTCGGAATTCGGCCTGATTCTTGTAGTGTATATGATGTTTAGGGCAATAATTAAGTTCTAATATCAATTATGATTATTATGATGCTTCCTATTTCTTTCCTAATATCATATTAGTATCATGTTAGGGCTAAAGCTTTGATTTTTAATGTTTAGTGACATGCTAGGATTTGTTATTAATCTTGTTAGTATCATGCCTAGGATCTTGCTAATATTATTATGCTTTAAATTGATTATTTTAATTATGATTGTTATTTTTATAATTGTTATGATCATAATTATTATAATTATTGTGTTTCTTGATTTATATTATTGTTATTTCTTGATCACACCTTTTATGCATGTTTAAAGGGAATTTGTACTTGTAATCACGCTTAATAAGATAATTAATAATCTTGTTTAGGGATAATTTGATTATAATTCAAGTGATCGCCAATAATAGATTTGTTTGTGCATTAATATTCAACCAACATAGATAAACAGGTTTAGGGTTAACCTAATGTTTGCATGTTAGTCAAAAAGCGCACATCAATACGAGTAGAATAAAGTAGATGCCTATTACTAGGGCAAGTTTAATCTCTTTTAGGTTGAATTTGTACTTTCATCCCCGAACTTCCAGTCTTGGTTCCAGACCTATTGGAGCTAACAATCTCCTGGATCATTAAGGGGTTTAACCTTCACCATGTGAACGTTTTACAAGTTCCTAGAACTTGTTGGCGACTCTTTTGCTCTAGCTTCCTTCCCTTTGGACGCCACCATGCTTAAGTGTATGATCACAGTGGGGTTCAAGTTTTGGGTATTGCTTGAAATATTCCCCAGCTACATGGATATTAATATAAAGTTTCATAATATAACTTTTATTATATTTTTCATTAATACTAATATAAAAACAAGCTCAAACTAGTAAATCGGCATGTGTGAAAAGGTTGACTGTTTCAGTTATTATGGGACATAGGAAATAATTGTAGGTATAATTTGGTAGGTAGTCCAATAACTGGGATATAATTGTTAGTATATTACAATTCATTTATTAGAATGATAGATTAGCGTAAAGGTCATATTTGCAAAATTTTATATTTACAAATTAGGAAGAGTTTTCCAAGTTGTATTACGATTTGTTAAGGCTAAAACTCGTTTTACTTAGTGTTTCTTGATCGAGACTAAAGATCCTAAACCTTTCAAGGACGATTGAAAGTAATATACCATTAAAATTCACATCACTATGCTTATGCAATAGATATACTACTCTTTGTGATGTTGGGGTTTCTTAAAAAAAATTTACTGGAAAAGTGTATGGAATTGGTAGTTTACTAGTTTTTACTTATTTATTATTTTGTTCTCACAATGTGAACTAGGTAGTTATTGTTTATTTATATACAAATTTTGTCATGGAATCGTTCCTACTACTACTAGGTAGTTATTGTTTATTTATTTACAAATTTTGTGTTGACTTGAAAGGGTCTTCTCCTTTGACACAGTCTGGGCTATCTGACTTTGTTCCTGGACAAGTAGTGACTTATGCAGCCATCGGAAGCGGATCAAGTACGAATCCAATTATCGAGCAATTGGATATGGCTTCCTTCCTTTCTCTTCTATTGGGGAGTTAGAAAATGAGGCTGTTGCATTGTTGAAGCGAATCCAGAAGTTCTCGAAGACTCTAGACATTGAGGCACATGCTGCAGCTTATATATTCACTAGGATAGGATTTGCTATACCTAGAGGAGTGGGGGCTCAGATTGTATCTCTGCTTCCCACTAATTTTTTTGTAGGTTGTAGGACTTTGTCAATTTTTGAGATATAATAATAATAATAATAATAATAATAATAATAATAATAATAATAACAAATTCTAAAAATTGTTTTATTTATTTATTTATTTTTTTTTATTTTTTTTACCTAACGTCAAGAAAACCGTTAAATCTAATGCTTTAAAAAAAATTTCTTCCAATTTCATGCACAAAACATGTTCTTCATAGATTTAGGGGGCATTGTAGTCCTATGGAACCAATTTGAGGTTAGAATTGACAAAAAAAAAAAATGGAAATGCCTCGTTTTGCGTGCTTTACGCAAATCAAGGTATTTTTAAACACGCAAAACGAGACATTTTTGATCATTTTTGGTTAATTCTAACCTTAAATTGGACCCTTTAGACCAAAATAACCCCCAAAACCCCTAAAGATCATGGTTGAAGATTTTAAAACATTCTGTTAGGTTTTTGACGATATATGGTAAAAAAACAATATTTAATTTAATTTGGTGGTAAAATAAAAGTTTTAAAAGTTTTGGTGGTAAAAAACAATTTTTTGATTGTTTTTTTTTTTTTTGTAATAAAAGTCAAAATTTCCTTATTAATTTATAATTCATATATTAAACTCTTTTTTTTTTGTTTGCTTTTAGTTATCTATTAATAAAAGATTAACTCATAAATTTTTAGTTCTTTTTATAAATTTTTAATAAAAAATAGTATAAAAACTCAAACCGCATCAAAGTTCTGTTTGGTCTAATTATTTTTGGAAACCGCACCAAGCTGTAAACCGCAGTTTGGTCATTTTAAAAAACTATATCACAATTTTCAAACCGCAAATCGCACTGTAGGGAATAATTTCAAGCGTTATTCCCCTAACTTGAACCCCATTGTGATCATACACTAAAGTACGGTGGCGTCCAAAAGGGAAGAAGATAGAGCAAAAGAGTCGCCGACAAGTTTTAGAAACTTGTAAACCGTTCACAGGGTGAAGGTTAAACCCCTTAACGTTCTAAGAGATCGTTAACTCCATAAGGTCTTGAACCAAAAAAGGGTTCGGGGATGAAGGTACAAATCCAACCTAAAAGAGATTGAACCTGCCCTAATAATAGGCCTCTACTTTATTCTGATCGTATTCATGTGCGCTTTTTGACTAACATACAATCAATAGGATTAACCCTAAACCTGTTTAATCTATGTTGGTTGAATATTAATGCACAAATAAAACTATTATTAGCGATCACTTGAAATTATAATCAAACTAACCCTAAATAAGATTATTAAATATCTTATTAAGTGTGATTACTAGTACGTACAAATTCCCTTTAAACATGCATAAAAGGCGTGATCAAGCAATAACAATAAATATCAAGCAACATAATAATAATAAATATCATGATAATAACAATCATCATAACAATAATCAAAATAATAATTATAATCTAATCATAACAATAATCATCATAATAACAATCATAATTATAATATCATAACCAAAACAATTATAAAAATAATCATAAATCATGTTAAAGCATAATAATAGCAAGATCCTAGGCATGATACTAACAAGATTAATAACAAACCCTAGCATGTCACTAAGCAATAAAAATCAAATCTTTAGCCCTAACATGATACTAACAATCATAAATATTAGGAAGAACATAGGCATCATGACGATCATATTTAATATTAAAATTACCCTAGACATGATACTAGGAATATCATAACAATTTAAACATAATTTCTACATCATAACATCAATAAATCAATTAAAGTACTTACTTTGATGTCTCGTACCTCTTTCTAATAACAAAATACACGCGTTAGTAACTTCAAGGAAAATAATAAACAAACAATTAAATTAAATAATTGAAAGAGAGATTTGGGACCAAACCCTCAGAAATTAAACCTTTCACGTCTAGGGCGAAGCCAACTTCGAATATGGCTAGGTGTTTCTAGATCTAATGAATGCGGAATTTTGTATGTAAAAAGCAAGTTTAGAAAAAGAGAGAGAGAGAGATGGTGATTGATTAAAGAGAATGAGAGAATTGATGAATGCGAATGAAAACTGGTTGTAGATGAATGAAAACGGAGTTTTAGATGATTATAATTGAAAACCGGTTGTTGATCCATGAAAACGGAGTTTTTAATACGTTATTTATAGAGAAAATCAGCCAAAAATATAAAATTAACAAAACAGAGCATTGGCGCACAGAAAACAGAGCTGGCGCCAGGTGCCAACATTAGCGCCAGGCGCCAATGCCTGGCGTTTTGCGCTAATCCTGTTTTTGACGCGTTTTCTAAAAGCAGATAAATTTTGCCGTACAGAGGATAAAATCGTATCTTTTCCTCAAAAATGCTCTTTGATTTTAATTAAAACTTTGAAAAGTCAACAAAAGTCAATTTATCAATGCTAATTGAATTAGGAATGAAAAGAACCTTATAGAAGAATCTAGAAGACTAAAACCATTCCTAATTGCATTAGGAATGATAAATCATATTAGGCCCTCCCCTAGATCATTGGGCCGCATATAAGGCTCAAACCGGGCCCAGTTCAGTAAATTGGCCATAACTTCCTCAATATTCATCGGAATTGGGCTTATAATATATCGTTGGAAAGCTCTTGTCAAGACCCATCCAAATACACTACTATTGGACCCATATCATGGACCAACCAAACTGGATTGGCTGTTTTCTTAAAATAAGTTTTCAAAAACAGAGAGAAGAGAAAAGAAATTAAAACTATCCGCAACACTAAACTTTCCACACTTTCGCTTCATTCGATTATGATTCGACGCGAAAGGTACTCATCACTGGGTTTGCAGTTTAGTGCGGTCTAAACTGCACTCAGAACAACCCTAACCATGGTGCTTAATTTCGGCACGTTCCCTAAGGTTCACACACCACTCTCACACAAAGACACTTTTGGGTGAGAGGTTAGACTCACATAAACTTATGCTTAAAGAAGATGAAACGTTTTAATTATTTTGCGTGCTGTAAAAATGGATAAATCATATTCTCTCTCTCTCTCTCTCTCTCTCTCTCTCTCTCTATCTCTCTCTCTCTCTCTCTCTCTCTATATATATATATATATATATATATATATATATATATATATATATATATAATTCACAAGGTAATTTGAACGATCGAAGAAAATGAAAGACAAAGAGATTAATAAAAAATTAAGAGAGTTAACCAACCCTTAAACATTCCATCAAGGGAGGAGTTAAGTGGAGGTTTCAATCTTATAGAAAAAAAAATAAAAAGGGTTTTTTTTACATTAAAACCCTTTTATTTTCCGTTTTCTACGATTTGCCCCTATTTTTTTTAGAAATCTACATTGTAACCCAAAAATACATTTACTTTCTATACGGTAACTTTGCCATTATCCCGCTGCTAACAAATTTCATTAGTGGGACCCACTCTCCACTTAATAATTATTTTTTATCGATTTGCGTGTTAAAAATTGTTCCGTTAAAGGTTTTGGGGGCTATTTTGGTTTTTAGGGGCCCAAATGAGCTCAGATTTAGCAAAAAAATAACATAAATACCTCGTTTTGCGTATTAAATACGTAAACACGTAAATTGAGACATATATGCAAAACGAGGTATTTATATTAATTTTTTGGTTAATCTGAGCTCAATTTGGTCATTTTAAGACCAAAATATCCCCCAAAACCTTTAACAGAACCATTTTTAATATGCAATTCGATAAAAAATTATTATTAAGTTGTGAGTGGGCCCCACTAATGAAATTTGTTAACGACAAGGTTACCGTATAGATATTGATTGTATTTTGGGGTTACAATGTGAATGTCTCAAAAAGGAGGGGCACAACGTACACTACGTGAAAAAATAAATTTGGCACCAGTTCAAACCCGGCCTAAGGCACCGGTTTGAACCGGTGCCTATGTGGGAGGTGCCAAAAAGGGGTTTAAAAAGGCACCGGTTCAAACCGGTGCCAAAAATCGAAATTGGCACCGGTTAACCGGTGCCATAAAGGCCCATAGAAAATTATTTCAAAGTTTTTGGCACCGGTTAACCGGTGCCAAAAAACCCCCAAAAATCAATTTTTTTTTTTTTTTTTTTTTTTTGTTGTTGTTGTCATTTTTCACTTAAAAATCAAATTGACTAAAATAAATAAGAACAACAACATATTAATCGAATATCATTGAATATAACCGAAATTTACAGTATATAATCAAGAAAAAAATTACAATATACGAATTATAAAATTAAACAATTACAACATATAAATAAATAAAAAAGAACTACAATATAAATAAAAAAAATGTTACAACATCACAATAAAAAAACCCAAACATCTAAATCAATATTCTTGATTCTTGATTCTTCAATTATGTGCAATATTTTGGGCTTGCAAAGCAAGTAGTATACCTGCGCCAATTAGTTCATCCAACAAAATCAATTAAAATGTATTAGCTGTGAAAATTAGTTAAAAACCCAGAAGTTAAAAAAAATCGAAAAAATTAAAATCGAAAAAAAATTAAAACCCAGAAAATCGAAAAAATTAAAATCGAAAATTAGTTAAAACCCAGAAAATGAAGAAAAAATTAAATTAAAACCCTGAAAATCGAAAAAAAATTAAAACCCAGAAAATTAAAAAAAAATCAAAATAAAAATTAGTTAAAAACCCATAAAATTAAAAAAAATCAAAAAAATTTAAATCGAAAAATAATTAAAACCCAGAAAATTGAAAAAATTAAAATCGAAAATTAGTTAAAACCCAGAAAATCCAGAAAATGAAGAAAAAATTAAATTAAAACCCAGAAAATCGAAAAAAAATTAAAACCTTCGAAAATTTTCAAGAAAATAAAAAAAAAATTAAATCGAAAATTAGTTAAAAACCCAGAAAATTAAAAAAAAAAACGAAAAAAACCCAGAAATCGAAAAACAAATAATAATCGAAAAATGAATCTAAATCGAAAAACAATAATAATACCCAGAAATCGAAAAACAAAAACCCAGAAATGAAATCGAAAATCAAAACCCAAAAATGAAATCGAAAACAATTACCCAGAAATGAAATCGAAAAACAATTACCCAAAAATGAAATCGAAAAACAAATACCCGTAATTCGAAGAAAAATAAATCAAAATAAAAAAAAAACCTATTAAAATCGAATAAAAATAAACCAGAAATCAAAAATAATTATCAAAACAAAATAAAAATCTATCAAAGTTGAAATCGAATAAAAAACCCCCCAGAAATCGTAAAAAAAAAAAATGAAATCGAAAAAAATACCAAGAAATCGATTGAAAGAAGTGAGGACGGTGTTGCATGTTGGAATTCTTCGATTGATAGATGGGAGGAGGACACCAGGGAGAAGGAGATGAGGGAGAAGGAGATGAGGGAAGAGAAATAGAAGGAGGACGGAGAAGGAGGACGGAGAAGGAGATCGAGAAAGAGGAGGAGAGAGAAAGAGAAACGGCTGATTGAGTTAATAAGTTAGGGTTGGGGGGCTTTTATATGGGCCGTTTTTTTTTTTTTTTTTTTTTTTTTAATATTTAATGGCACCGGTTCACTTCAAACCGGTGCCCTTTTATGTTTTTGCCACCGGTTTGAAGTGAACCGGTGCCATATATCCTGGTTCAACTTCCCACCTAATTTTAAGGCCATTTTTGTCACCGGTTTGGACTGAACCGGTGCCAATTAGGGGGTGCCTTTTTGATTTTTTCTACTAGTGGTAGAAAACGAAAAGTTACAGAGCTATAACATAGAAACCCCCCCCCCCCCCCCCAAAAAAAAAGAAAAAGTGGAGGTTACAAAAGAATCCCAAAAAAAGAACTAGAATCCCAAAAGAATTAATCTAGATAGGAAAAAAGTCTATTCCACAACCCACCTTTGGGAAAAGGGGATTGGCCACAACCTACCCTTGGAGTACATGCATTGATCAAGTTCTTTTACTCTCTTTACTCCAACATCTTTATCTTTCTCTCTTCATCTAATTAATACTAGCAAACAAATTTTGTGTAGAATGACAAATAACCTATTAAAGTAGTAAATTAGTTATTGCTCCTGACAATGCCCTGATTCACTAATGAGTTATGACACATAAGGTGACACATTGTTAGACATATAATAAGATCAATACAGAAAATGTATATCTAAATAATATCTTTAACATAAATAAACATAAATATATTATTCTTCTAACAAATTTGCATGCCCCCGGTTTGCAATAATTTTATTGTACATCGAACATTTTACAAAAAGTGACCCTTTTTCGTATAAAAGTAACCCTTTTTCTTTTACAAAAGTGACCCATATTTTCACAAAATGACCTTTTTTCACAAAAGTGACTCTTTTTTCTTCACAAAAATGACCCCTTTGTTTAAAAAAGTGATTTTTTTTTTAAAAAAAAAGTGACCCTTTTTTTTTCCACAAAAGTGACCCTTTTTTTTTCACAAAAATACTTTTTTCACAAAAGTAATTAAGCTACATATGCAAAATAGAGTATCAAAATCAACAAAAATAAACACAAAATTAACAATAGTCGTGAAAAAACACTACAAAGTCTACAATCACTCAAACAAATCAAAAGTCGTCGCCGGAACCACCGCTAGCGACGCTGCTATCCACCATTTCCGACTATATCACCGAGCAAAGCGACGACGATGACGATGACGGTGACTGTTCACTTGAAGCTTATTAACTGTGAAATTCCTTTAAATAACAAAAATCAATAAATAAAAAAGGCAAAAACCTTTGAATCTCAAAATAAATAAAGATAAATGATGGAAGAAAATGAACTGCAGCAAAAAAGAACAGAAGAGGAAGTAAGAGTGGAGAGAGAAAGTGAAAGAAGAAAGCACTCAAAAAAGGATGAAGATCCAGAAAATGAAAAAGATAGGAAGAAGGTGCTCACGTAGTCACGTACGAGTCCAAAGAAGCTGATTTACAATAATAATATTGTAAACCGGATTTTAATAAATTTTTGTGTTCTTCTAATAAGATCAATACAGAAAATATATCACATATATATTTTCCGATATTGATAATATCATATCTCTAACACACATAATACCCATGTGGCGCCAAGACATATGAAAGGAACGGTGACAAATGACGATCACTTTAAAATTTAATAAAAATATAGACTATAAAAAATGGGTTAATATGATAACTGCATTATGCATGACTCATATCTATGACAAAAGTTTTAACAGTTTTAATTTTTAAGTTACCCCATAAACAGGAGTATATAACGGACACATTTTCACGAAATTGTAGTGTTTGACTAATGGGGCCTTCGAAAATTTCAGAAACATCATGAATGTATGAAGATCTAAGAGTGACTTGGAGAGTATCTTTATGATTTTTAGCTCAACTTTGACTGATATATTCTTAATCCTTATATCACTCCATAAAAGGAAAATAAAGAAAAGAAACAAACATGGTTTGAATAGTAATTTTTCTAGAAAAACACATAAATATTAATAATCTATTGTAATTAATCATATAGTGAAAAAAAGTTGCTGTTTAATTTTAAGCAATATTGTATTATTTGATCCAATAAGTCAAAAGTAGATAATTGATCTTTTGCCGACGAAAGATTGTTTTTAATATTACTTTTGGCACAATGAAGTCCTTGATTTCCAATTAAAGGACACAAATTGAACACTTGAAGTCTTGAATGGCATAGCCAACACGGGAAATATTAGAACATTTTATAGACCGCCGTCACATTATTAGTTGATAGTGTCTAAAATGTAGAGATTACCGACAATACTAAAATATTTTATATGACCGCCGTCACACTATTAGTTGAGAGTGCGTAAAATTATATATAGATCAGATTACCGATAAAATGTGTATATGAAGTTAATGATAGAATTACTAACCATTCATAAATGAGATAATTAATGATGTAGATGATGATTCGGTATTAAAGAAGGGAGTATTGTTATTCATATACAAATGATGTTATAGATATGCAGTGAATTACTACATCTTAGTACGGATTAGATAAGGTTTGATGGTTTTTTATTTTTTATATTTTTGCTACCTGCGTCACACAAAATTCATGTTGCATATAGAGAAAGAAACTCCTTTCTAATGGCCTTATGGGTCAAAAAAAAAAAAAAAAAAAAAAAAAAAAAAACAGGTTTAGGCAATTATTTTTCATTTTTGCGACAATCACATCCAAACAGAAATAACTATTAAGTTTATTTTGAGGGAAGAAATAACTATCAAATAATAAAGGTAATTCTTAACAATCACTTTCTAATACAATTTTTTTTATTTTTTTATTTACTTTTATTTATGTAGAGAGCTAGCTACAAGGGCGGGTAATGAGAACTGATCTTAAAATTCCCTGGAATCGAAAGTAAACTCTTACCACTTGAGCTATCTCCAGTGTTTCCTAATGTACAAAGATAAAGGTATGATGTGCAATTAGTTAGGTTAAGTGGGTTTCAATTTGGAAGTGATTGAGTGGTTTTGATCCAGGGAGTGAGTTTGTGTTGGTTTTTAAAATTTTGAGGGGTTTGGTGGGGCATCGTCAGTGACTAACTAGGTGGTGTTGGGGTGGTGATGGGATTGAAATGTGTGTTATTGGTGGTCACATGCATTGCACATGTGGTCAATGCCTGAATATGGTGGTAAATGCTAGAATCCGACATAAGGTGCTACTCCATCAAAAAAATTTAGAAATAGATCTCTTCGTAATTTAGTTTTATTTTTATTTATTTCTTTTTTAAAAAAATGTAGTTCTTTAGAAAAGCCTTTTTTAAAAGTGATTTTGATAAAACGGAAAAAACCAATTATCAAGAAACTCCCTTGAAAGAGAGGGTGACCTACCTTGCGAGAGAGGGCTTTCTACCAGTGCGTGCGTGGTATTTCTCCGGCAATATGGCCGATGATCTGATCGAAAAGTGCTCAAACTTAAGACTTAATGAAGAAGAGAATGAAATTGTTGATTTTGGTGAGGTTGACTCGACAGAACAAGATACTAGGGTTTCCCTAATGCTAGTCGGGAGACTTTTGATGGATCGTAGTGTGAACATTGATGCTTTAAGAGGACTATTACCCAATCATGGTCGATGAAGGGAAGGTGTTGATTAGGAATCTTGGACCTAATTTGTTCGTCTTTCAATTCTTCCATTGGCGCGAAAAGGAGAAGGTTCTTGCTGGGGGTCCATGGTGTTTTGAACAAAACCTGTTTCGGGTGAAAACAATGGGACCTTGCTGAAGGTCCGATGAAGTGGTGAAGACTAGATTCGGTCCAAGAAATGTTGGGCCGAAGGTTTCCTGCACAGTAAACACACGTAAACTAGCCTCGGGGGTGTTGCCGAGGAAGGCCCCTCCGATGCTAAAGTCAGTATAGTGTGTAGAAAGAGAAGACTATGCAAGAGAATTAGTTGCTTGAGGCTTTGCTTGAATGAATGAGAATGAATGTAAAAATGTAATATTGATGGCTTTTATACCTCTTCATACATGGAGAAGTTGGGCCTTAGCCCAATTGGCTTGCCTTGAGGGCTGATCTTTGACTTTAGCACAATTGGAGAGATGAACCTTGACCTTGAGCTTTTAATTGGATCATTTAATGCCTAAGCCCAATTGGACTAAATTGGACCCAAACAACTTGCCCCCCAGACCCGATTTGGAAGGATGACGGGTCGGGTTTGATTTAATTCAGAAAAGGAGGGAAGTGAATGATTTAATTAATCCAAAAATTTGAATTTAAACCGTAATTAATGAGATAACAACGGTTAAGGCGGATGATTGTGGAAGTTGGACGGATAATGGGCAGTTTAATCGCAAGGTCGCGTGTTTAACGGTTACTTAATGGGGTATTTAAGAGAAATTGAAACGCGGACTCCCCGTATTCCCATTTCTGGAGATATAATCAGAGGCGCGTCATCTCTCCTCACTTATTCACCAACACAAACCCAGAATTCTCGAGAGAATCCAAGAACCCGCATCAAAACTTCTCAAATTCCCCGAGCATTAAGCTTAGAAACTGAGACTTGCCACTACGAATTCGTAAATCGGCAACTTTCGCTTCAGATTAAGGTAAATTCCCTTGATTTTAGTTTATTTTTCTTCGAATTCGAACTCCTTCCCTTTTTTTTCGACTTTTTTCTTCGAAATTATCAATGGCAAGAGGAGTTAGAGGTAGAGCCCGTGCTCCAAGAAGAGCAAGGCCAATTCCCGATCCCAGGAACAGGATTGGGACCTGGAATGGACGAAGAGCAGAGTCTGACCCCGCTGAAGGGATCAGGGCGACTCCAATTTCCTCGGCTCCTCCTCAGAGAACGGAGGGGCCGAGCGCTTCTGGACGGGACGATGAAGTTCCCGCTGTCCTTTGGGATATCCTCCCCGGGTTTTCAGAGTGGGAGGATGCCGAAGTAGCTTCGGCCATGATAAAGAACCGCCCCTACTCATGGTGGGTGGAGAATGCCGAACAGTATCGGTTTTCCGAACAAATTGAGTTGCATTACGGCATCCTTGAAGCTGATGGGTATTGGTGCCGAATGCCCGTGGCATCCGATAGAATCCATCGTCCACCCCCGTGGTATGTGGGGGTGTACACAAGACAACTTCAGTATGGGCTGAGGTTCCCTTTGGACGTATTCGTCCGAGACTTGCTGATCCATTACAATATTTCCCTATGTCAGCTAACTCCTACTAGCATCCGAAGGGTGATGACATACTTATGGGTCTGCAAGTTCTTCAAGTATGTGCCGAACCTGCACTGCTTCAAAAAGCTTCATCGGCTAGTGCCAAATATTCAAAGTGGGCACGGAAGTCATGGTTCTGGGTGGTACCGAATTAAGTCTCGGCCCCAGTACCTAACCATGTGGCCGAACGACTCTTCAGACAAGGACTGGAGAGGTCAATGGATTTGGGTTAGGGCACCCACGGACCCGGGCCACCCTTGCGTCTTCAGCGCTCCCCGGTACCTTGCTGAGCCTGATCCCGACATGGGAAGTCTAGGTCCCCCCCGCAGATAACGGCCCAGATCCGAACCTTAATCAACAGAATATCTTCGGCAAGCTGCCGAACCGGGGGGGAGGGGGGGGGGGGCAGCGGCCGAATGCAGCATATCCCGGAGACTTGGCTCCCCGATACGCATTATGTTTTCCAAGAGAACATGGTAGCAGCTGTCGGCCTCAGCCGAAAGTTTAAGGATGGTAAGCTTCTTCGGCTGGGGCCGAGGTCTTTTAATTATCTCTTTTCCTCCTCTTTCACTTCGCTTTTTATGCTGTGCCAACCTTGCTGAACCGACCTTTCCCCTTTTCTTTTTCAGAGCGGGACGAGACCAACGTCGGCATTAACTACGCTCGTCTTGGCGTCAACCGAGAACGAGTTGTAACTGATCGGGCCCCCACTGATGGAAGGGGAAAAATTCCTCCAAGAGCACATGGGAGTGGACGTCTCCAAATTCAAGGCTGCCATTGAGAGCCGAATTCAGGAAGGAGCTGCTGCACAAGCTGAAGTGCAGCAACGGCTAGAAGCTCTTGAAGCCAGCAGAATGGCTGCTGAAGAGATGCTCCAAGCCAGGGATGTCCAACTCTCAGAGGCTGCTGCTGCTGCTGAAGCTCAGAGAGCTAAGCTCCAAGAGGCTGAGGATCAGCTGATGGCCAAAAAGGAAGAAGTGGCCCAGGCTCAGACAGAGGCTTCCCAAATTCAGCAGGAGCTGAATGAGCTGAAAGGTTCCTCCTCCAAGCTCGCCGATGAGCTGAAGAAATCCAAGGAAGACTTGGAGGAGACCCAGAAGAAGTTGGCTGATGCTGAGGCTCTACTCAAAGTCCGTGTCTATACCCAGGAAGAATATGAAATGGGTTTCAGAAACGGGTTCAGAGTGTGCCGAAGAGTCTGCCTTCATGCTGAGCCGAAGCTGGACTGGTCCAAATGTGCTGAATGGGTCCAGAATCCCGAAGACCCTCATATGAAGTATGCAACTCCAGTCGAAGCTGAAATTCTTAAGGCTGAGGAAGCCGAAGAAGAAGCCGAGAGAATGGAGTTGGAGGCTGAACAGAGGGAAAGGGAGGCTCGGCAGAGTGCAAAGCCTGCTTCTTCTGCTGCTGGGGCTGAGACCACCATGGGGCTCAACAATGCTGACCAGTCTGATCCTCGGGCTGAAGCATAGGAACTCGGGCAGTCGTCTTCAGAATCTTGCGGTTCATCATGCGCTCAACTTTAGACTTGCCGCTTTCTGAATTTTTTTTGCCTTGTTTGTTTTTTGCTTCAGCTTGCCTTGTCGTACAAAACAGTTTATTTTTTTGCTTCTGTACGTATTTCGGCAGCTGTTATTTTCGCTTGTGGGCGGCTGCCGATACAGTTTATTTGAACTTGTAGCTCAATTTTCTGAGCATAAATTATTAATTTGATGTTCTTTTCTTCAGCTGCTTTGTTTTTGAATGCTTTACTGTTTCTTCAATTCTGCTGAACATAAACTTGCACTGGTAGTGCTTCTTGCCCCCCCAGAAATTGAAGTATGGCTTCAGCTGAATAAACAATTTCTTTATTTCTTCAAAATGGGTATTCGAAACACAGGGCCAACTGAAGGCAATGTTTTGGATAATGGCTTTCTGGGATACAAGGCTCAGTTAAGGCAATATCCCAGAATTGTCCACGGACTCACGCCTTTGGAGAACAAATCTTACTGAAGCTTGACTTCAGCTGAAAGACTAGAGTTCTTTAAAAACTGGATATCCGAAACACAGGGCCAACTGAAGGCAATGTTTCGGATAATGGCTTTCTGGGATACAAGGCTCAGTTAAGGCAATATCCCAGAATTGTCCATGGACTCATGTCTTTGGAGAACAAGTCTTACTGAAGTTTGACTTCAGCTGAAAGACCAGTGTTCTTTAAAAAGACGAGTTTTGTCAGCAATCTGAAACCTAGTTACCCGAAGGCGAAGGTTTCAGACGAGGCTGAATAAACAATTTCCAACTGTTGCTGTTATCCTTGATTTTCTGTCTATCATTGAAAAATGGATATCCGAAACACAGGGCCAACTGAAGGCAATGTTTCGGATAATGGCTCTCTGGGATACAAGGCTCAGTTAAGGCAATATCCCAGAATTGTCCATGGACTCATGTCTTTGGAGAACAAGTCTTACTAAAGTTTTACTTCAGCTGAAAGACCAGTGTTCTTTAAAAAGACGAGTTTTGTCAGCAATCTGAAACCCAGTTACCCGAAGGCGAAGGTTTCGGACGAGGCTGAATAAAAAACCCTCAAAGAGTAGATAGAACCAAGAAAACTTTGAAAGGATAAAAAGTTGCAAACACTTATATAAATGGTGGCTCCAAGGCCTTTCATTAGTTCAAAATGTACTTACAAAGATTGTTCTGCCCCGAAGGGTTTACACATGATATTTTTTCAGTACATCAGCGTTCCAGTGATTTTTCAACTCAGTTCCATCCAACTGCCGAAGTCGGTATGTCCCTGGCTGAAGCTCATCACAGATTTCATAAGGCCCTTCCCATGCAGCTGAGAGTTTCACATGGATTCGGCCTTTCTGAACTGCAGCAGCATTCCGAAGGACAAGGTCTCCAATTTTAAGAGGCCTTGCATGGACCCTTCGGTTATAAAATTTGCTGATTCTCTGCTTATAAGCGGCCATTCTGTCTCGGGCTGAGTCTCTTACTTCGTCGAGGAAATCGAGAGATTCCCTCATCAGTCGCTCATTCTCAGCCGAGAAGTGGTGCACTCGTAGGCTCTCAGAGCCAATTTCCACTAGAAGAACGGCTTCGGCACCAAACACCAGTTCAAAAGGTGAATAGCCCGTTGCCTCTTTTTCAGTTGTCCGAAGGGACCAAAGGGTTCCAGGGAGCTCCTCCAGCCACTTGGACTTTTGATCTTCCACCCTCTTCTTGAGGGCATTTAGGATTTGTTTATTTGCAGCTTCGGCTTGTCCGTTACTTTGCAGGTGGCATACCGCTGAATATGCCAGTTTGATGCCGAACTGATCTGTATACCGCTTCAGCGGTAAGTTATCAAATTGCCTCCCATGATCGAAGACAAATACTCTCGGGATGCCAAAACGAGTAATGATATTCTGCCAGATAAATTTTCTGACAGTTTGCTCTGTAATGTTCGAGGCTGCTTCGGCCTCGACCCATTTACTGAAGTAGTCAACACCAACTATCAGCCATTTTTTCTGGTACACAGCCTCTGGAAATGGTCCTAGTATATCCAGTCCCCATTGGGCAAACGGGAGTGGATTAAGGATCGGCTGAAGATCCCTTGCTGGCTGGTGGATAACTGGAGCGTATTTTTTGACATTTTTCGCATTTCCGGACCAGCTCCTTAGCATCTGCGATCATGGTGGGCCAGTAATATCCAGCCCTCAATGCCTTGTGGGCTAAGGTCCTTCCCCCAATGTGGTTCCCACAGATGCCGAGGTGAATCTCCCGTAGGATATAATCTGCATCTGTTGGTCCCACGCATTTCAGCAATGGGGCTGAGAAGGACTTTTTCAGTAGTTCCCCCCTAAAGACAATGAACCTTGAGCTGGTTCTCTTCATCTTGGAGGACAAAGCTTTATCTTCAGGAGTTTCTCCCCGAAGCTTGAAAGCTAGGATGGGGTCCATCCTACTAGGCTCTAGGTCAGCGCAGCACACTTCAGGTGCTTCGTCGACACTTCTCTCTCGACGCACTTCTACATATACAGATCTGTTCAGCTCGATAAGAGATGAACTGGCAAGTTTGGAGAGTGCATCGGCTTGAGTATTCTGACCCCTTGGGATCAGCTGAACCTCAAAAGTTTTCAGCTCTGCAATGACTGACTTGATCTTGGCAAGATAAGCTATCATGGAGGGCTCTTTAGCCTCGTAGCTGCCGCTAATCTGATATGCAACTAGCTGAGAGTCTGTTTTCAGGCAGACATGATCGGCTTCCAGGGAGATGCACAATTCTAGGCCGGCGATTGCTGCCTCATATTCGGCTTTGTTGTTCGAGGCCTTAAAAGAAAATTTTAGTGCATACTCAAAGGATTTGCCTTCGGGAGAAGTTATCACTACTCCTGCCCCCGAACCGTTTTCGGTGGAAGATCCATCCGTAAACACGGTCCAGACTTTCTTTTCATTGTCTAGCGCTTCTTGGTATGAGCATTCGGCCAAGAAATCCGCTAGAGCTTGAGCCTTAATGGCAGCCCTCGGACGGTAGCTGATGCTGAATTCGGTGAGCTCAAAAGCCCACTTGGCTAGCCTACCAGATTTTTCAACCTTGCCGAGAACTTTTTCCAACGGCTGATCAGTTAAGACAACTATCTGATGGCAATCAAAATAGGGCCTCAGCTTCCGAGCAGCTACTACTACCGCGAAAGCGACTTTCTCGAGTAGAGGGTAGCGAGTCTCGGCATCCGTCAGTGTATGACTGACAAAATAGATCGGTTGCTGACTTTTACTTTCTTCCTTCAGCAGTACTTCGGTGATGGTGGCTGGGCTAACGGCCACATACAGGTACAAAGTTTCTCCTTCTGCTGGGCTAGCCAGCGTTGGGAGTTGAGCCAGATGCTCCCGAAGCTGTTTAAAGGCGTCTTTTTGCTCTTCCTCCCAAACGAGCTCTTTTGTTTTCGGGAGTTTCAGGGCTTTGAAGAAAGGTAACCCCTTATCCGAAGCTCTGGAAATAAACCTCGAGAGGGCTGCCATTCTTCCGGTGAGCCGCTGAACATCCCGCTTTGTTTTCGGCTCAGGAAGGTCGAGCGCCGCTTTGACTTTGGAGGGATTGGCATCAATCCCCCTTTTGCTGACTATGAACCCAAGGAATTTCCCTGACTTCACGCCGAAGACACACTTCTTCGGATTCAGCTTCATTTGATGCTTTCTTAAGGTGGCGAAAGTTTCAGCCAAGTCCTTAACATGGTCCTCAGGTTTTTTGCTTTTGACGATCGAATCGTCGACATAGACTTCCATGTTTCGGCCCTTTTGATCGGCAAAAACTTGATCCACCAGCCTTTGATAGGTTGCCCCCGCATTTTTCAATCCGAAGGGCATCATTTTGTAATTGTACACCCCAGCGTTCGTGACGAATGCTGTCTTTGCTCGATCGTCGGGGTGCATGAAGATCTGATGATACCCCGAGAATGCGTCCATGAAACTAAGCAAGGCATGGCCACTTGTCGAGTCGACTAGCTGATCGATCCTCGGCAAGGGATAGAAATCCTTCGGACAAGCCTTATTTAGGTCCGTGAAGTCAACGCACATTCTCCAGGTACCATTGGCCTTCTGAACCATCACCACATTTGCCAGCCATTCTGGATATTGGCAAGGCTCGATGAAGCCTGCCTCCAGCAATTTTTTGACCTCGGCTGCGATGTCTCGGTTCTTATTAGCGGAGTAATTCCGCTTCTTTTGCTTAATTGGTCGACACGTTGGGTCAACATTAAGCTTATGGGAGATGAGGTCTGGACTTATCCCGGGCATATCAGTTGCCGAGAAAGCAAACACATCTCTGTTGTCCCGAAGGAGCTGAATAAGTTCACAACGGGTGTTCGGATCAAAGTCCATCCCGATTGTTACACATTTCTCAACGTCTCCTTCGGCCAACTCAACTGTTTCAGTCTGTTGGTCCATGTCCATTGCTGATGGACTGGACTCTTCATAATCTGGCCTGCTGCCTATGTCAGCAGGTGTCCCAGTATTTTTGTTCTTCGGCTGGCTCTCTGAGTCTTGTTGTTCAGCTGAAGAGCTAGCCTTTTCCCTTTCGGGCCCTTTACCTCTGGGTACAAATCCTTGGGCCGAAGCACTTAGGCCTTTCGGCTTTTTTGTGCTTGGCTCTCTTTCTTTTTCTTTCTCCTCCTCATCCTTGTCGTCATCTAGGCGACTACTGGATGGTTTGAGGTAGTTGCACCTTCGGGCGTCCTTTTGGTTGCCCTGTATCCTTTCGGGGAAGCCGGCGTCTGAGACGTAAATCATCAGCTGATGATAAGTTGAGACGACCCCTTGGATCTCATGAATTATGGGTCTCCCCAAAATCACGTTGTACACTAAAGGAGCGTCAATGACCAAAAATTCAATCATGACGTTCCTGGCTGCCTCATCGCAGCCGATGGTGATAGGAAGTGTCACCTTCCCATCTGGATAAGTTGAAGCCCCGTTGAACCCGGATACCGGGTAGGGTACCGGCGTAAGGTGCTTGGGCTTCAGCTTGATTTGATTGTAGGCCTTTCGGAACAGAATGTTTGCTCCGCTGCCACCGTCAACAAGGACCTTACTGACGTCGTGGTTGGCCACCGTGGCGATGATCACCAACGGATCCTCGTGAGGGAACGTTATCCCCCGGCAGTCGGCGGCTGTGAACGTCATGTTCAGCACCGGCGACTGGGGAGACTGAATGTCAGCGTTGTTCACCTGGTGAGTCAAAGCCCTAAGGTGTCGCTTGTGCTCCCTCCGAGAGCATGTTCCTCCCGAGATAACATTGATCGGAGAGAATTTCCCCTCCGGCTTTTTACTGTTCTTCCGGGGGAAGTCGAGGTCTTGCCGAGAGTCCTTTGCTGACTTCTCAGACTCTTTTTTCTCGTGGTGATCCGCGATGTATTTTTTCAAGAATCCCTTCCGGACCATGTCCTCTATCTGGTCCTTCAGTTGGATACACTCCTCAGTGTTGTGTCCCGGAGACTCGTGGAACTCGCACCACTGATATTTATTTTTCCGCTGATACAACTCTGGGAGTGGTCTTGGCTTTCGGTAACTCTGCTCCTCCTTCGTCACGCTGTAAATTTTGGCGCGTGGAAGAGAGAGCGGAGTGTAGGACTCGTATCTGCCTGTGTATGAGGCAGATTTTTCCTTCTATGGGTCGCTGGCCGGAGATTGCTCCGAGGCCTTTGACTTTCCCTTTGCCTTATGGCCTTGGCCTTCAGACAAGGGTATTTGTCTTTTTTTCCCTCCCCCGAATTGAGGTTGGGTTTTCGCTTTGTTCCATTCTTCGGCTCGGATGAACTTATCCGAGGCATTCAGAGCTTCCTCCAAGGTCTGCGGGGTATGCATGACCATGAAGTCTAGGAACTTCCCGGGCTGAAGGCCATTATGCATTGCAAAAACGGCTAGCCCCTGGTCTAGCTGAGAGACGCTGGATGACTCGTTACTGAAACGGGTCAGATAGTCTCGGAGGCTTTCGGTTTCCCCCTGTTGCAGACTCATGAGTTCTGCAGTAGTCTTCTCTCGGCGGTTTTCCGTGGAAAACTTGCTCCTAAATTTGGAGGACAGATCATCCCACCCTGTTATGGAGCCTTGCTTTACTCCCTTGGAGATCCACGCTTGCGCGACCCCCTTGAGAGTGGTTGGGAAATATTTGCACCAAGTCGCTTCGGATCTGGGGCAAAGATGCATATGAGTCTCATACGAGGCCACGTGGTCCTTCGGATCCGAGGTCCCGTCATATGTGATGTGCGACGGTATTTTAACCGTGGGCACGTGCTCTTCCAGTATCCATTGCTCGAATGGAGAACTGGCGGGTAGCATAACGGCCTTGCCCTTGTTCCTGGCCGAAGGGACCGCGCTCCGCCCTCTTAGAGAGGTAGGAGTGGTTTTCGTCCCTGGCTGGGAAGTCTGGGCCTCGGCCGCAGGGAACGAGAGGCGACTGCGCACGCTCGGTTCCTTGCCGTCGAGTCGGTCGAGGACGCTTCGGCGAACAGTCTCAGGTTCTCGGTGAGTAGATTCTGGCCGAGAAGCTGAGCTGCTGCTCTTATGTGTTTCCGGTCGGGAGGATGAGGATCCTTTTAAAAATTGAGGGTTATTTTTCCTCTCTTTTTCATTTTTCCAGGTATCCTCTTCCCACTCTTCCAGTTCCCGGAAGGAAGCTTCCCACCATCATGGTCTAGCTTCCTCCGCTGATGCCGGGTATGCGGAGGGGTTCGATCACGAGGTGGTGACATATTTTGTGCCCTCATCGCCTCCATGAGCACTGCCAGCGCTCTTGCCACCTCCTCCGAGCTGGGCCCCGTCAAAGGGGTCCTCGGCCGAGTATGAGAATGAGGGCGCACAGTCGATGGTTGGCTTTGGGGCACTGAATGTGTCCTATGATCGGACTCACCCCTGCTAGACCGAGAGTGACTCGGCCTATGATGAGAGTCATGAATTACGGGAGAAAGGGAATCCTCTTTGTATGATCCTCCCCTTGAGCTGGCACCCTTGGGAGAGTTCCGGTCCGGCGAGGGTGATGGTGTAGGGGTTTTAGGCTTTTCGCCCGCTCCTTGACGGAGGCCTTTGCTCTTGCGTTTCTTAGCCATTGCTACTAAGATAATTGCAAGATGATCTTGGTTAGAAATTTGGCTTAAAGATTTTTGAAAGTCTTCCCCACAGACGGCGCCAAATTGTTTCGGGTGAAAACAATGGGACCTTGCCGAAGGTCCGATGAAGTGGTGAAGACTAGATTCGGTCCAAGAAATGTTGGGCCGAAGGTTTCCTGCACAGTAAACACACGTAAACTAGCCTCGGGGGTGTTGTCGAGGAAGGCCCCTCCGATGCTAAAGTCAGTACAGTGTGTAGAAAGAGAAGACTATGCAAGAGAATTAGTTGCTTGAGGCTTTGCTTGAATGAATGAGAATGAATGTAAAAATGTAATATTGATGGCTTTTATACCTCTTCATACATGGAGAAGTTGGGCCTTAGCCCAATTGGCTTGCCTTGAGGGCTGATCTTTGACTTTAGCACAATTGGAGAGATGAACCTTGACCTTGGGCTTTTAATTGGATCATTTAATGCCTAATCCCAATTGGACTAAATTGGACCCAAACAAAACCTATTAATCCTTAATTCGATTAAGGGCGATGAACAGCCAAACAAGGTTAGTCTTATGCGTGCTCCCTTTTGGATTCGATTTGAAAATCTGCCTTTCAATTGCCGTTTTGACGCTCACATTAAGGCTGTAGCCTCGATTATTGGTGAAATAATAGAAATTGAAGATGATTTGCTTGGTATTGGTAAGAACCGTAGGGTGAAGATTATGTTGGATGTTAATAAACCCCTAAGACGTTATTGCACTGTTAAAAATAGAGAAGGTAATCTTGTCAAAATTCCTCTGAAATATGAAAGACTTCCTTTCTTCTGTTTCTCTTGCCGGACGATGATCGGAATCAGGGGTTAGGGTGGGGAACTTGGTTAAAAGCTTCTCCAATGAAAGGCAAAAAACAGAGTGAGGAGGAGATTAGAGAACTTCAAGCTGCAAAAAAACTCTTGTTTGTCCCGAAACAATCACATGATGAGTATGAAATGGGAGAAAGAAGTGTGGTGTGTAGGGAGAAGGTATGGGGAGGGCCGAAAGGAAATGTAGAGGGGAGTAAAGAAAATGCAGGAGGGAGTTTGTTGTTGCTGGATGAAGTAGCAGGGGAAGGGAGCAAGAAAAAGGGGAACGAAAGTGAGGGGGTGGGGACAGCTGGTGGGGCAGTAACTAAGGTAGGGAATATGATTTTTAGTGGGGATTTGTGTCAAGGGGTTGACTCAAATAAATGGTTGTTGGGTGATGGACAAAGGGGCTTAGGTGGTGCTGATGTTGGTAGTCAATTGGGTAGTGGCGTGGAAAGTGTGGAGTGGGGGGATGCTGTAATAAAAATAATGTTGGAATACCCATATTTAATATGGGTGTGGGGAACAATGCTGCTCAATTTTTGAAAAAGACAAAAAAGAAAGTGAAGATTTCTCCAGTTAATAAGTCTAGGGGTTCTGCAATGCTGGTTGATGATGATGGGGGACATAAAAGAAAAGGCTGGGAGGGGATGGTGGTGGGGAACAAGTGGATAAAGGGGGTGATGTTAAGAGATTGAAAAGTGGCTGTGACAAAAATGATGCTAACTTTGAATTAACAGTAGCGGATGTTGGCGATGTCCAACACCGCGAACAACAATGAAAATCTTAGCATGGAACTGTTATGGGCTTGGCAACCCATTAACAGTCAAGGCTCTCCAGGATTGGTGTTGGAGAGAGCGGCCAAATGTAGTTTTTGTCTCGGAAACTAAGATTGATTCACAGAGATTAGAGTTGGTTAGAAATAGATGTGGTTTTACCAATGGGTTGTGCATTAGTAGTATTGGAAGATATGGAGGTATTGGGTTATGGTGGAGAGATTTGACTGTAAACATTAGTAGTTTTTTTCTGACCATCATATTTGTGGTGTGGTTTGCAATGCAGAGAATGTTCCAATTTGGAGATTGATGGGTATTAATGGGTGGCCGGAAGCTACTAATAAGAATTTGACGTGGGATTTGATGAGGTCTAATTATGCTTCCTCTACTCTTCCGATTGTGATTTTTGGAGATTTTAATGAGATTCTTGGTATGCACGAAAAAGATGGTGGTGCTACTCGTGGAGAAAGACAGATTGATGCATTCCGGGAGGCTATTGATGACTGTGATTGTAGAGATTTGGGGTTCAAAGGCAATGTATATACGTGGCAAAAAGGTACATCAATTGAGACTTTTGTGCGTGAACGACTTGATCGATATGTTGCTAGTAGTGGGTGGTGTTCATTATTCCCATCTTTTGAGGTAATTCATCTACCCATATGTCATTCTGATCATGCACCGATTTTATTGAAGTTCGGAGAAAGTGAAGTGGAGTAAAAAAAAGAATTTTTTTTTTAGATTTGAGTCACTTTGGTTGTCAAAAGAAGAATGTGGTAAGGTGGTATCTGATGCGTGGCTTGTGGGAGCTGGGGGTCCGATACATGAGAGAATAGCTAGGGTGGCGGAGGGTTTGTCATCATGGGAAACCACTACATTCGAGGAGATTAAAAAGAAAATAAAAAAGGCAGAATCCAGGCTTCAAGAGGTACAGGGGCAGCAGTTGGACGCTCGTCGTTTGAGTTTGTGTATCGAAATTGCTCAAGAGCTTAGTGAACTTCGAAGGCTTGAAGAATCATATTGGCATGCACGATCAAGGGCTAATGAGTTGCGTGATGGTGATAAAAACACAAAATATTTTCACCATAAAACAAGTCAGAGAAAAAAGAAAAAAACAATTGTCGGCCTATATGATGAGAATGGGGTATGGAAAGCGTCAAAGAATGAAACAGATGGTATAATTGCAGGGTACTTTAGCGACTTATTTGCTTCAACTGGACCAACCGAATTTGAGGAGGCTCTATCTGGCATTGAGAATAAAATGTCATCTGAAATGAATGACATACTTGACACGGAGCCGACGGCGGAGGAAATTAAGGATGCTTTGTTTCAGATGCACCCGAATAAAGCTCCCGGTCCAGACGGAATGCATGCTCTCTTTTTTCAGAAATTTTGGAGTATTATTGGCAGCGATGTCATTCGATTTGTTCAGTCGTGGTGGAGGGGCGAAATTGATCTTTCGGAGGTAAATCGTACTTGCATTGTTTTAGTTCCGAAATGTGATGAGCCTAAGCAAATGTCTGAATTTAGGCCTATTAGTTTATGCAATGTGTTATACAAGATCATATCGAAAACCCTTGCAAATAAATTAAAGCCTATGCTTGGTTCTCTTATTTCGGAAAATCAGAGTGCTTTTGTCCCGAACCGGCTAATTACGGACAATGCTCTAATTGCTTTCGAAATTTTTCACTCCATGAAAAGAAAGGGAGAAGGTAGAGATGGTAATGTGGCCCTTAAGCTTGATATGAGTAAAGCCTACGACAGAGTTGAATGGGTTTTTATTGAAAAAGTTATGTTACAGATGGGATTCAGAGTAGCCTGGATTGGTAGAATTCTGCAATGTCTATCGACGGTTTCTTTCTCTTTCAAATACAATGGGGCTATTTCTGGTGCTATTTCTTATATGTGCAGAGGCTTTCTCTACTCTGATTTCTAAGGCGGCGTCAAATAATTTGATACATAGAGTTAGTATTTGCAGGGGAGCGCCTAGGGTGTCTCATCTTTTCTTTGCAGATGACAGCATTTTATTTGCGAGAGCTAATTTGCATGAATATTCTAAAATTGCTGATATAATCAGTACATACGAAAGAGCATCCGGTCAGAAAGTCAATCTAAGCAAAACTGAAGTGGCTTTTAGCAAATGTGTGAAGTCGGAGAGAAGAAAGGAAATTATTGATACTCTTGGTGTTAGAGAAGTGAATAGACATGAGAAATATTTGGGGTTGCCGACTCTTATTGGAAGATCGAAGAAAGAAGTTTTCACTTGTCTCAAAGAGCGTATTTGGAAGAAACTTCAAGGGTGGAAGGAGAAATTATTATCTCGGCCCGGCAAAGAGATATTAATTAAGGCGGTGGAACAAGCAATTCCAACTTACATGATGAGTATTTTTCGGATTCCAGATTTTCTCATTGATGAAATTCACTCAACTCTTGCCCAATTTTGGTGGGGCTTGGATGGCTCGAATAGGAGAATTCATTGGCATAGATGGGAATACCTATGTCTACCTAAATCGAAGGGTGGAATGGGGTTTAGAGACCTAAAGTGCTTCAATTTGGCTCTCCTCGCTAAGCAAGGGTGGAGGCTTTGTGGTGACAATAATACAATGTTGCAACAAATTCTCAAAGCAAAGTACTTTAAATACACTGATTTTTGTGGTGCTTCGAGAGGCTTTGATCCGAGCTATACTTGGAGAAGTATTTGGGGGGCAAAATCGTTACTCCTTGAGGGATTGAAATGGAGAGTGGGTAATGGTTCCTCAATTAAAGTCTGGGAAGAGGAATGGCTAGGTGGAGATGATTCGAGCTCTATCCCGACGCCCCAATTGCATTGTGATATTGATTTGCGGGTGAGTGAACTCATTGATTTTGAGAATATGATGGGATTCTGAGATAGTGGCTGCCACGTTTTGTGAACAGGATTGCCGTAGGGTGCTTGATATACCATTGCCGTGTGTATGGGTTGAGGATAGGAGGTACTGGTGGCCATCGAAGTCGGGGATTTTTTCTGTAAAATCTGCTTATTGGCTAGGCAGATTGGGTAAGATAACTTCATGGGAATTGTTGTATGGAGAAAGCAAAAACCGACTCTGGCGTGAGCTCTGGGACTTGAAGGGGCCTCCAAAGCTGAGCAACTTTGTATGGAGGGCGTGTAATGGGTCCCTTGGTGTCATGGAAATGCTGCACTTTCGTCATATACAAGCCTCTAGCAGATGCTCAATATGTGGTGTTGAGAGTGAGTCAATAATTCATGCCTTGTTTCGTTGTACGCATGCTGTGAGTATATCGCAGCAGATTAATTTTCTTGAGCTTCTTGATGATGCCCCAATGTCCTCATTTCAGGAGCTATTCTGCTGGGTGTCGAGTAAATTAGATAAAGCACAGCTGAGAGTATTTTTGTGTCTTGCGTGGGCTGGATGGTGTTGTAGAAACAAGGCAATTTTTAGCAATGCAAATGACATTAATGGAGTGATGATTGCAGCAAGTTTCGTCAAATTGTGAGGACTATTGTGTATACAATGCTAGAGTTGGTGGGGGTGTATGGTAGTTGCTCCTATTTCCTTCTCTCGTCCGCCACATTCATCTTTTGTTAAGGTAAATACTGATGCTTTTGTGCCTAGCCATGGAAGTGTTTGACTTGGTGCTGTCGTGAGGGATGAATGGGGCACAATTTTGATGATGGCTACGAAAAAGACCTCGTGCAGATGGACCTCAGATGTGGCTGAAGCTGCTGCCGCGTGCTATGGTGTTCAGATTGTGAGCAGACTCGGGTTTGCAAATGTTATCCTTGAAGGCGATTCGATGAATGTGGTTCGTGCTATTAGAGACAAGCAAGAGGGAGCGGCTCCAATTTTTCATTTCTACGAGGATATAAGTAGAATGAGGAATGGTTTTACTAATTTTAATTGTGTTCATGTTAGACGGGCGGGGAATACCGTAGCTCATTTAGTTGCTAGAAGGGATTTGGGTACTAGTAATGAATGTATTTGTTCGGATCCTATCCCCCAAAGTATACAAACTTTGGCGGACCTTGATTTAATAAATTGATTCCCCGTGTTTGTCTTCAAAAAAAAAAAGTGATTTTGACAAAATTTTCTAATCTAATTCATCTCATTTGAGCTTAGAATGTGGAGAAGATATTACGAAATACGAGTAATATATAGTTTAGAAAATTCTAGCTAGCCCATGAGAGTTTTTACTAGTAGTTTGCTTCTGATATCACAATTTTCTAGTGAATCTATACTATATTAAAAGGCGTTCCTCTTTTAAAGGAACGGTGCCACGTGACACTCTTCAAAGTATGTGTGCTACGTCAGAATGTTACGTCATCATCCAAAGTATATGTACCACGTAAGCTAGCTACTTCATTTGACAAAATAAAATATTCTTTGAACAAGATTCGAACCCATAACCTCCAATACATATAAGTAATACATTCACCATCTCGACCAACTATTATTAATATTTCAAGCTGCACATAATATTATATATTCCTTTCATTTATAAAGTAAAATAAAGGTAATATAATTTATTTATTTTTAACAAGATTAGAATATAAAAACATATGATGTAAAAAAAAGTGACATCGATCCGAGGCAACGCCCAAACCTTTCACACACTTACTATACAAATAGTCGAACATAATTGCTAAATTAAAGCAAGAAGTACACAAACTAGCAACACGGGGCATCGCCCGGGGTACACACTAGTTAAATTATTATAATCGATTATTCTTTCAATAACAATCTTCTAAGTTTTCATCACCTCCGCAATTAAATTAAATGTCAATTTATGCTAAATTATATAAATAATTTAGGGTTTGTTTGGCATCACTGTGGTTTTCTGTTGAATCAAAAATTATTTAAACTTATTAAAATCATGATAATTTTGAAAACTGACAACAGAAAGTGGAAATATCTTTATCTTGTTTCCTGCTATTACTCCGTACTTTTTATGTTTTTTTTTTATAAAAAAAAATAGGATACCGTTATGCCAAACCCTTACCTTTACTTTTTTGTACCACTATAATTTAACCGAAAAACATTAGTAGCAATTATGTTTTTGAAGCCTACTTTCTCAATTTAGGGCTTGTTCTCTTCACCTATTTTTGTTGAACATAAATTTTTTTATTGCTGAATTGAAATTGTTTTTGCAGAATTAGATTTTATTTTTTGCAAAACTAAACTTATTTTTAACTGAACTAATTTTACTTACCTGAATTAAAATTAATTTTACTAATTAAAACTTATTTTCATTGATTATTGTATTTGTTCATTAAACTTACCGATTTTAACTGAATTGGAATTATTTTTACTAAATTGAAGTTATTTATTAAAATTAATTTATTTAAACTTGATCTGATTAAAATTAATTTTATTAAATTAAAATTATTTTTAGTGAAGAGAACGAGGCCATAATCTCTCTATTTTTTTAATAACAGCTAATTCTTATAAAAAAAAATAGAAAATGGGAAGGGCAAATTGAACAACGAAAGATTAAAACTAAAGTAGTTGATTAGGATTGAATCACAATATCACATGTAATGTTCGGTAAAACTATTGATACAAGTATTCAATTGCATAATATCGATTTTGCAATTTGTTTTTCTTTACTTATCCCATTTATAATGGAATATGGTAAGTACAAGTTCTTACATAAACTCAGAATGACGCATGTCTATATGCCCCCAACCTTATAGTAATCGAATTATACTCCTCCTTAGATCTCATTGTGGTGGTTTACTTAATTAAGTTGGTAACCTAATTATTGTTCTAACTTGTTCTCTTTGGGTCTGGAATGAACCTCATCACATATATATCATTATTTCACAATTTAATATTATGCTAATCAGATTATAATCTCAAAATCTTTAAATCAATTCCAATGACAAGCTAATTGTCAAATTAGTTTGTAATGTCACATAAGCTTTTAAGCTAGTTATCTTTCTAGCTAATTTGAGTCACAATAGCTTAGTGTTTAAATTATTAACTTATTGTTTTCTTTTAACATTTTTTTTGACAACTTTTTCAAGCGAATAAGCAAAGCTAATTTTCCTGGCTAGCTAATTGCACATTCTAGCTTTAATAATGGTCAAACTAGTAGCTATAAACTATTTAAAATTGCAAGCAAGTCCGCCTTAACTACAATCATTAGAGTTGCTCTTATTTGATTAATTATATTTGACAATACAAAGTTTTGAACCTTAATATAGTTAATTGTCAATTTATACATATAATAAAAGTTGATATTCCATATTTTGAACTCGAAACATATATAAGAAATTAAGAATATTCAACATGTGACTGTCACTATGTTTTATGTAGCTTAAAATTAATATAACTAACTAACGATGGTTAAATGTAAGCCAACAATTATATATGTAAATAATAATGTTGAAGCTTAAGAGTTTTGATGATGATGAACACAAAGAGCAAACTTTAACAAGTGAGATTTCGCTAAGTGTTGTTAGTAGAACAGGTGAAGTTGATTTTGGAAGTATAAGAGTAGCCTATCTGTGAAGATTCAAGGAGATTACAAGGAAAGTTAAAATAGAAAAAGAGTTCCTTAACAGGAACATGAAGACAACAAGTTCCACAGGAATTTGGCCTGCGAAGTTCCAGCAATTAAGGTGCTGGACTGCGTGAAGCCCAAGTACCCTAACCTACAAAAATTGACGAAACAATCTAAGTTATGTTAAGTTTATATTTTTAAGGATTGTTTTAAATATGTTATGTTATTTTATGCATGGAATTATTAGAAGCGTGGAAAAACTTGGCAAGCTTATAAAAGGAAAGTTTATAAAAGATAAGTTTTAATTAATGAAAATATTTTCTAAAAGATTTTATCTGATAAAATCCGGTACTAAGAAGATAATATTCTTTTTATAAATTTATCTTTGATAAGTTTACTAAAAGATTTTCCTTACAAAAGATTTACATAAAAACGTGTTTTGTGACAATCGGCAGTTTTGATAAATTCTATCTTTTGAAAACCCTACTTGTTATATGAGTTCATTTGTATATAAAGTAGTTTTCACATTCTACACAAATTGTGAGTTTATGCGTGAAAAATCTGAAGGGAGATCTATTGTATAAGTTTGCCGAGTCTAACTTTGTCATATTAGTTTTGGATTCCATGTGTAGCTTTCCTTTCATATATTAGAAGTCAATTGTTTAATTTGTATTGTTTTGGTTTTGGATGTGTGAATTTTTTATTGCATACAAATTTGTAGGCTTCTATAGTGAAGCTGAGTGAGTAAGTACTCTGGGAGTACAGAGTGAATCTAAGTCAGGGTTTTACTTTGCAGCAAGTTCAGTCTGGAACTTGTGAGTTTATGTCTGATTATAATAGGTTGTAACTGTTGTGTTTGCCCAGTTATAGTGAAGTGTTTTGGTGTTTGAAATCACTTAGGAGGGTCGAGGTTTTACTTCCAGTTGGGCCTGGAAGGTTTCCTCGTAAAATACTGTGTGCTATGCAAGTTCCTTTTACATTTATGTTTCATATTCTGCAAAAGTAGGCATAAGGAACTCACTACAATTCACCCGCCTCTTGTAGTGTTCATCTCAACTAACAAATAATATGTCAAAAGTTAACGGGGAACAGCTAAAAATTGACTTAAGTATATCTTATACTAGCGGGTGATTACAGAGTATGTATGTAAAATGTAATAATGCAATCCATCAAGGTGTAACATTCAAACATATAGGCAATGCGTTAGCATTTGTAAAACATGTAATGAAATATATGAATAAAATATAAATAATACGAGGAAAAAAAAAAGTAAGTGTGTTGGGCCCGTATGAATATATGACCCAGTACATTTTGGGCACCACTCCATGATCAAAAAGTATAACGAATTAGACAAAGCGGCTCGATTGAAACAAGTAAAGAAAGCGAGACCAAGAATATCAATCAAGAAGATACTTGCCAAAAATATACCTACAGAACAAGGAAGAGAATAAATTAAAGAGATCTCCTACACTTTGAATATATTTTCAATATCTATGTAACCCTAGGAGTTCCTAGGTATAAATAGGAAAATTCTGACATTATAAAACTTATGTATGCTCACTCACATTTAAATATAAGCTAGTTATTCTACTTTTGTCTATGGATCTGCATTCCTGTTGAACAAGGAAGCCTGTCCTTACTCAGTATTGTGTCTCTAAACTTGTCTCTTTGATCTTATTGAATAATTATTGCTTATTTATTGCTTATTTACTGCCTTGTTATCGTTCTAAATTGCTTTATATATTATTGGTGGAATGATTGTTATTACCCCTCAAACGCTAGAAAATTCTTAGATGTCCTAGATGAGATTTGCCTAAACAATTTGGCGCCCACCGTGGGCCTGATAATCAATTAACCTACCAATTCACCAAAAAGCGAGACAATCACCATGTCTGGACAGCCAGTACCCTTTACCATTGCCGAAATCAATGAAGGAATGAACGCATTCCGTCAAAACTTAGACCAGCAGAAAAGCCAAATCGAAACATTGTTGGCCCAAAAGGTTCAAACCGAAGCCAAACTCACTAGCTTAACTAAACAAAATGAAGCCCTCTGTAGCCAAATATAATCAGTTGCATCTAAAACCGTTAACAACAGAAAAAGTACCGAAAGTATAGCCATGCAGCTTGATATGTCTGGAACCTTCCACACCCCTAACGGGGAAAAAGGATCTAACAGTAGGGAAATTCCCCTAGAACTAGATTATCTGGATGCAGGAACTCTCAAGAAGGAAAGACATGAAGGAACTGAGCAGGGAAAAATAGAGAAGGTGGTTAAGGAGTACCTCAAGGCATTTGAGGCCTAGATCGCCAAAATCCCTAGAGTGTCAAAGCCCATGGAAGAAGAAGCAGCGGATGGCTATATATAGTCTCCTTTCTTAGAAGAGATCGCCATGGTAGAAGTGCCAAAAAGGTTCAGCACACCCAACATGGCCATGTACAATGGAACAACGGACCCTGATGAGCACGTGTCCCTTTACAAGCAAAAGATGATGACGAGCTCAATCCCTAGAGAGATTAGAGAAGCCATCATGTGCAAAGGCTTTGGATCCACGTTATCAGGTCCAACCCTAACTTGGTTCATTAATTTAGATAATGGGACAATTCGATCTTTTGCAAGAATGGTGAATCTATTCAAGATTCAATTTGCTAGTAGCAGAAAAATCGAGAAGCAATCCTCAGATCTGTACCGTGTTGTGCAAAGACACGGAGAATCCTTGAGGGACTATCTTAACAGGTTCAACAGGGAGAAGATTGGGATACAAAAATGCGATGCTCCTACAACAATCGAATCATTCAGAAGAGGTTTGCTAGACCATAGTAAGATCTACAAAGAGTTGACCAAATATCCCTGTACGACCTTCGAGGATGTGCAAGCCAAAGCTATGGCTCAAGTCAGATTTGAAGAAGATGTCTATGCAAGAAAGACCCCAGAGCCGGATCGCCAATCAAGAAGGAACAACAACTTTCCCAGGAGAGACCATCAATTCAAACTGTATCAGCGTTCCCGCTTTGATGAAGGATCAGTCAATACTGTCGAGGAGAAATTCTCAGATTGCAGGGAAGATCCTGAACTCCCACCTAAATTGCATGAATATTGTTTCAATGTTAACCTTGCAGGAGTAATTAGGAGCCTGAACAAGATGGGAGACACCGTGCAGTGGCCTAGAAAGAGTGACAGGCCTGGAGAGAAAAAAGATCCATCAAGATGGTGCGATTTCCATTCAGATATTGGCCATACAACCGATGAATGCGTTGCGCTAAGAAAGGAGGTTGCTTACTTGTTGAAGAAAGGATATCTCAAAGAACTCCTATCAGACAGATCCGAGGCCCCAGGAAGGGAAAAAGAGTCCATACAAGGTGGCCCCCCACCTCCTCCTCCCATTGTCAAAACCATCTGCTTCATATCAGGAGGTTTAGAAGTATGCGGCCTAACATACTCAGCAGCGAAGCAGCATGCGAAAGAAAGCAACAAGGATCAGTCTGACAGAAGGGAAAGGTCAAAAATGGAGATCCCTATCATGTTCGAAGAGAGCGATGCAGTGGAAGGCCATCATGACGGCCTGGTAATTTCGCTCCCAGTTGGAAACTATATGATCAAGAGAATCCTTGTTAACAATGGAAGCTCTGCAAACATCATCATGCTTGATACCTTGAAGCACATGAACATCGATGAAAAGAACATCATCAACAAGTAAACAATGCTGGTAGGATTCAGTGGGGAAACAAAGAAGACAAGTGGGGAGATCACATTAGCCACCTATGCAAAAGGTGTCAATTTACAAGTCAAGTTCCTAGTGATCGACACCTTATCATCGTACAACAAGATTCTAGGCAGACTATGGATACATGAGATGAGAGTTATTTCCTCCACATATCATCAAGTCATTAAATTCCCTACCAGGTGGGGCATTCAAGAAATCAAAGGAGACCCTAAGGAAGCTAAAGAATGTTACAAGATAACCCTGAAAGCAACCTCTGCAGAGAAAGGTTCGACATAGCAATCAGAGGGTCAGCTGGGCTAAGAAAAACTGAGTATAGCAGAAGAACAAGAAGCCGCAGAAGTCCAGCTGAACCCCAATCACCCAGACCAGAAAGTCAGAATATGGTCAGAATTGAATTCAGATCTTCGTCAGCAAATTTATGATTTCTTAGAGGAAGAAAAAGATGCATTCTCTTGGACTCATGAAGACATGAAGGGAATTCCCCCAGACGTGATCACCCACAAACTGAACGTAGACCCAATGCATACGCTAGTAAAGTAGAAAAGAAGAAAATTTGCGCCAAAAAGGAACAAGGTCATCAATGAGGAAATCCAAAACTTGCTGAAGACAAGAAAAATTAGAGAAGTAAAGTACCCAGAATGGCTTGCTAACGTAGTGGTCGTCAAAAAGAAGAACGGAAACTGGCGAATCTGTATCAACTTTACAGACATCAACAAGGCCTGCCCAAAGGATCCGTTCCCATTACCTCACATTGATGCCATGGTAGATGCAACAGCAGGGCACGAGCTGCTATCCTTCATGGACGCATACAGTGGGTACAATAAAATCCTAATGCATAAAGATGACCAGGAAAAAACCGCTTTCATCACTAGTCAGGGAGTCTACTGCTACAAGGTAATGCCTTTTGGATTGAAGAACGCAGGAGCGACATACCAGAGGTTGGTGAACAAGATGTTTGAGGAACAGATCGAAAATACAATGGAGGTCTACATAGACGACATGGTAGTAAAATCCAAGAAGGCAGCCAATCATGTCAAAGACCTTAGAGAAGCCTTCTCTATCTTGAAGCAATACGACATGAAGTTAAATCCTACAAAGTGCACATTCAGAGTTCAGTCAGGAAAGTTCTTAGGATACATGGTAACGCAAAGAGGAATTGAAGCCACCCCGGACCAAGTTAAAGCCATCCTGGATCTGGAGCGACCAAAGTCAAAGAAGGAGGTACAAAGCTTAACAGGGAAAATTGCAGCACTGAACAGGTTCATCTCAAAATCTTCAGACAAGAATAGAGCCTTTTACGAAGTCCTGAACAAGAATAAGGAATTCAAATGGGAACAAGAGCACGACGAAGCTTTTTAAAAGTTAAAAGAATACTTGGCCAACCCGTTGATACTCTCTAAATCTAAAGAAGGGGAGCCACTCCAATTGAACCTCGCAGTATCAGAAGGGACGATCAGCGGAGTCCTCACCAGAGAAGAAGACAAAGAGCAATTTCCGATCTATTACGTAAACAAAACCCTACTCAGTGCGGAAACGAGGTACGCATCCTTAGAAAAAATCATTTTAGCTTTAGTTACTGCTTCAACAAAGCTACGTCCGTACTTTGAAAGCCACTCTTTACGAGTACGGACCAACTACCCCATCAAGGCCATCATGAGAAAGCCAGAAATGTCGGGAAGGATGGAGAAATGGGCCCTACATCTGAGTAGGTACGATATACAACATGAGCCTAGAACCGCAATCAAGTCACAAGCTCTAGCAGACTTTGTAGTAGATTTCAGCCCAGCCCTTGAGGAAGAAGCACAGAAAGAAGTTTTGGCCTTACAAGAACCAAAGGCTACGCAGAAATGGACACTCCATACAGATGATGCAACAAACATACGCGGCGTAGGCCTAGGAGTGGTACTGACATCACCACAGAGAGACAAATTAGCACGAGCAATAAGATGTAACTTCAAAGCCACCAACAATGAGGCCGAGTATGAAGCACTAATCACAGGGTTAACTGTCGCAAGAGATATGAAAATACAACATCTAGAGGTAATCTCAGATTCCTTACTCATGGTAAATCAAATCAATGAGGAATACGCAGCAAAGGACGCCAGGATGATAGCCTACCTAGAAGTCACAAGAAGGCTTATTAAGGGGTTTAAGGAATTCAAGATAGACCAAGTACCCAGGAACTTAAACACTGAAGCAGACGCCCTGGCAAACTTGGGGTCAAATATTAACCCTGAAGAATTCAGAGCAATCCCCCTAGTACACGTACTTTCTCCAGCTATAGAAAAGGAAGCAACTATGAATGTCCACGAAATCCAAACAGACCCTGTAGGGGAGGAAGAGAGCAGTTGGACGAAACCTCTCAAAGATTATCTCCAGGACAAAATAGTACCAGCAGGGAAAGTAGCAGCCTCAGCACTTGCCCTAAGGGCATCAAAGTATTGCCTAATCAGCAACGTACTCTTCAAAATGTCTGTAGCAGGTCCCTTCTTACGATGCTTAGAAAATGAAGAAGCGCAGCAGGTCCTACAGTCCCTACACAGTGGGAAATGCGGAAACCATTCAGGAGGAAGAAATCTGGCCAACAGGGCACTCGGGATGGGATACTACTGGCCTAGCATGCGAAAGGAAGCCGCAGAATTTGCCAAGAAATGCCTAGCATGCCAGAAACACGCACCTTTAACACATAAACCATCTGAAGAGTTGCACCCCACATTGACACCTTGGCCATTCATGAAGTGGGGAATGGACATTGTAAAATTACCTCCATCGTAAAGATGTACTTCTTAGCAATGACAGATTACTTCTCAAAATGGATCGTAGCAGAAGCATACAAGGAAATCAAGGATAAACACGTCATCTCATTTATCAAAAGGAACATCCTAAGCAGATTTGGATTACCAGCAGAGATCATTACAGACAACGGGTCCCAGTTCATCAGCAACAAAACCGCAAAGTTCTGTAAAGAATGGAACATCTCCCTCATCACGTCTACACCAAGGTACTTGCAAGCAAATGGACAAGCAGAGTCAAGCAATAAGGTCCTAATAAGCAACATGAAGAAGAGGCTAGAAGGAGCAAAAGGGAAGTAGGCTGATGAACTACCCAACATATTGTGGGTAGACAGAACAACCCCAAAGGGCGCAACGGGTCACACCCCCATTTCATTAGTGTACGGATTTGAAGCAGTAATCCCAACAAAAGTGGAAGTCCCCACAGCAAGGTATGGGTTGATGACAGAAGAAAGAAGCCAAGCTGAACTAATGTATAACCTAGACACGATAGAGGAACTAAGGGAAGACGCAAGAATGAGGATGACAGCCTACCAGCAAGAAGTAGCAAGGTCCTTCAACAAGAATGTCAGAGTGAAAGTTTTCAAATTAGGAGATTGGGTCCTCAGAAAGGTGTACGAAAATACCAGAGAAGTAAACGCAGGAAAACTAGCGCCCAACTGGGAAGGACCATACAAAATCATCAAGGTAGTAGGCAATGGAGCCTAGAGACTCAAGAGCGCAGAAGGAAAAGAGGTACAAAGAAGTTGGAACGCAACACATCTAAAACTCTATCATTTCTGAAGAGAAAAGGTACATATTAATCATTTCAATTTCGTTTTCTTTTTACAAAAATACAAAATACAAAAAAAAAAAACAAGAAAGCAACAAAAACACAAAAAAAAAACAAAAAAAAAAACAAAAAAAAAAACAAAAATCTCTAACAGCCAAAGGTAGCACGACAGGTACTCTTCTTCACCAAAACTTTGTCAATTCAATTTATATTCATTACGAGTACTGACTTTGGCATCGGAGGGCCGTTGGGGAAACCACGGCCACCCCTCACCCAATTCTGTTTTGCAAGGACAAACAGCTACGCTGCCATACAAAGCACAAGAAGACGACAACTATCTATCCCTGCAAGGAGCAAAGCACTAGCAGCACACACACGTAAGCAATGTTACGTACATACTACAACTGTAATACAACTGTGATGCAATAAGAAATACAAGCACAACATAGCAAAAGAAGTAAGAATACTTAGTTGCGAAAAGCAACAAAATAAGCAAATCATCCAGCTGCAACAAGGCAGCACAAAAACAAAACAAATTATCCAACTGCACTAGGGCAATAAAAACAAACATTCTTCAAAGAAACTTAAATATTGTTCACAGGTGACACAGCCACATGGAAACTAATTTTCCCCAGTGTTATCAGTAGGGACATTCTCTTCAGCAGCAGACTTGGAATCTTCAGGACCATCCTTGGCATCCTCGTTCATGGGAGAATCAACCTCTTCATCAGCATAGGCTAGCAGCAAGGTACCAGGAGCAGCAGACCCTGTAGGGAAAGTTTAATCAAAGGCAGACTTCTCAGCATCATAGTCCCATGCCCCGTGCTTCCCTTGCTGATAATCCTCCATCATCTCCAAGCGCGCCTTTCCAAAATAATAACTAGCTGCATCAATAGAGTCGTTTGCAGCCTCCTTCGGAGTACCCTTCAGCGCATCTCGATCTGCAAGGCATTGCTTGTACTTGGTCCTTTCAGCCTTCAAAGCATCAGTGGCAACCTTATACTTATCAACAAGGGCATCACGCTCCTTCTTCATAACAACATAAGCCTGAGTGAACTCTGACACCTTGCTCAACACACCAAGGCACGACTGAAAACTCTACAGAATATCACAACAAGGTTAGGAGACACAAAGGGACACCCAAATTGATTTTCCGATTTTTTTTAAAGGAGTATACTATACCTGGAATGACTGCGCGACAGCCTCTTGAGAAAGGTCAGCGAAAGTCTACGAGGACTGGCGCTCCTTGAAGGCTGGGAAGAGCAAATTACCCACATGGGGAGCCAGAGAATCATAAGAGAAGTCAGCAGCATCAACGTCAGCAGGAATCTCAAGCTTCCTCTTAAGATTGGTACGAGGAGGGAGTGGAGGAGGAGCACTCCTTAGAGGCTTCACATTAGCTAGAGCAGGGACGTCCTCTGAACCCTTAGAAGAGGACCGTGATCTAATGCGACCCAAGATAGAAGAAGAACTAAGCAATTCATGAGACCTCAACGACCGAGAAGTATCTACAAGAAATAGGACAAATTCAAAAGGGAATACAGCAAAAAGTACAACAAGGTCTATAAGGAACAATAACGGATTTTATAAGAAGCGTAAGAAGCACAAATACAACAAACCTAACAGTGCATATAGATTAACCCTAAAAGGAAAAGCAAACAGGAGGACAATAATCACTTTCCAACAACAACATAAAAAAACGTAATCGACATACCACAAGCAGATTTGCAAACAAGAGCAGCACAACAACAAGGTGTAGGGACAACAAAAAGGAATACAAACCTTGAGACATAGCAGGAGCGACCTTCCGTTCAGAATCAGAATCATCCAGGGACTCTATCGGGATAACTGCCTCGGGCTGTGTCAATTTGATGAAAGATCTCTCGTCCACACTCAACTCGTACAGCTTATCAACCAAAGATGGAGATTGAGAGCGTTGCTTCAACTTACTCACTGCAACCATCAAGCAAATAAGCACAAATCAACAAAGAAGGAAAGCAAGACACAAAAAAACAAGAAAATAAAATACCTTCAGCCTCAACAGTGTCAATAAAAATATCACAATCATCACCCAACGTGTCAATCCTCACAAAGAAAAACTTGTGATACCACTTCTTGTCAAACGCCTTCTCCAAGTCAGTCACCAAAGGGCCAACACCATCCTTCAAACGGAGACCAACCCGACCCTTACCACCGGTCCTAATAGTATAAGGATAGCATAAATCCCTCACATCAAGTTCTATACCCAATTTCACACTTAGCAAATTGAGAATTCTCAAAACCCTCCAAGTTTGGGGCAACAACTGACAAGGCGAAACCCTAACCCTAGACAGAAATTGACGAACAAGGGGGGAGAAAGGGAAGGTATGCCCAATCACAAAGGGACACTCAAAAAAGCAGACCCAACCAGGGGCAGTCCAGTCAGCTCTTTCCCTAGACGATGGAATTTTCACCACCACTCCATCAGGAAATCGCGCAACTACAACAATCTTTTGAACCTCCTCCTTTGTCACTGTTGAAGGATAAACATCCTTAGCAGGGAAGACATTCTACGCAACCAAAGACGGCTTCTTCACACCCTTGTCAACCCCAGCAAACACTACTCTCATAGTATCGCCCATCACAACAACACAAGAGAAGCAAAGAAGTAAAGAAACAGGGAAGAACAGAGAGGAAAGAGAAAATACCTGAAGAAATTCGAAATCGGGGCAAAGAGTAAAGTGACTAGACAAGAGCCTGCACACTAAATAAATACTGGCAGAAGAAATAAACCGCACTTCACGATTACCGAGGAAATTGCCTTAAAACCGCCACCACGCTCTTTATTTTTGTTAACCGTTGAAATAACTTCCAAAAATTCGAAAATCCCTCAACGGCTTCTTTAGGTAATTTTCACCTTCAATACTTGAAAATAAAAATTAGGGGCAATGGTTGGGCTCGTATGAATATACGACCCAGTACATTTAGGACACCACTCCATGATCAAGAAGTACAACGAATTAGACAAAGCGACTCAATTGAAACAAGTAAAGAAAGTGAGATCAAGAATATCAATCAAGAAGATACTAGCCAAAAATATACCTACAGAACAAGGAAGAGAATAAATTAAAGAGATCTCCTACACTTTGAATATATTTTCAATATCTATTAACCCTAGGAGTTCCTAGGTATAAATAGGAAAAGTCTGACATTATAACACTTATGTACGCTCACTCACATTTAAATATAAGCTAGTTATTCTACTTTTGTCTACGGATCTGCATTCCTGTTGAACAAGGAAGCCTGTCCTTACTTAGTATTGTGTCTCCAAACTTGTCTCTTTGATCTTATTGAATACTTATTGCTTATTTATTGCTTATTTACTGCCTTGTTATCGTTCTAAATTGCTTTATATATTATTGGTGGAATGATTGTTATTACCCCTCAAACCCTAACAAATTCTTAGATGTCCTAGCTGAGATTTGCCTAAACAAAGTGTACCTTTCGAAAGGAACATTCGGGGTAAAAGGATCCTAGTTTATATGTTGCCAAATTAATCTAATGAGTTTACCTTCTATTTACAGCCTTTTAAATTTAGAAAACCCATTTTATAATCAATAACTGAAAGAACAAATATATTATCATTATGTCTTGTGCATAATAGATGTTTTGTATACAAATTAGTCATTTCAAATACATAAAATTTCACTTTTTAAAAGGTTGACTAAATTGAGGTTAAATTGTACAATATGTCTGTTTTGTACAAGTTATCTTTAAATAGTGTACATTACTTTTACTCTTATAATGCTACCTGTTAAAAGTTAACCTTTGTTTAATTTGGTCTACAACCCTCCCCCCCCCCCCCAAAAAAAATACCCAACTTCCCCTTGTTATTGCCATTGCCTCTCCATTATAAACTCCTACTATCATCTACTAACATTTTTTGTATCTCTACTAATGTTAGGGTTGTTTCGTGACAAAGCAATCTAAAAAACATGTATTTAAGGTTTCTTTTTCAATCTATAGGAATAAGTTTCTAAGCTACTTCACCTTTAAATGGTCCACAAACCCCATTGTCAATATATTGTCATTGTCCCTCCATTACAATCACCGCCATCACTCTCTCATCCAATTGCACCTTTATTACTATCTAGACTAGTTATTTTCGTGATAGTTAAAGCTTAAGAGTAGATTTTTTTTTTCTCTCTAGAGAAATACATTTTCGAGTTACTTTTTTTAGATAAAATTCATCAATTGAGCTAGCTAACATACACAGTTATACATTATGGAACATCTATGTCGAAATGAAAGTAAAAGAATAAGGACATGGATGAGGATGGGGATGGATATTATGGGAAGGTTGATTGAGAAAGAAGTTTGAAAAAGAAGGAAGGTTGTATAAGTATGAACATCCGTGTTTATATTTAACTCTTCATCAAGTACCATGTAATCACTAATTCACTCCACGTCCAAGCATGGCATGTGTACGTTGACTTAAACACCCTCTCTTTCCCACCATCCTTGCCCTAATTAAATGCCCTGAAATCTAGGAATCTTTCACTTAACTTTCTTCCATGATCCTTGTTTTAGCATATATGGAAATATTAAAATATGGAGTAACAACAAAATAAAAAGAAAACTAACCTTAGTTAATCCATTATATACATTTATTTATTTAATTTTTTTTTGAGAAAATCCATTATATACATTTAGATTAATTTTTCTTAAATTATTATTTTAATGGCACAATATTTCTATCGGGTGAAATTTAGTTTTCCTAATTCGCTAATAAATTTGTTCTTTGTATTGAACTTAACTTGTTTTTTCCTAAACTTAAATTAATATTTACTGAGACTCGTTCATTTCACCTTATTTTTGTTGAACTAAAATTAATTTTATTGAACTTAAATTATTTTGCTGAACTTAATTAGATTATTTTACTGAACTAAAATTAATTTTATTGAAGTGAAATTAATTTGCTGAACTGAAATTACATTTACTGATTCTCTATTATACCTTTTTTTAGAGTTACTGATTTTTGCTGAAATGAATTAATTTTCACTGAACTGAAATTATATTTATTGAATATTTTTGTAAGGTGGACTGAACGGTCTAAATGTTACTTATTTTTACTTGATATTATTTTTTAGGTGAAGTGAATAAAATCTTAATTTTATCCTATGGTATGTTTAAATATACATGTAATTATGTACTTGTATAATGTTAGATTTAGAGTTTCTCATTGGAGAAGATCCAATCCAATCTATCCTTGCCCTCCTATATTCAATGATCACATGGGACTTTGTCTAACATTAATTGATTCATAACACAAATTTTAAGGCCCACTTTTGTTAGCTTATTCACAAACACTTGTATTTAAGCCCACTTGAACTTAAACCCTAAGTTGGGAACATAAAATTACACTCAAATATAATGCCACTTTCTTCTTAACTTCATCTTTTGGTTCTACCCACATGTCTTCTACACTACCAACATCGCTGTCTATTGTAATTGTACATTTATCTTTGTGGTCCTTCTTTCTTCTTAATTATCAATTTATACTCTTACCTTTTCTATTTATTTTATTTTTCATGTATAGTCCACCTTATATTATAAAGTTATAACCTTGCTTGTTCAACTTCATTTTTCCAAAGATTCTCCTACATTTTTCTATGCTCATTTTTGTCACTTACATTAGCAAGAACTACTAGCTAACCTAGCTTAACTAAGTTTACTTAATTAGCTTATTACTTCGATTCTCGGGTGTTCATCCGTTGGCCAGGTTTTTACGATACATTAAGAGACAATGTCTAGCAGAAGGTCAAGGCAGCAATCAGGAAGTTCAGGAATCTCCGATGATCAAATCATTCAACTTGTCTCAAAGTTGCAACAACTAGTTCCTGAGGTTCGCCAACGTCGTTCCAACAAGGTAAGCTATCCTAACTATGTATTTTATAGCTTCATCCTCGAGATGGTTTGCAAGTTTGTACGTTGTACTAGATAGTTATATATGATGCTCTCTTGAACAATGCCAATGTTGTGCTAACTACTAACATGTAAGATGTAGTTTTCTTTAACAATGTAGTATAAAATGATTTATATATACGTTTTTGTAAGTTTAGATAAGTTCATATTAGTGTGACAATGAAGAACATTACTTATTTAGGTGATCGAAAGAAATGAAGCCTATATATACATAAGCTTGAGAAATATATATAACTAATTTAACTGAAAATTGTGGTGGATAGTTCTATCAAGATATTACTACAGTTTTACACTTATATATATTTGAGTAACCATAATTTTGACTTTTTATCTTAGTAGTTATAATGCTTCACATAATTCAACCACTTTTCATAAGAATTGTTCAAAGCCAACTAATATTGACTTGTTCTATTGATGAGAAAAAATCTTGCTTTGAATTTATATTTTTCTACAACTTTTATCACACCTTCGAACAATAATTTGCTCCAAGGTAGGTTTAGTTTTTATTTCTACTTTTGGATGGTAAGAAAAGAAAGTTGAACACTACCTTTTATGAATAACTCATACCACTTTCATTAATTTGAGGCGACGAAAGTACACTTTTAACCTTAAGCGGATAAACATGCTAATGAAGTAAGACTAAACATAAATTGAAATAAATAATACAAAGGTATATATTACGCAAAGGGTAAAATCGTCATTGCATACGAAGATGACTCCAAGGTAACATACATTATAATTTTTTACCTTGTTATTGACGACCATTATATTGAGGCATTGACCAATGGCTTGCTTAAGAAAATTGTATAATTACTGTTACAAGGAAGTTTCTTTAGAGGTGAATACATACAAATGTTGGTTATATTAGTTATTATGGTAGTGAGAGTAATTGAGGGCTCACATGCCCATGATAAATAATTTCTTAGAAAGTGCTAAAGGCTAAAAGCGACGTGACTTACTATTTAAATGAAATTTCTAACCGTTTGGGCCCTAAACTTCGCCGTACAATAGTATAAGCTAACAACTACTATAGGACAACCAAGAAAATAACCTTAAATGAAAAAAGAGATAAAAGGAACCAACCTAAAGTGATGTTTTCATGGTCATTTTTTGTGTGTTTTAAGTCACTCTCTTACTTCTACCATGCCGTATTACCATGTAATGTATGCAATGCAAAGAAGATATTTATCGGATCATTCGTTATGTATACCTAGGTGCAAGTACATACACCCGTGAACAGTTTTTTTTGTTCATTTATTTATCATGAGCTCTAAAAATTATATTGACGTAAGTAAACAATGATGTCTGGTAAATCTGAGTGTATGATAAAGTTTTGGATTTCATATAATACAAAATTATTTTGATTATAATGTGAAAGTTGTCATTGGAGCTATTAAAAAGTTTAAAAAATAAGCTTAATACGCCAATATCTCGATTCTCAAATCTAAGCTTTTTTCCTTTTCTCATGCATATTTACAAATTAGACCAATTATATTAATTAATGTGCCAAAGATCGTGACTTAACAATACATTATGATAAATTTTAACTCTTTTGCTTATGTAATTACGGATCAAGACAATGCAATTAGTCTCTTAGTATCAAATGTCAATTTTAGTTTTTTTTTTTTTTTTTTTTTTTTTGTAAATTTGTTTTTTATTTGTTACACTATATAGAAATTTCATTAAAAAAAAAAATTAAATTAAAGTTAGAAATACTCAAATCATATAAATATCTTATTTCATTAGAAAGATAAAAGTGTTTAAATCTTTTGATAGGTTCACCAACCTTATGGGAGTAAAAAATCCGTAAATCATATACTTCCTCCGTTTTCTTTTAGATGCAACACACCCTTTATCGCGGTAATTAAGAAAGGTACGTGGGATTTACATGATATAATAAACTTTAAAATAGAAAGAGTGGTTGTTAGAAGTGTAATTTAGTGGGTCATGTGCTTTAAATAGGGAAATAGTATAGTTTATCTTAAAGTAACTTTCCTTTTATAGTGTGTTGCAAGTATTGTGACATTTCCTTTTTAGGGAAGTGTTGCAAGTAAAAGAAAACGGAGGAAGTATATATTTTTCTTAGTAGGATAAACAAACCTTCAAAGAAAGACCTTTGTCACCAAAAGAAATGCAAACAAAAAGTTCAACATCCTTCACACTTTAAAGGTATTTCCCTAATTTAATCAAAACCTTAATAGCATATATTTATCTTTAGATGGGAATTATATAATGTTAATGAAGTCTCATTTTTGATAAACCAAATATTTTAAGCATATTTTACGATCCTACCTTCAACTTTAAGCTTCCTAACTTAAAGGAGTTAAATAAAGTCTCTACATTACCTTTTTTTAGGTAAAACACAATTGGTCAAGCACAGTTACCCTTGATATTGTATACATTTGTTTGGTTAACCATCATTGCCCATTAATTTTTAAAAAAGAAACATTTAGCTACAAAATGGTAAGTTTATTTAAAGTTGTTGTCATGTTAATTAAAATGATGGTTGGAGTGTTAGACAACTACTTATGAAAATCAGGAATTTACTAGTTTAGTTTTATATAATAAAACAATCATATCAATTTTTAGTTAGATTATACCTTTAAAGTTGGATTTTTGTTTTTAATTTTTTTTTGTAAGCTCCACCTAACTAGAGAAATTTCTAAAATATATACTTCCTCTATCCAAGAATAATTAACATAATCAAACTTGCCACACATGTCAATGCACTACTTTGATCTTATAATATATATACAATCAAATTTTATTAAAAAATATAAAAAGTTTGATCTTATAAAACTCTAAAATAATTGAATATTTCACAACATATATTATCATTTTTTTTGGCCAAACTTTTTTTTTTATAAAATAAAGAAATTTTGGATCATATGTCAATTGTTGCTAACCATATTATGATTTATTTTTTATTTTTTTATTAATAGGTTTCGGCTTCAAAAGTTCTTCAAGAGACTTGCAACTACATAAGAAATCTACAAAGGGAAATGGATGATCTTAGTGATCGTCTTTCACAGCTCTTAACCACACTTGATGCTGATAGTGAAGAGGCACAAATCATTAGGAGCTTACTTAATTAATTAATCGATTAATTAGATCACATATCTTAATTAAGGTCAATGCTTTCATTTTTATATAGTGTTACCTATTATTCTAGCTAGGATTAATTAATTAAGTAATTAATTTCGTACTAAATGAAGCATGCATGGACTAGGAATCATTAGGTACCTAGATCTAGCTTGTAATGCAAATATATATATATCGAATACATATATATAGAATATGGCCTTCTGTAATTAAGCTCTTTAATAATAATAATTTGCACGCAATTAGGCCCTTTATGTAGATGTTAAGCTAGTGTTTTTTATAATTTCTTTGACTTGATGACTTTTTATGTTGTAAAAAGAGCATAATCATTTGCACGGGGTATGATTAGTGTTTATAAGTTGTTTCGGATGAAAACAATCGAATCTCGGAAGATCCTTTTATCTTGAGGGAACTTGGTCTCGGTCCGAACGACGCCGGAGCCGAAGGTTTCCTGCACAACAAATACACGTAAACTAGCCTCGGGGGGAACGCCGAGGAAGGCCCCTCCGATGCTTAAGTCAGTATATTAGAGAGAGAAAGCTGTGCAAGAGTTTAGTTGCTTGAGGCTTATTGTCTTTTGTCTTACTCTTACTCTCACCAAGAATTGACCAAATTGTTGGCTTTTATACCTTGGCTAATGAAGGAGGCGGATTGGGCCCGGAAATCAGTTGGGCTGGGCCAAGCTGATTGGGCCGTTGACTGACCTTGACATGGCTTTGAGGATGTTGATTTTTGACTTTAGCATATTTGGAGAGTTGAACCTTTGCCTTGGGCTTTTAATTGGATCATTCAGTGACCAGGCCCAATTGGACTAAATTGGACCCAAACAACTTGCCCCCCAGACCCGATTTGGAAGAATGACGGGTCGGGTTTGATTTAACCAGAAAAGGAGGGAAGTGAATGATTTGCTGATCCAAAAATGTGAATTTGAACCGTAATTAACCCATGATTAATGAGATAACAACAGTTAATGTGGATGATTGCGGAAGTTGGACGGGTAGTGGGCGATTTAACTGCAAGGTCGTGTGTTTAACGGCTACTTAGTGGGGTGCTTGAGAGAAATTGAAACGCAGACTCCTTGAATTCCCATTTCTGGAGATATAAATAGAGGCGCGTCTTCTCTCCCCACTCACTCATCAACACAAACCCAGAATTCTCAAGAACGCTCAAGAGCCCGCATCAAAACTTCGCAAATTCCCCGAGCATTAAGCTTAGAAGCTGAGACCTGTCACTACCAATTCATAAATCGGCGGCTTTTGCTTCAGATCAAGGTAAATTCCTTTGATTTTATTTCATCTTTCTTCGACTTTGCACTCTTTCCCCTTTTTCGACTTTTTCCTTCGAAATTCGTCAATGGTGAGGGGAGTTAGAGGTGGAGCCCGTGCTCCAAGAAGAGCAAGGCTAATCCCCGATCCCAGGGTCAGGATTGGAACCTGGAATGGACGAAGGACAGAGTCTGACCCTGCTGGAGGGGTTAGGGCGACTCCCATTTCTTCGGCTCCTCCTCAGAGGGCTGAGGGGGTGAGAGCTTCAGGACGGGATGATGAAGTTCCCGCTGTCCTTTGGGATATCCTCCCAGGGTTTTCAGAGTGGGAGGATGCCGAAGTAGCTTCGGCCATGATAAAGAACCGTCCCTACTCATGGTGGGTAGAGAACGCCGATCAATATCGATTTGCTGAGCAAATTGAGTTGCACTACGGCATTTTTGAAGCTGATGGATATTGGTGCCGAATGCCCTCAGCATCCGATAGAATCCATCGTCCACCCCCGGGGTATGTGGGGGTGTACACGAGACAGCTTCAGTATGGGCTGAGGTTCCCTTTGGACGTATTCGTCCGAGACTTGCTGATCCATTACAACATTTCCCTGTGCCAGCTGACCCCCACCAGCATCCGAAGGGTAATGACGTACTTATGGGTCTGCAAATTCTTCAGATACGTGCCGAACCTGCACTGCTTCAGAAAGCTCCATCGGCTAGTGCCAAATATTCAGAGTGGGCACGGAAGCCATGGTTCTGGGTGGTATCGGATTGAGTCTCGGCCCCCGTTCCTAACCATGTGGCCGAACGACTCTTCAGACAAGGACTGGAGAGGTCAATGGATTTGGGTTAGGGCGCCCACGGAGCCGAGCCATCCTTATGTTTTCAGCGCTCCCCGGTATCTTGCCGAGCCGGATCCTGATATGGGAAGTTTAGGTCCTCCCGAAGATAGCGGGCCAGACCCGAACCTTAATCAGCAGAACATCTTCGGCAAGCTGCCGAACCGGGGAGGCAGCGGCCGAATGCAGCATATCCCGGAGACTTGGCTCCCCGATACACACTATGTTTTTCAAGAGAATATGCTGGCAGCTGTCGGCCTCAGCCGAAAGTTTAGGGATGGTAATCTTCTTCGGCTGGGGCCGAGGCCTTTTAATTATCTCTTTTCTTCTTTCATTTTGCTTTCTTGTGATGTGCCGAACTAACTGAATTGACTTCTCCCCTTTTCTTTTTCAGAACGGGACGAGACCAACATCGGCATTGATTACGCTCGCCTTGGCGTCAACCGAGAACGAGTCGTAACTGATCGGGCTCCCCCTATCACTGAACCAAGGCGCCGAGAGGTTCACCTAGACTCTTCCCACTTCCAAATTGAGGCTGTTGCTCTGTATCAGAGGCAGAAGCCTTGGTGGAAGAAGAGGGATCCCTTGTTTCAGCTGCTGGAAGAAGAAGCTGAAGCTGCCCGTACAGCCGAAGAGGTTGCACGGGTTATTGAAGCTTGTGAAGGAGGAGAAGGGTCCTCCAGAGCTGCTGAAGCCGAAGCTGCAGCTAGAGCAGCTGAAGAAGACGAGGCTTTGCTGAAGACCTCGGTGAGTTTTTAGACAACTTTTTTCTTTCTTCTTTTTTTTTTTTTTTTTTTTTTCATCTTTTTTTTTTTTTTTTTTTTTTTACTCACACTCTTCTTCCCCCCTGTCTGTTACAGTCTGAAGAGAGTAACAGACACAGAGAAGGCAAAGCTCCTGTTCGTCCCGAAGATCAAATACAAGAGTCTTCAGATTCAGATATGGACGAGCAGCCCCTTCTGAAAAGCCGCCGAAGGATGGCCATCATCGGCCCTCATGATTTTCAGCAGAGGCCGATGACCATCGGCGTCGCAATAAGGGAACCTGAGGAAGGCAATGGATCGCCGAGGGTTCCCCAGCCAACACCCCAATCTCCTCAAAAGACCCCTCCACCACCTCCTGAGATGGAGGTGGATCAGAGAACTCCCGGACCTAAGGGAGGGGTCCAAGAAGAAATCAAGGAGAGTGCTGCTGAGCACGGAAATAAAGATGCCGTGATGTCAAGTGCTGAAGGCTTCACGGCAGATATCGCAAGAGAGGTTGAGGCTTTCGTCCTCACCCCTGAAGAAGAGGAGGTCATAGTACTTGACTCCTCTGAGAAGGACGATGCTGAGACAACCAAAGCTAATCAAGCTCCATCGTCGTCCTTCCCTTCTCTCCAGACTCTGCATTCTGGAGAAATGGGTTTCTCGGCCCCCCGAATTCCAATCCCAGATCACATCTGGGACCTCATATGGGGTCAAAACCGAGAAGGAGCTGCAGCCTACTTCGGCAATTTTGCTGGCATGTCCGAAGTAGACAGGGCAAGGATCTGGTCGCTGAAGGCCACTGCTGGGATGGGCGAATCCAGTAGATCAGTTCCTGACCCAGCCAGGTCTAACCAACTGCTGATGATGCAGGTAATTTTCCTTGCCTTGATTTCTTTCTGAGCTCAACCTTTCAGCTATTATTTTTTGCTTTTTTAACTTGTGCCCCTGTTTTCAGTTCGTGCACAATCAGACTCTCACTGTAGAGCTGATAGATTCCCTACAAGATAGGGTGGACGCTGCCGAGCACGATCAAAGGGTAGCCGAGGAAGAGCTAAAGCTTGCTAAGCTGAAGCAGGCAGCAGCTGAAGAGAAGCAGCAGGAGGTTGAGGAGTACGGCAAAAAAGCTGCCGAAGCTCTGAAAACCTTCTGTGATGCTATGGAGATGGAGGTTTTTCCCCCACTGATGGAAGGGGAAAAATTCCTCCAAGAGTACCTGGGGGTGGACATCTCCAAGTTCAAGGCTGCTATCGAGAGCCGAATCCAAGGAGCCGCTGCACAGGCTGAGGTGCAGCATCAGCTAGAATCTCTTGAAGCCAGCAGAATGGCTGCTGAAGAGATGCTCCAAGCTAGGGATGTCCAACTCTCAAGGGCTGCTGCTGCTGCTGAAGCTCAAGGAGCTAAGCTACAAGAGGCTGAGGATCAGCTCACTGCCAAGAAGGAAGAAATGGTCCAAGTTCAGGCCGAGGCTTCCCGGGTTCAGCAAGAGTTTACCGAGCTGAAAGGCTCCTCCTCCAAGCTCGCCGATGAGCTGAAGAGATCCGAGGAAGACTTGGAGGAGACGAAGAAGAAGTTGGCCGATGCTGAGGCTCTACTCAAAGTCCGTATCTATACCCAAGAAGAGTATGAAATGGGTTTTAGAAACGGGTTCAGAGTGTGCCGAAGGGTCTGCCTTCATGCTGAGCCGAAGCTGGACTGGTCCAAATGTGCTGAATGGGTCCAAGATCCCGAAGACCCTCACATGAAGTATGCCACTCCAATCGAAGCTGAAATCCTTAAGGCTGAGGAAGCCGAGGAAGAAGCTGAGAGGATGGAGTTGGAGGCTGAGCAGAGGGAAAGGGAGGCTCGGCAGAGTGCAAAGCCTGCTTCTTCTGCTGCTGGAGCTGAGACCACCATTGGGCCCAATGAAGCTGATCAGTCTGATCCTCAGGCTGAAGCATAGGAACTCGGGCAGTCGTCTTCAGAATCTTGCGGTTCATCATGTGCTCAACTTTAGACTCGCCGCTTTCTGAGTTTTTTGCCTTGTTTTTTGCTTCAGCTTGCCTTGTCGTACAGCAGTTTTACTTTTTGCTTATGTACGTATTTCGGCAGCTGTTATTTTCCGCTTGTGGGCGGCTGCCGACTATTTTTGTAATTCAACACTTTTATTTCAAAGAAGTTCACTTTCTCAGCTTTCTTGTGTATTTTTTTTTTCTTCGCTTTACCAGTCTTCGCACTTTATTGCTTTCTTTGAATGATCTTTCAAATATTTGCTAAGTGCAGAACTTCGGCTAGCGAGAATCATTTCTGCTGAGACTTCTTTTTGCCGTTTGTACTCGGATGTTTTCAACTTGTGAAAAAACTGACATAAGTATCAAACTTCGGCTGAGCTGAAGGGTATTAGATCAGTTGTGCCATTTCTCTATTTCCCTCTGCCCCCCCAGAAATCTGAAGATGAGGTCTTCTGAATTCTGGAATGGCTGATAATTTTTCTCGGCTAAGCCGAGGATCTTTGAACACTTTGCTTTATTTTCTACATCTGTTTTTAAAGTACTGATTTCCCACCTGAGAGTTTTCACTCTAGAGATGGTACTCTTGTGACACTTTCTTCAATTCATCCAAGGGAACAACTATCCGAAACACCATGCCGGGGCAGCAGTTTATCTGAAGTACGAGGCATCATCATGCAATACTTCAGAGTTGCAACTACCACCCGGAACTGATTCATCCGAAGTACAAGGCATCACTATGCAATACTTCGGGGCTTTATCAGTTCCTATTTTTTAGGCTATGTTTCGGATAAGTCTATGGCCTTTTTGCCCAAAGGAACAGATTCTCCGAAGTACAAGGCATCACTATGCAATACTTCGGGCTTGTATCCTTTTTTGGCAGGTTTTACGGCTTGCCGAGGTACAAGGCATCATTATGCAATACCCCGGACAGCGCCGAATGAAACCTTGAATTTTTGAAAAACCGTAGAAAGCATAAAGACTTAAAGAATACACGCAATCTGAATGAATACTGGCTCGATGGCCTTTTTGTAAACAAAATCAGTGTACTTACATAGATTGTACTATCCGAAGGATTTACACATAGTATTTTTTGAGCACATCGGCATTCCAATGGTTTTTCAGCTCGGTGCCATCCATTTGTTTGAGTCTGAAGGTACCGGGCTGAAGCTCTTGATAAATTTCATAAGGTCCCTCCCAAGATGCTGAGAGTTTGCCATGAATGCGACTTTTTTGAACAGCTGCAGCATTCCTCAGAACTAAATCCCCAACTCTGAGAGGTCGTTGATAGACTCTTCGGTTGTAGGATTTGCTCATTCTGAGCTTGTGTGCAGCCATCCTTTCTCGGGCTAGATCTCTAATCTCGTCAAGGAAGTCGAGGGACTCTTTCATGAGCTGCTCATTTTCCTCGGCTGAGAAGAGATTCACTCGTAGGCTTTCTGAGCCCACTTCCACTGGAAGCACTGCTTCGGATCCATACACCAGCTGAAAAGGTGAATGCCCCGTTGCCTCCTTCTCGGTTGTCCGGAGTGACCAGAGGGTTCCCGGAAGTTCCTCTACCCACTTGGACTTTTGATCCTCTACTCTTTTTCTGAGAGCGTTAAGGATCTGTTTATTTGCGGCTTCGGCTTGGCCATTACTCTGAGGGTGGCAAACCGCGGAGTAAGCCAATTTTATCCCGAATTGATCAGTGTATCGGCGCAAGGGCAGGTTGTCAAACTGTCTGCCGTGGTCGAACACAAAAACTTTTGGGATGCCGAACCGAGTTATTATGTTCTGCCAGATGAACTGTCTGACAGTTTGCTCAGATATGCTTGAAGCAGCTTCCGCTTCAATCCATTTGCTGAAATAGTCGATTCCGACTATCAGCCACTTTCTTTTGTATGGGGCCTCGGGAAAGGGTCCCAGAATATCCAACCCCCATTGCGCAAATGGAAGAGGATTAAGAATTGGCTGGAGATCTAGGCATGGCCGATGGATTACCGGTGCAAATTTTTGGCATTTGTCGCATTTTCTGACCATGTTCTTTGCATCCGAGATCATTGTAGGCCAAAAATACCCTGCCCTGAGAGCTTTGTGGGCTAAGGTTCTCCCTCCTATGTGGTTTCCGCAGATGCCGAGGTGAATCTCTCGGAGAATATAGTCGGCATCCGTTGGACCCACGCATTTCAATAGTGGAGCGGAGAAGGATTTTCTGAGGAGTTGGCCGCCGAAGACGAGGAATCGTGAACTGATCCGCTTTATCTTGGAGGCCGAATTCCTATCCTCGGGGAGCTCGTCCCTGAGTTTATAAGCCAGGATGTCATCCATCCAGCTCGGCTCGAGTGCAGCGCAGCAGATTGACATTGCTTCGGCTACACTCTTTTCTCGGCGCACCTCCACATAGACAGAACGGCTTAACTCAGTCAGAGTTGAGCTTGCAAGTTTGGAGAGTGCGTCCGCTTGAGCATTTTGACCCCTTGGGATCAGCTCTACTTCGAAAGATCTCAGCTTCGCAATTGTCGATTTGATCCTTGTGAGGTAAGCTGCCATTGAAGGCTCTTTAGCCTCATACTCCCCCCGGATCTGATTGGCGACCAGCTGAGAATCTGTCTTGAGGTAGACATGCTCGGCTTCCAACGATATGCACAGGTCTAAGCCAGCAATGGCTGCTTCATATTCGGCCTCGTTGTTAGAGGCTTTGAATGAAAATTTTAGTGCATACTCGAAGGTTTTGCCTTCGGGAGAGGTAATGACGACCCCTGCCCCCGAACCGTTCACGGTGGAGGACCCATCCGTGAAGACGGTCCAGATTTTCCTCCTTGCATCCAGAGTCTCCTGATAGGAGCACTCGGCCAAGAAGTCTGCCAAGGCTTGCGCCTTGATGGCTGTTCTCGGCTGATAACCGATACTGAACTCGGTGAGCTCGAAAGCCCACTTTGCTAGTCTACCGGATTTTTCAACCTTGCCGAGGACTTTCTCTAACGGCTGATCAGTTAGAACCGCTATTTGATGAGAATCAAAATAGGGTCGCAACTTCCGAGCAGCCACCACCACTGCATAAGCCACTTTTTCTAACAATGGGTAGCGCGTCTCGGCATCCGTCAGGGTGTGGCTGACGAAATAGATCGGCTGTTGAACTTTTTCTTCTTCCCTTAGCAGCACCGCGCTTACCGTGGCTGGACTGACCGCCACGTATAAGTATAGGATGTCTCCTACGACCGGCCTTGCCAGTGTTGGGAGTTGAGCCAGGTGTTCACGGAGCTGCTGAAAGGCTGACTTTTGTTCGTCTCCCCATTCAATGCCTTTTGAATTTTGGAGCTTCAGCGCCTTGAAGAAAGGGAGCCCTTTGTCTGAGGCTCGTGAGATGAACCTGGACAAGGCAGCCATTCTCCCGGCTAGACGCTGAATATCCCTTTTTGTCTTCGGCTCGGGGAGGTCTAAAGCAGCTTGTACTTTGGCGGGGTTTGCATCAATCCCCCTCTTGCTGACCATGAAGCCGAGGAACTTGCCTGACTTCACGCCGAAGACACATTTCTTCGGATTCAGCTTCATTTTGTATTTTCTGAGGGTGGCGAAGGTTTCGGCTAGGTCCGTGACATGATCTTTTTCTTTTATGCTTTTGACGATTGAGTCGTCAACATAAACCTCCATGTTTCGGCCTTTTTGCTCGGCGAAAACCTGATCAACCAACCTCTGATATGTTGCCCCCGCATTTTTCAATCCGAAGGGCATCATTCTGTAATTGTACAACCCGGAACTTGTTATGAACGCTGTTTTAGCTCGGTCCTCGGGGTGCATGAAGATCTGATGGTATCCCGAGAATGCGTCCATGAAACTGAGCAGAGCATGCCCGCTTGTCGAGTCGACCAGTTGGTCGATCCTCGGCAGCGGATAGGAGTCCTTGGGACATGCCCTATTCAGGTCCGTGAAGTCAACGCACATCCTCCAGTTACCATTTGCCTTCTGAACCATTACAACATTGGCCAGCCACTCCGGATACTGACAGGGTTCAATGAACCCAGCATCTAGGAGCTTATCGACCTCAGCTGCGATGTTCTGGTTCTTTTCGGCGGAGTAGTTCCGCTTTTTCTGCTTAATGGGTCGACTGGAGGGGTCGACATTAAGCCTATGGGAGACGAAGTCCGGATCAATCCCGGGCATTTCTGCGGCTGAGAAGGCGAACACGTCTCCACTGGCCCGTAGGAGTTGGACGAGTGCCGCACGGGTGTTTGGCTCCAGTGACGACCCGATGCTAACACATCTGTTCGGATCTCCTACGGTCAGTTCTATTGACTCGGTCAGGTCATCCGTCTCCATGCTCTTAGAGTTGGATTCCTCGAATTCCGGCCTGCTATCAATATTAGCAGACTTTCCTGACCGCGGCTGGCCATCAGAGTCGTTCGGCTCTGAGGCGGAGTCAGCCTTTTGGCCCCCATCAGATTTCTCGTTGTCTGGGGCTTCATTAGCCGAAACGTCTGAGCCTCTCGGCTTTTTGGCGTTTCGGTCCCGGTGCTTTTCCTCCCCATCGCCACGGTCGCCTCGGCGAGACGTGGATGGCTTGAGGTGATTGCATCGGCGGGCTTCTTTTTGACTGCCCTTTATTTTCTCGGAGCGTCCCTCGTCTGAAACGTATATCATGATTTGATGATACGTGGAGACGACTCCTTGAATGCCGTGAATGAGGGGTCTCCCCATGATCACGTTGTATGCAGATGGAGCATCTACGACCAAAAATTCGGCCATGATATTCCTAGCTGCTCGGCCTTCGCCGATGGTGACAGGAAGTGTAATCTTCCCGTCAGGATACGATGAAGAGCCGTTGAATCCAGACACCGGGTAGGGTGCGGGGTCCAGGTGCTCGGCTCCCATCCTCAGCTGGTCGAACGCTCCTCGGAAGAGGATGTTCGCCCCGCTACCGCCGTCGACGAGGGTCCGCCAGACGTTGCGGTTGGCGATGCCCAGAATGATTACTAGTGGGTCATCGTGGGGGTATACCACCCCCTCACAGTCTTCGGCTGTGAACAGGATGTTCGGCGCCGGTGACTGGGACTGCCGAAGCTCAGCCTGATGAATCTGATGGGTTAGACCCCTCAGTTGGCGTTTGGCTGTGCCTCGCGAGATTCCCCCGGAAATAACTAGGATGTCGAGGGACTCCTTGCCCTGAGGTCCCTTATCCTTCTTCCGAGCGAAGTTGAGGTCCTGCCGAGAATCTTTTTCAGCTTTTTTCTCCTCGCGCCTGTCCGCGAGGTATTGGCTCAGGTACCCCTTGCGGACCAGATCCTCAATCTGGTCCTTCAGCTGGACGCAGTCCTCGGTGCGATGTCCGGGTGAATCATGGAACTCGCACCACTGGTCCTTTCCCCTCGTCTGATGCCAGGGAGGCAACGGACGAGGTTTTTTGAATCTCCCCTCGTCCTTCGTCGTGCTGAAAATCTTAGCACGGGGAAGGGAGAGTGGAGTGTATGAATCGTACCTTCCCGTGTAGGGAAAGTGTCTTTCCTTCTTCGGCTCGGCAGCAGAGGACGGTTCTGAGGCCTTAGCCTTCCCTTTCCTCTGCGCCGAGACTTCGGGCTGCTGCCCTTTCGGCTTGTCAATTCTCGGACGAGACTGAGACCTGGATCTGTTCCACTCCTCGGCTCGGATGAACCTATCCGATGCTTCCAAGGCTTCCTCCAGGGTCTGCGGGGGATGCATGACCATGAAGTCCAGGAACTTTCCAGCTTGGAGGCCGTTCCGTAGCGCGAACACGGCCAGGCCTTGATCCAGGCTTGTGATTCCGGATGACTCGTTGCTGAAGCGAGTCAGATAGTCGCGGAGGCTCTCGTCCTCCGCCTGCTGCAGACTCATTAGCTCTGCAGTGGTCTTCTCTCGGCGGTTGGCCGTAGAGAATTTGCTCTTGAACTTGTTGGAGAGGTCGTTCCAACCGGTTACGGAGCCTTCCTTGAGCCCTTTGGTGATCCAGGATTGGGCAACACCTTTGAGGGTCGTAGGAAAGTATTTACACCAGGTAGCCTCAGACCTCGGGTTCAGATACATGTGCCCCTCGTAAGAGGCAATGTGATCCTTAGGATCTGAGGTACCATCGTAAGTAATATGTGCCGGGATTTTGACCGTTGGCACATGCTCTTCCAGAATCCACTTCCGGAAGGGCGAGTTCGATGGAACCATGACCGCCTTCCCCTTGTACCCGGCCTTAGGGACCTCGCTCCCTCCTCTCACAGAGGTGGAAGTGGTTTTCGTCCCCGGCTGAGACAAGGTTGGGTGGGGTCCGGTATCCTCTGGGAAGGTGAGGCGGCTATGCACACTCACCTCCCTCGAACCCAAGCGTTCGTGAACGCTTCGGCGGGCGAATTCCGGGTCCTTGGAGGGCCCCATAGAATTCTGAGCTTCAGAGTGGTCGGAGGGTTGAGGGTTCCTCCTCCTCTCCTTACTGGAGTTTCGGGTGTCCCCTCGCCACCTCTGGCCGAGCTGTCTATGTGGTGGAGCTTGTCCACCATCATCCTGACCGATCCTCCTTTTCAGGTTTCTCGGCTGGTGATCATCAGGCATCCGGATTGGAGCCCCTTGAGCTTTAAGGAACTCCATGCAGATGGCCACTGCTCTGGCCACTTCCTCGGTGGAGGGTCCGGAGAGAGGAGTCTCCCGCGGATGTGACCCGGATTGCACGCTATGGCGCGGCGGGGAGTTCCTCGCACCTGAGCCACTCGGTCTCGGGGATGGCCCCGGCTGCCGAGTGTGGTGCGAGGTGTTCTCCTCCTGGAGGCTAGGACCTCTTGAGGCTCCCCTTTCCGGAGAAATGGGGGCCTCCGATTCGGAAGAGGCTTGCTCCGGGGAGGGATAAACCGGCTGGCGTTCCCTCACCGTAATCCGGCCTCCTCCCTTCTTAGCCTTCTTGGAACTCTTTCCACTCTTAGTCATGGCGACTGCCGGAGTGTTTGATGACTGACGCGAAATTTAGTAGCGTTCCCCACAGACGGCGCCAAATTGTTTCGGATGAAAACAATCGAATCTCGGAAGATCCTTTTATCTTGAGGGAACTTGGTCTCGGTCCGAACGACGCCGGAGCCGAAGGTTTCCTGCACAACAAATACACGTAAACTAGCCTCGGGGGGAACGCCGAGGAAGGCCCCTCCGATGCTTAAGTCAGTATATTAGAGAGAGAAAGCTGTGCAAGAGTTTAGTTGCTTGAGGCTTATTGTCTTTTGTCTTACTCTTACTCTCACCAAGAATTGACCAAATTGTTGGCTTTTATACCTTGGCTAATGAAGGAGGCGGATTGGGCCCGGAAATCAGTTGGGCTGGGCCAAGCTGATTGGGCCGTTGACTGACCTTGACATGGCTTTGAGGATGTTGATTTTTGACTTTAGCATATTTGGAGAGTTGAACCTTTGCCTTGGGCTTTTAATTGGATCATTCAGTGACCAGGCCCAATTGGACTAAATTGGACCCAAACATAAGTTGTTTGTATTTTGTGCTTCTATGAGTTCTATCTCAATATACTTGCACAATTGAGGATTCCAATGCGCTGGATGCGAGCAATATAGCTAGCCCTTCGAGATGAATTACTATCGATGTTTTTCATGCCTTTACACAAACAAAGATGAATTATTATCGATGTTTTTCATGCCTTTATACATGTTTGTGTAGTATTTTATTAAATTTATTGGCATATAGACGATAAATATGTTGGATGTTATGTAGTTGTGCAATATTTAAAACTTTAGTTGAACTAATTTGATTTTGTAAATAAACGGTAAAAAGATATTGAGCTCGATGTAAAATTATATATTTCTGATAAGTTCTAAATAGGAAATCTAAAACAAATGGAAATAGAGAGAGTTAAAGATGGATTTAAGTACTAAAATTAAATTTACAGAACTTTTTAAATCAACTAGGTTAGGTCCCGTGCAATAATGCACGATTGTTAAAGTTCCAATATATGTCATATTATTATAAAATAAACTCTTGCTATATAGTTTTGTACAATTAAGGTAATTTACGTTTTAGCCAATCTATATTTACCTTATTAAATATTTACATTAAATAAATTTTAACAAAAAATAAAATTAAAAAATCAAATATAAAAGATATACCAGGAGATGACACGTGTCATTGCTGGTGTGTCTTTTAGTATATATTATTGATTATTGATTTAGAGAATTCAATAGACACATTATATGGCTTTTGAAATTAAATGGGGACAGAAATGTAAAATAATATTTTTAGGGATATAAATATCCATGCAATGTTTATAGAGGGTTACCTAGTTAATTCCCCAGATAAACAAAAATTTGTTTATCTAAAGGTATAATTGTCTTTTCAAGTACTAGTGGAGGGATATATGCGTCTTTTCATGTGTTAGTTGTGGGTACATGTGTAATTTTCTCTCCAAACAGTAAAAGCAAGTTGCAAACAGTAATTGGACAGCTCACTAAAAGTACTGAATAAATGAACCTGCTTTTTCAAAATATTTACAAAAATACCATCAGATTAACAAAAATTCATATTAATTAGTATTTTTCCATATTTATAAGAGTTTTCTTAAACTTTTTATAAGGTAGGAAATCAACTTTCACCATCAATTCTCATAATTAATTTTATACGATATTTGGTTCTCATATGTGTATACTACCACTTACAATAATTTAAGAGTATGAAATTGGTTCTCAATTTTCAACTTTAGCGATGCATGCAATTATTTCAAAAATTACTACAAAAGATTGCCTTAACAACAACTTCGTAACCCTAAGTGGTAGAGTATAAAACATGTTCCTGAGCTTTTAGCTGATGATTAAAGACCAGGATCGGTTTATATAATCTATCAATAAGAATGACAAAATAGTATAGATCGATAAAAGGCGTAGATTTCGGAATGGTATATCTCATTTCTTATGTACTATATGCCACATCATCCATTCTACTATAAACATGTTTATCACAAGGTTTGAACAAAAGATCAATAAGAAATGAATTAATATTCTTATCATCTTTGTTATCTTTTATTTGTGTTTCACATTCAATTATAATATACTAAATACTTTGTATAAAACAATAATTAGAGAGCGCTTATTTAGTTTCATTAGTTGTTATTGTTTACTTTTTTGTAATTATATAGTTTAAATTTTATAACTCAATTAATATTTATTAGTATTCAAAGTAAAATTTGGTACATAGCTTGTACCACACACTAGTTTTATACAATACTAGATTAGGTCCGTACCATGCACGATAATTTCACTATTATTTGTAACTCAATACTATATTTTTAAACAAGTAAAAATGAAATCTTTAATATATAGCATGTGGAATAAATATAACTGATGGGCGTTAGAGCGGTCGCACATTCCATACTCAATAAAACACACTTATAAACAAAAATCCTATAAACCAATGTTAAGTAAGAGTTTGGTCCACAAGGAACGGGATATAATTGCTAAGGATCTTAACATTTAAGCTAATTCGAAGTCTTTGGTGATTTGGGGTTCGTCAAGTAGACAAACAAACTATGATTCTAATTCAATGAATTAAAGACACTAGGGAATGAGATCCACTCAACCAAAGCAATCAGGCAAATAGAGATCGGAGTAAAATAGACAAGATATAGCAAGGACTATATGTAAGATCAACCTCATGCAATTAGGAAATAACTCAGACCACTAAAATTAGATTCCTCATTAGTTTAGTAATAGAAGATGCATAATCAAATTGCAATAAGTAATGACATACTCAATTCACATTTCCATGTCAAACTAAGCGTATCATGCTATCAAGCTCACAAGTCAAGGGTAGCTAATCCTATCATGAAAAACTAACAAGCAATCTCATACAATCAATTTAATTGCAATACAAACATTAATGCTTCTCCCACATTTACATAACTAAACCAAAAGGTTGAGCTCACCCAACCCCTAGCAAGAAGACTACTCACAGCTTATATTAATTAACATGCAAACAAGGATTAGGGTTCTAAATACTTTAGTAATTGGGGAAAAGTGGTTAACAATTGAATAAAATATCATCCAACAACAAATTATCAAAAATTAAACTAAGGAGATTCAAGCAACATGCAAATACCAAATAAAATCAGAAATTCAGTAGATGAAGGTGGAATAAATTACCAATTGAAGCTTTAAATGTGTTACAAAGTGCCAAACCTTGAGAATGATTCTTGAAACTCACTATTACAATGATTTGGCTGATGAAAACTAAACTAACTTATCAAAGAGGAATGTTTCAAACTAAGAGGAACTACTAAAAACTAGACTACTGCTTTATGCCTTACAAATGAGCTAAAGAGGAAGTATTTATACTTCCCAATTTGCATAGGTTAATCCGTCAAAATAAGACGGATTTTCAGCGAGGAGCGCCCGCTCCTAGATGAGGAGCGCCTGCTCCAAACAGCTACACGCCCACTCCAGCCTACATTAGAGAAAGTCAGAATTCAAAACATCGGGGAGGAGCGCTCGATCCTAAGGCTCTGCACGCTTGCTCCCCTGTTCTTTAGTATGTGGCAGATTCAACCTTCAAGGGGAGGAGCGCCCGCTCTAAGGAGGGTTCACGCCCGCTCCTTTCTGTTTCAACTTAAGGCAGAAAGTGTTAGAGATGTTAAGAGCGCGCGCTTTAGCTAGGGATCACGCCCGCTCCTCATAGGATAGGACTAGGGGAAAAATGTTATGACAATGGTAGGAGGGCCCGCTCCTAGAGAGGTGCATGCCTGCTCCTCCGGGAGCGGGCTCTCCATTCTGTGAATTCATGCCTTAACTCACCCACGAGCTTTTATTCTTTGCCAAAGGAAGTCATAACACCTGCAAATCATGGACAAACACAAGCAAAGAGGGGGCGAAGCCGAGATACAACATTTCATTCAAAAAGGGTTAGAAAAAGTGGAAAAGATTGCAAAACCGGGTTTAAATCAACACAATAAGTGGTCAAATAAGCCACTTATCAAATCCCCCAAGCTATCCAAATTCTTATCCTCAAGAAACTCAAGCATTTCACATTGCCTAAAAAAAACTAAAAGATCAATTTGCTCAAAGGAAAGCACATGCACAGATACAAGAATCCTTAAACAATAAAACTCGAGCATGAGGTATATACCTAAGATCTACCATGGTCATGACTAGCCAAGGCCTAGCTTACCTCCCTAAAAATACTAAACTTAGGCCTATTCAACACATCTTACTGCATCCCATCACAAAGCTCAAACCCCCCTAAAAGTAGTGTCTCGTGACTCCTTGAAGAGCTGGAAAAACATAGATAAAACGGGTTATAAAGCACTCGACATCTCAATGAAAAAGTACCATCTCCATATGCTTGTAAATCAACTCCCTCCACTGACAATGGCTTCTACTACTCTCCTAACATTACAAGACTCAAGGATTTCGGCACAAAGTTAAGGCATAGAGAAAACTAGAAGATTTTTGCAATGATAACCAAACTAGATGTATAACATTAAGAACAAACCTAAAGAGGTTTCTAAATTTGACCCAAATTACAAACCATGAACAAACTTGAAACAAAAACAAACCCCCAAGCTTGTTTAATTGCTAGGGTGGTGGCTATTCATCACTTCTTTTCTTTCTTTCTTTCTTTCTCTTATTATTTTTTTTTCTTTTCTTTTCATCAATTTTTTTTTCGAACTTGGACATTTACATCACAAACTACTAATTACAATAAACTAAAGATTGAGCTACGGAATTAAGAATGAAATGCCTTAACTTTTTGGGAATAAACAATACATGACAACCTTCATCAGCACTAAGAGTAGCTTAGGCCACGATCTTGGGACTTGAGACTCAAGTTCTCGATCTAGGTACTAAATCAAAGAGGATACTTTCCACTCATTCAAAATGTAGTAGGCTTGAAAAATATTAAAAACTTCACTTTTGGGGACAATGTGGGATCAAATACTACCTTCCGGGGTTCAAATTCCTTTGAGATAGGCGAAACTATCTTACCACAAACATAGACTTTAAGTCTCGTACATTTGGTATGGTTATTCTGACACTAGCCTAAACTAGCCAATTCTATGTTCAACCAAGTGCATCTAAACATGCTCAAAATTTTATTACAAAAAGAAAACAAGTATCCACCACATATAATCCAATATCATCATTGCAAACCAATAAAAGGCAAAACAAACTCTCATCTTTTTTTTTTCAAAGCTCATTTTTCCTTGAGGAAAGCTGAAAACGGGGGATAAGAAAACTAATTTAAAGAATTTAGATATTAGGGATTTGGATGTTATGTAATTTGGATATTATAGGGACAAGAAGATAAGAGGAAGAAGAAAGTTGGATATTAGGGACCAACATCATCAATTATCACAAATCATTATCAAATCATCACCAAAGAGACCAAGAGCAAACCAACCATACCATGCATTCAACAATCACACAAGCCTACCAATGAATATATACCAAAGATAATCATAGGAATAAGATGTTCCAAAGCACACATATAAGGAGAAGTGAGACAAAAACATCAATATGCAACTGTTCTAGCCTAGGCATGCCATATCATCGTGAATAGAGCAACAACCAACGTAAAATAAGCATGCAATCTAAAACATAATACAACATGAATCCTACCACAAGTCCCAAAGGCTTAGCTAAGCCTTTCATGCCAAACATTCCACATACAAACTCAAACTTCTCCATACATTTCACAAAGGCATCACATGAAAGCACATATCCTATCAAAACCACAAAACACCCTAAGAATAAGGACCTCAAGACCTCCCCCAAGCTAGACATTTGATTATCGTTCCCACAAAAAATGAATACAATGAGAAACATCTCCCCCCAAGTTAAAACTCGACACCGGCCTCGGTGTTACAAATGACGGGAAGGAAGAGAAAGGAACAGTAAAAATAAATGTCTAATGGCTACTCCCAATCACCCCTCCTAGGCTGTGATGGCATGCAATTGTAATTTGGGTCTAGAAAGTCGGAATGGGAGGGTTGATCCACGTGAGGAGGAAAGTCATAGTTGGGGCTACTTCGATAGTGACTGAAGTCCAGTGCACTACTAGTACTCCAACCACCATCATACCCGGGTGGAAACCCGAAGTATCTCCTAAAGGGGTGGTTATCGATCTCCTCGTGAGCCATATTACCACATGTCTCGGGGACGTGGTAATAAAGAGTATCCCCTAAAATCACAACCCCCGGGTTGTGTATAATCGTAGGGAGGGAAGGATCGTAGCTCCGAAATGGAGTTATGAGGTCCTTGCCAATAGGAGTAGGTGGGTTGGTTGTTGTTCCAACCTGGCACCGGCCCCTCTTAGACGAGGCAGTGAGGATAGTTGACATAGGGGATGAAGTCTCCACTCTCAACTTGGTTTTGGTAGGACACTTGGGAGACATAGCTTTGGTATTCATTTTCTTGAAGAATTCTTTGGTTGGTTAGGTTTAGATGGTGAAAAGATAATTCAAGGTTAAAGAAGGAAGAAGAGGAGGAGGGGCCGCCCATAAAGCTAGGAACGATGGATATGCTATGACAGCGGGGTTGAGATGGTTGGTCAAGGTCGGGAACATTACCAGGGAGTGGCTCATTTGGCATTTGCCAAGTGGTTCCCACAGTGTTCATTACCGCCACATTTGGGAGAATCCAACGGTGCCTACCCTTGACCAACCAAGAATAGGTGGTCACATTACCCCGAAGTTCTGAAGGAGTTATGTCTTCAATAAGTGCAATTACTAGATATATCAGGGATCACGATTATGGGTATAGGTTTTCAATGTTTGGTGCTAGATATGACCATTGATCTTTGGGCTAGTTAAATAGTCCAAATCCTTATAGAATGTATCCTATGAGGTCACACACAAAAGTATTGGGTCAAAAAGATTAGAGGCCCATTATTGGGCCTCATGAGTTTATGACATGTCACATTGATTGTTGGGCTAGGATAGTTTGATGAGCTTAGTTTTTTTTGGGCTTGACATGGATTTATTTAGAGATATGATTCATACATATAATCCATGCCTTGGGTTGCATGACATAACAATTAACAATTAATTGTGAACCAAGCAACAAAATCCCAAAACCCTAATTCTCTCTTTCTCTCCACTTGGCCCTCTCTCTCTCCTCCCTATCCGTACGGCCGCCCATCTTGGGTGGCACGTGTGATGGTTGTTTGGGTGGTTCGTGGTGTGCTCGTGACTCACATCTCCGTTGAAGGTTGATTGAAGTGTTCGATCACAACTAACTAGCATTAGTGGAGGTTTGATATGTGCTCGTGGACTTAGTAGAGGAATCACACGTGGGGTTCTTATTCTCCGTATTGTTCTTGCTCGATCATACGTGGAATCACGCTACCAAGGTATTAATTCTAATTCTTTATGTCTTATGTATGATCTTGGGATTAAGTGCTATATGAATATGATTCATGTTTTCCATAATTCGTACCTATAAACTCCTACAGTGTTATCAGTTAGCCTATGCATGTACACATATTGAATATTAATTCTTTGATAGTCCACAATTTTAATTCAATAAGGAGGGAGAATAATTTAATTATGGGTCAATTATTATTTTAAATGTGATTTAACAATATAGAATCATTAAAAGTTGTTTAATTTTCTCCAAATTAGCCATCAAAAGATCCGAATTTGTAATTCACTCGAAAATTTCGACCCCCCATATCCTAATTTTGAAAATTTCGAAACCCTAAACCCTAATTTGTGAAATTTGTGTTTTGGTTTTGATTTAATTCGATTACTATATGTTTAATGAATTTAATCTATTTGATTTCATGCTAAATTATGAATTTTCATAATCAAATTATTTAATTTAAGAGTTAAATTAAATTGGGAGTTAATTTCATGAAGAACCCTAATTTTAAGATTGAATATGATTTAATTTTGAAATTAATTGGACCACATTAAGATTAATTTAATTTTAACAAAAATTGTTTTTTTCTTTATTTAAATTAAAATAAAAATATAATAAAAAAGGTTTTTATGTGTAGCAACCACGGCTGGGTGGCGCAGCCACGGCGGCTGCCGCTACAGGTGGTCCAGTGGAAGGGTCGGGGTGAAGCAGCAGGTCGAGTCAGCAAGGGGCAGCAATGATAACTTGTTATTTGATACAATTTTAGAGTGATTTCGAACCTTGTTTACTTGTTATATTGGCATTTTGGTTCACTTTTACTCTATTTTTATTCAACTTTTGTGTATCCCTTGCTTCACGGGTTGTTAGTGTTTTTGTTGAGTTTTTAGGTTCAAAGACGACCATTTGAGGCATTTGGATGATAAACCGAGGTTAGAAGCCGAAACAATGGAGCGAAACCGAAGAAAAGTGAAGATAAAGGCCTTAGAGAGTCTACACGGACGTGCAAAGTATGGCACGTCCGTGCAAAAGTGTCCCAGCACGACCAGAAGCTACTGCCTACTACTTTCAAGGCCTGCACGTCTGTGTAGAGTTCAGCACGTCCGTGCCTGTTCTTGCACGTCCGTGCAGTTTTCTCAGCCCAAATCAGTTTCAAAACTGATTCTACCGAACAAGGCCTGCACGTCCGTGCCATATTTGGCACGTCTGTGCAGGATGCCCTGGCCAAAACAGTACATTCTACCTCCCTGCTTTCAAAGGTGCACGTCCGTGCCTACCTTGACACGTCCGTGCAGGTATAGCAGCACGTCCGTGCTGACCTGTAACTGTGCCCGACTCTTGTTTTCTCCATCCTTTTTATTTGGGGGTCTTTATAAATAACCCCTCGAGCTCATTTGTAGTGGATCCAAGTTTGGAGTGCCTTCTCTTAATTTGTAATTGTAGAACACAAATATTCTCAAATTATTAGTTAGATTTTAATTAATAGCTTGGAAATTTCAATCTCAATCATTGTAGATAACAAGTTCCACCATTGTTATTCAAGTTGAAGCTTCTAGTAACATTTTCTCACTCTTCTCTTCCATTTTAATTGCTTTGATTGTTAATTATCTTGCTTAATTCTTGTATGCTTAGATTGTTATTTAGCTTAATCTTTAGTTAATTCTTGTTCATGAGTTACTTGAAATCCTTAATTGCTTTAATCTCCATGGATTGTGAGTAGTCTAATTTTCTAGGGTTTGGGTAAAACCCTGAATGTAGTCACTAATTACTTGTTGAATGTGTTAATTTGGTCATTGATGGGTGTTAATTAGTTGAGCTTAAGTGGTTTAATTGCTTAGTTCTTGTATATCGCCATTGCTAGAACTATTATCTAAGCTTTCTCAAAGAAGGATCGAGAGATGAACTTGAGTTAGCTCCCTTATGCTTAATTGACTTGAAATGCCATGAGAATAGGAATTTCCAGTCAAGGGAATGTTTTTGTCATTGTGATTATGCTTTATTACTTGTTTTATGCTTTGTAACCATGAGAGTAGGTTGTATTCATGATTCGAGTAATCCCACTAACTTGAGAGAGTAGTTGGGTGCTTTAGATGACTTCCCCTATATTTCCCCTTAAATTACCATTGTTTGCTACTTGCTAATTGTGATTTGTAACGAAGTTGAGTAGTATATCCCAAGCCCTAGAATTCTCTAAATATTGTTAATCACCCCTTAGTATTAGTTGATTTCAATTAGTACATGCTACATAAAACCAAACCAATTTCGACCTCATTTAGCTTGTTTAAACGGTAGTATCTCGGTGGTTGATTCAACGCCTCTCTTGGGTTCGACCCTTTCTTACCCTTGCTATTAGCTAGTGAGACCAAGATAGGACTTTATCTTTGGTAGGCTCGACGACGGCCTATCAAGCAACAGCAGCACCGTGCAAGGGTTGCGCGGCACTGCTGCTGCTGCTCACTACTAGAAAATAGGTCATTTCCGACAAAACGGTTCCAACGGACACTAAAATCCGTCGGAAAGTACAAAAATTCCGACGGATTTTATTATTGTCGAAAATCCGTCGGAAATTTCCGACGGAATTGTAATCTGTCGGAAAATTCTTTACTTTCGACGGAAAATCCGTTGGAAGTGTTATATTTTCCGACGAAATTTAATTTTCTACCCTAATATTTTCGCCGCCCCCTCCCCCCTCCATTTATTTTTGACTTCTCTTTCTCTCCTCTCACCCTGCCTCTCTTCTTATTCTCTCTCCTCTTTTCTACTTCTCTCCCCTCTCCTCTCTTCCTCACGTCTCTTTCTTCTCCTCTTCTTTCCTCTCTTCTTTTCTTTCCTCAATTCTCTTTCTTCTCCTCTTCTTTCCTCACTTATCCTCTTCTCTAATCTTCTCAATTTTCTAAAAATGTGCCGCAAGGATCGAACTCACGGATCTCCTCATCAATTCTCTATTTTCCTCATGAATTTCCTCTCTCCTCTCTAATCTTCTCTATTTAATTCATATTAATGGTTTATATGGTCAAATTCGACCATGAAATCTTTAGATCTAGAGGTTTCATGGTCGAATTTATCCGTATTAAACCAAATTCGAGGAGAAATTAAAATCCTACTTCGTACTACGGTATGTATTGTTTTTTTTTTCTTGTTTTTTTTTTTTTAATTTTTTTGGTTGTACTGGTTGTTTTCGGCTGTTGTGGTTGTATATTTTGGTTATTTTTTTTTTAATGTTTGGGTGGTTGTTGCAGATCTGGGTTGGTTAAGGTTAAATGGGGTGGGTTCGGATGGTGGGTGGTGGTGGGTTAAGTCGTGGCAAATTTTTTTTTTCTGGGTTCGGGTGGTGGTGGGTTAAGTCGTGGTAAGGGTAATGGGTTGTGGTGGTTGGAGGCGGTGATACGCCATGTCGGTGGTGGCGCGACGTTTTTTTTTTATTTCGTAAAATAATTTTCCGACAGAAATTCCGTCGTAACTTTTTAACGGAAGTGAATCCGTCGGAATTTGCGACGGATTTTTCCGACACCTGAAAACCTCTTTTCGACGGAAAAATCTGTCGGAAAAGTGTTTCCGATAGAATTTCCGACAAAAATAGTGGTTTTTCCTACAACCCCGTTTCCGACAATCATTTCCGACGGAATTCCGTCGAAAACGCCATTTCCGACGAAATTCAAGGTGTTTCCGATGAAAAAGTTCCGTCGGAAATGGCCTGTTTTTTAGTAGTGGTTGTGCACCGCTGTAGTGCAGCGTACACCTCACGGTGTATGGCCACCGTGGCCGGCTTCGGCTAGCCACACCACGGTGGCTGGTGCACGAGTTTCAAAATAAAAATTATTTCATTTTAATAAAAATCAGTTTTCAAAATTAAAAATTAAAGAGATAAGTTTTGATTTTGAAAAGATAATTAACAAAGTTAAAGTGGTTAATTTTGTTAAATTTGGATAATTATGGAGGAAAAGATTCTATTTGGATAATGATTGATTTATTAATGAGATTATCCCATAATTAATTTGGATAATAATTGATTTAAAATTATGTGATTGGCTAGGCAATTAGGATAGAATCTCCTAAATTAGTTATGATAATCATGAAAAATAAATATGAGTTATCTTCCATAATTAAAAATATGATTTGATTCTATCTCTTACCAAAAATAAAATTTATGATATTTTATGGTTGGTTAGAAATAATATGTGATATTATCTAATTGTAATAATTAATTAAAATGTGAGATATTTAGAGCCATGTTTCTTTAATTATGAACATTTGATGTTGTATTTTAGGAAAGCATGATGAGTTATTTATTATGTGGCACTTTATAATGGCCCATAGATTCTAAATACGATCTGTGCATCGTTTCATATTTTTGTAATCTAAATACGGTCTGCGTATCGTTAAATATTTTTGTAATTTATTTTATTTTATTTAAGTAGTAGATAAAATATAATAATATTACATGTTGCAGTTTATCCAAGAAGCCAACGGAGTGGAGGCCCAAAGGAATAAGATGGATGAGATCCATGCAAATTCAAGTGGGAGCCTTTTTCTGCTTTATTAGTTTTCTTAGGATTAAGGGGCCATACTATGTCATGTTTTATTTATGAATTAGTAGATTATGCATGTTAGATTTATTTTATCTTGATTAATGATGAGCTAGAGTTCACTAAATAATCACAACATAATAAATCTAGGTCCACTAATATTGAGGTTGCTTTTCCAATTGAATACCTAACAATCCTTAGATAGTGAGTGATAGGTCGGCATCCGCAGAGTGTCACTTGTTATCTTAGGTATTGTGGAGTAGATCACGTTCTACACATTTAATTAGTTATACTCAACAAGGTTATCTAAAGCATTTGGAACCTTGAAGCAAAGGGTAATAATTAAACAGGTGATGGTTAATTATTCAACCAAGAATTACAAGAGTTGTAATTAGTAAAGAGTTTACTCACCTTGAAAATGTAATGCTTGATGGTAAGGCCTCAGTCCGGTCAACTATTACAAAAATAAAGGGTCTTGGAATCATTTAATTCAATAGGGTTCATTTAATATTGAATAAATGCTTTAAAGTTACCAATCTTATATCTCTTATGGTACTTTAAATTTATTAAACATAATTATTGAACTTTGCCTCGTTTTGTTTTTGTTTGTAGATGAATAACCTTTACGACAAGACTATTTTGCCGAACAAATTGAAATTAAGGCTGGATCTCAGAAACTTCAGGGAATGGGAAAACGAGTTGAGAAATGTTCTCAAAAATCAAAAGGTTAAAGCTCGTTTATATATACCCATTGAGAGCATATATATAGTTGGTTTTACTCTTGAGAAGCATGCGAAAGATGTTTCGGATGTAGAGAAATTTAGGAATCTCATTTTAGAATCTATTCCAACTAGTTGGAAAAGAAGGTTCAGGCACCATGAGTTGACCAATCTGCATGAATGTCTTCGTGCCATCTGTTGAGGTGACATTGGGGCATTAGGAAGTGGAGGCATCAACGACCATAATGTAAGAGAGGTCATTAATTCAATCCCTCAGATTTAGTACTCCTGGACTGACAATATAAGGTTTGAGACTTACAATATCCACTGTAAGATTATGGATAAGAAACTCATGCCTGGTCAGTTAGTTAGGACCCATGCCAATGAACTGATTAGATTATTCAATCAGATGGATATCCTAGGGAGGCCGTTTAATGATGACTCTGCACATGACACTATCTTGTTCTCGCTCCATGATGGATTTGATCTAGTCAAGCTTATTCATGATGATGAAGGCTCGACAGTAACATTAGTCAACCTTTTGGTTAATCATTCAGAGGAGTACTTGAAGAAGGAGGGAAGTCAGTGCTTCTATTGCGGTAGGTGGTCTTGCCACATTCTTGGGTGTCCCCATTACACACTTGTGAAAATGAAAGGTAAAGAGTTACCTAATGTTTTTGTTGTAGAAATTAATGTTACTTCTTCTTCAACTTGGGTATTCGATACCGGTTGTGGTGCTCACATTGTTTATAACATGCAGGGCCTAGAAGGGAGTAGGAAGTTAGCAAAAGGGGAACTCACACTTCGAGTAGGAAATGGAGCAAAAGTATCTGCACTTGCTATTGGAGATTATCATTTGAGACTTCCGTCTGGTCTTGTTTTGGTGCTTAATAAATGTTACTATGTTCCAACAATTACGAAAAAAATTATTTCAGTTCCAGTTTTAGATACTGAAGGTTTTCTTTTCAATGAAATAAGAGACAAGTGTTGTTTTATTTCCAAAGATAATATGTTATATGTTAAAGCAAAATTATTTAATGGCTTGTATGTATTAGATTATACAACTCATCACTGCTAAAATTTGGCCAAATTGCGACCGGCGCAAACGGTCGCAAAAATACTGAACGCAAAACATTAATTGCGACCGTCAAGGGTCGCAAGATGGCGGTCATTATTATCTTGTTCGCAAAAAAAAAAATATTACGACCGTTTGACGGTCGTAGATTTTTAATGGTCGTTTTAACTATTTTCAACGACCGTTAAAAAAAACGGTCGCAAATATTAAAAATTTCGACCGCCTTATGAAACGGTCGCAAATATTGAAATTAGCGACCATCATAAGCCGTCGCTAAAAGTATTAAAAAAAAAGAAAAAAAGAAAAGACCCACCTACCCACCCTTAACCCAGATCCCACCCAAACCACCACCACTGCCCACCCTAAACAACCGCTAGCCGCCTCCGCCGCCCTCTACCCACCATCACCTTCGCCCACCTTCAACCACCGATACCCACCACCACCCACCCACCCTTAACCCAGAAAACAGTAAAAAAAAATACCTGCATAATTTCGAACAAAAAGCAAACAAAAACAAAATATAACATCATCAAACAATCAAACAATTTCCAACAATAATCTGAAAAAGACATAATTCGAACAAATTTATCAAAACAACTTAACCCACAAATAAAATGCACAAAAATTAAACAAAAAACGAACAAAAATTAAATAAAAATTATTGCCCAAAAATTCAACCCAATAATTATAACCAAAAACAAAAATAACCCATGACCATTAAACCCACAAATTCGAACTAAAATTTCGACAAAAAAATCAAACAAAAACGAAATAAAACCCTCATAAATCGAACTTAAATTCGACAATTAAACCCATAAATTCGAACTGAATTCGACAAGTTCAAGCTCAAAATCAAACCAAAAATCTATGAAATTCGAACAAATAAAGAACAAATTTGAACAGAATTAACAAAAACTCGAAATAAAACCAAAATCAAAGGAATTCGATCAGAAACGCAAGCAAAAATCGATAACAAAATCAAACAAACATGGAAATTCGAACGGAAAACGAAATTCAACCACAAAATTCAGAAATAAACAAAATTTTAAGAAAAAGAAACATACCTTTCATAATATATCTTCCTCTTTAGGTTAATATGGTCAAATGCGGCCAAGAAAACTCATGATTTGGAATTTTAATGGTTGAATTTGACCATTAACACCAAACTTCGTGCGTTGCTTTTAATTGTGGGATTTGCTTGTGATGGTGGCTGCTCTTTTTCGGGTTGGTGAGATGAGGGTCATGAACTGGGAGGTGGAAAGAGGAAAGAGAAGAGAGAGAAAGAAGAAGGGTGTGAGAAAAAAGAGAGGAAAAGAGGATGCGTGAGGAGAGAGAGAGAATAGAGGATGTGTGAGGAGACGACTTCATCTTATATTAGGGTTTGGGTGATCTCCTTTTATACCCTTTTTTTAATTTAAAAAAGCACTTTTGCTATCGTTTCTCAAACGGTCATAATTAACGCATTTTGCGACCGGTATGGCGGTCGTAATTTTGCGACCGTTTCTCAAACGATCGTAATTAACGCATTTTGCGACCGCTACTAAAGGTCGGAACAGAATTAATTTAATTTTGAATAAATTTTCATATGAATTTTATTTTAAATATTTATTTAAGTACCATTGCGATCGTTTTATATATAGCCTAAAAACGGTCGCAAATTTGCGGCCGCTTTAAAAACAGTCGCAAATATCAATTTTTGCGACCGTTATCATGACGATCGTAGAAAAACGGTCGCAATTTGACCGAATTTTAGTAGTGCGTGTCTACAACATAGATCATAAAAAGCAAAGAATAGATGGATCAAACCCAACATACCTATGGCATTGTAGGCTTGGACATATTTACCAAAAGCGCTTCCATAAATTACATAAGGAAGGATTCCTTTCAACATTTGATTATGAATCATTTGAAAATTGTGTGTCATGCTTTCTTGGTAAAATGACTAAGTCACCCTTTACGGGTATAGGTGAAAGAGCTAGTGACCTTTTGGGACTCATACATACAGATATGTGTGGACCAATGAGTTCAAAAGCTAGGGGTGGATTTAATTACTTCATTACTTTCACTGATGATTTAAGTAGATTTAGTTACATTTACTTAATGACCCAGAAGTCGGAAGCCTTTGACAAGTTTAAAGAATTCCAGAATGAAGTACAAAACCAACTTGGGAGAATAATTAAAGCATTACGATCTGATCGTGGTGGTGAATTATTAACCCAAGAATTTGATGAACATCTGATTAATTGTGGAATACTTTCATAGTTAACCCCTCTAGGGACACCACAGTTAAATGGTGTGTCAGAAAGGAGGAATAGGACCTTATTGGACATGGTTCGGTCTCATGATGAGATTTACTAATCTTCACATATCATTTTGGGGATATGCATTAGAAGAAGATGCTAAAGTACTGAACATAAACCTGTCCTAAGCAGTTGAAAATGCACCATATGAGATATGGAAAAGCTCTAAAGTTGTCTTTTCTCAAGATTTGAGGATGTGAAGCCTATGTAAAACATTTACAAGGTGACAAGCTACACCCTAAATCAGGCAAATGTTTCTTTTTGGGTTACCCCAAAGAGACAAGAGGGTATTACTTCTACAATCGCGAAGATAAAAAAGTGTTTGTTGCTCGCGATGGTGTCTTTCTAGAAAAGGAATTCCTCTCTAGAAAGCTAAGTGGGACTAAAGTGGTTCTCGAAGAAATTCTGTTGAAGCTTAAGTGTTTTGATGATGATAGACTTAAACTAATTAGCAAACTTAATTAATAAGGGTTTACAAGTATTTGATTAGCACAAGTGAAGTAGAACATGGTGGTGGAAAAGTAACTCAAGCTAAGAAGATAAGAAGAGACCCTTGAAGAAAAGTCAGTCAAAATAGAAGAAGAGTTCTCTAACAAGAACTAAGTTCCTTAACAGGAATGTTCCCTAACAGGAACTTGGAGACAGCAAGCTGAAGACAGTAAGTTCTGGAAAGAACTTAGTCTGCGAAGCTCCAGTTGAAGACTGGAGCATAAGTGACAGCAAGAACTTGGTCCTGGTCTGCGTGAAGCCTAAGAAATTCGATATTACAGAATTGCGGCACAGCAATATTAATTTAGTTAATTTTTTATCTTCTAGATTTACTATTAAATATGTTAAGTAGATATACATGAAACATATTAGAAGCGTGACAAGTTGCTTGGCAAATTTAATTAAAAATGGAAAAGATAAAAGATAGATTTTAAGAAAAGGTTTTCTAATTGTTTTTATTTCTTAAAATCGGTTTAACAAAAAGATATTATTCCTTTTGTTATATCTTTGTTTATCTTATTTTTCCGAAAAGATTTTCTTTAAAATGATTTACATAAGATTGTGTTTTGAGATTTAGTTAAATTATCTTATTTATCTTTTGAAAAACCCTACTTACTATATGAGTTAATCTTGTATAAATAAAAGAGATCTCATTTGATAAGTTTTTTGTGAGTTTATGCGTGAAGAAATCTCAGAGCTTAATTTGTGTAAGTTTGCCAAGCTTATAACTTTGTCATATTAGTTTCGGGTTTCGTGCATTGCTTGCCTAACATATTCTAGGTGTTCAATCTTCTGTATTGGTTGGGTTATTGGGCGTGTGTGTGTGAAATTTATATTTCATATAGGTGTGTAAGCTTTGAGTGAAAAAAGCTGTGAGGTAGTACAATGATAGTACGAGTGAATCTAAGTGCGGAACTTGAGTTGATAGGATAGGGTCCTACTGTGTAGCAAGTTCAATCTGGAACTTGTGAGTAAAGGTTTGTTTTATAATAGGTTATAACTTGGTGTTTGCCCTATTATAGTGAATTGATTTGGTTTGGAAATCCCTTAGAAGGGTTGAGGTGTTACTTCCAGTTGATCCCTGGAAGGTTTCCTCATAAAATCCTTTGTGTATTGCAAAGTTCTTTAATATTCTGTTTTATATTTTGAAAAAGTGGTCACTAGGAACTCACATACAATTCACCCCTCTCTTGTAGTGTTCCTTTCAACTAACAAATTCGAGACGAGCAACAAAGGGATGTGGATAACACCACATCATAGGTGAGGGCGTCTAATCATGCGTCGGAGTAGGCTAATTTGACTAGCAAGACTCCTATCGTCCCACTTGAATCTAATTCTTGCGAAAATCTTCAAAGAGTTAAAGAGAACATTTCTATTATTGCTTCTACCCCACGTAGGTCTGCTAGAATTAAAAATAAACAGTTTGTTGAAGTTTTGTTGCCTGAGGATTATGAAATCTTCTTATTGGAGAATGAGGAACCTGCAACCTAAAAGCAAGCTTTGGCGAGCCCCAACTTATATGAACGGCTTGAGGCCATGAAATTCGAAATGGAATCGATGTCTGAAAATGTTGTGTAGACCCTGATGGACTTGTGTAATGGGGTAAAACCTATTGGTTGCAAGTGGGTTTAAAAGATTAAAACAGACAAAGATGGAAATGCCTACATCTATAAAGCAAGAGTGGTTGCAAAAAGGTATAGACAGATTCATGGTATTGACTATGATGAAACCTTTTTCCCAGTAGCAATGCTTAAGTCCATTTGGATTCTTCTAGCGATTGGTGCATTTTTCGATTACGAAATTTGGCAGGTGGATGTCAAAACCGCATTCTTGAATGGATTCTTGACGGAGGAAGTGTATATAACACAACATGAGGGTTTTGAAGATCTAGAAAATCTCGAAAAGGTATGCAAACTTTAGAAATCCATTTATGGATTGAAGCAAGCATCAAGGAGTTGAAATCTTTGTTTTGATGAAGCGATCAAACAATTTGATTTTCTCAAAAGCGAAGAGGAACCTTGTGTATACAAGAAGTCCAGTGGGAGTAGCATATTTTTCTTAGTATTGTATGTAGATGACATACTTCTCATAGGGAACGACATACCAATGCTTGAGTCAGTCAAGGAGTGGTTGAAGAGTTGTTTCTCCATGAAAGAATACGGTGACGCTGAGAACATTTCGGGAATCAAGATCCATCGAGATAGGTATCAAAGGATGATTCGACTGAGTCAAGAGACTTATGTTGATAAGGTTCTTGACAGATTTTTGATGAAAGACTCTAAGAGAGGATTTCTCCCCATGTCTCATTGCTTACGCTCAGTAAATCTCAGTGCCCTAAAACGCTAGAAGAGATGAGAGGTATTGTTGATAAACCTTATACTTCAGTAATAGGGTCAATCATGGATGATATGATATGTACAAGGCCGGATGTTTCATATGCTCTAAGCATGTGTAGCAGATTTCAAAAAAATTTAGGAGAAGCACACTGAACAGCTGCCATGAACATTCTTAAATACTTGAGAAGGACCAAAGGAATGTTTCTAGTATATGGCGGAGAAGATGAGTTGGTTGTCAAAGGTTATACGGATGCAAGTTTCCAAACAAATAGAGATGATTTCAAATCCCAGTCTGGATACATTTTCTGTCTGAATGGAGGAGCAGTGAGGCTAGAAGAGTTAGAAGCAAAGCACTGTCGCAGACTCTACGATAGAATCATAGTATTTGGCTGCTGTTGAAGCAACTAAGGAAGCAGTTTGGATTAAGAAATTCCTAATTGAGATGGACATTGTACCAAGTGCTCAAAAGGGAATTGAGTTGTATTGTGACAACAATGGAACCATTGCTCAATCAAAGGAGCCAACGTCACACTTCAAATTCAAATATGTTGAGAGTAAGTATCATCTAAATCGAGAAATCGTTGGCAGAGGAGATGTCAAGATGTGCAAAGTTCATACGTATGAGAATATCGCTGATCCACTTACTAAACCCCTTCCATTGCTAAAGCATGAGAAACATGCTAATGCAACTGGATTGAGGCTAATGATGTAATTTAAGTTGTATTTGTTTTTGAGAAAAACTTATTACATATGTAATACATTAATCGGCAGAATTATGTTTAATTAGAAATTTATTATTTCTCTTATTTAATTATGGTTTTTGATATTAAATAAAATGTCCAAAATAATTATGGGTTGTTGGGCTCATCAGGTTGATGACCTAGTGAATGAAACCCTACAGGTGAACAAAATCCATATATTATTTACTTCCTAGTTCGGAATCATTAAAGTGGACATAAATGGTTTCAATAAATGAACTAGCATGTAAGATTGATCGGATAGCGCAGTTTCATGGGCTATAGGGGCATAGTGATGATGCTCGGTTAATCACATGGATATGCATGAATGATGCAGGATCAAACTGTAGACCTACTTTGAAGTTCAAGTATAGAACTTTCGGATATATTAGTTGATTACTTTAACATGAGTGGAACATTGATTCCATTCAATAGATTTATTTAATTGTGGTACACTCAAATGTCTACCCGTAACTGGAGATTATAAAGTGTGTTTCCCGGTTACTTCATGAGTTGAGTGGGAGCTTTGGTTGCCATAAGTTGGATAGAGTCTACCTATTTAATTAGGAATGTGTCTTGGCCCCTTGAAGAGGGAGAATTTAGAAAATGCATGGTCGTGCTCAAATGGATTACATAGTAATCATTTGTTTTGTAATTCTAACTCAGATTTCTAGAAAGGATTTGTAGATTAATATGATTACGACATGAGATGCAATCATATTATCAAATCGACACACATTGACTTAAGAATTTATTGTGCACTTGTATCAGACAAGTGGGAGATTGAAAGAGTTATGTCTTCGACAAGTGCAATTACTAGATATATCAAGGATCACGATTATGGAGATAATTAGTTCATTCTATAGGGTCGTCAATGTTTGGTGCCAGATATGACAATTGATCTTTGGGCAATTTAAATAGTCCAAAGCTTTATAGAATGGATCCTATGAGGACACACACAAGTGTATTAGGTCAAACAAGTTAGAGGCCCATTATTGGGCCTCATGAGTTTATGACATGTCACACTGATTGTTGGGCTAGGAAAGTTTGATGAGCTTAGTTTGCTTTGGGCTTGACATGGATTTATTTAGAGATGTGATTTATAAATATAATCCATGCCTAGGTTTGCATGACATAACAATTAACAGTTAATTGTGAACCAAGAAACAAACTCCCAAAACCCTAATTCTCTCTCTCTCCACTCGGCCCTCTATCTCTCCTCCCTGTCCGTACTGCCGCCCCTCTTGGGTGGCGCGTGTGGTGGTTGTTTGGTGACTCACATCTCCGTTGAAGGTTGATTGAAGTGTTTGATCACAACTAACTACCATTAGTGGAGGTTTGATATGTGCTCGTGGACTTAGTAGAGGAATCACACGTGGGGTTCTTATTCTCCTTATTGTTCTTGCTCGATCATACGTGGAATCACGCTACAAAGGTATTAATTCTAGTTCTTTATGTTTTATGCATGATCTTGGGAATAGGTGCTATATGAATATGATTCATGTTTTCCGCAATTCATACCTATAAACTCCTACAAGTTCCACAAGCATGTGCATTGAGGCAAGTTCGGGAATGTCAAGAACATTCGACCCATTCATCGGGGTCAATTAGTTAACCTAATTCCAAAGCCTTAGTAATTATAGTGATCATTCCACCACATTTTATCTCTCCTTTAAACTTCGTACTCTTCTTTATTTCTAGACACCGTTTGATAAACATGTGTCCCATTTTCACGTTTCCCTCAAGATCCCCCTAAAATCGGGAAACTATGAAGAGACATTTGATTCCCTCTTTTGTTAGATTCCCGAGGTCTTGCTTTAAGAAGCAAGCGTACCCCATAATTCTCATGAATATACGGTGTACGGGGTGGATAATGTGGATAGCACGGCTAGACTATAGGGGTCATTGATTTGATTATACACGGGACACTCCAAAATCTCATTGAGGCGAGTTAAGGTTAAAGTTCTATCTTGATTAAAGTTTTTAAACTTAATCTCACATTCAATGGGCACTCCCTCACCATTGATTCGGCGCATGGTAAGGTTGGAAAGTGTAAGGAGGGTGATCCCATCGTAAGGGGATGCCCATTAGCCCTTTAGAAGCCTAGGACTTTACACTTGTTAGGGTGTATTAGGATTTGAATTTCTGACTGTTTAGGAGACCTTGAATTAGAAATGATACTCTCATCACGTTTTTTTGTAAGAAACAAGTAGGAGTTGCCAATGAGTTTTAGGAAAACTAATAAACCTTGTTCATGTCTTTCTTCCATGTGGAGTTCATGGAATAATTAGCATGAATCATAACTATACCCATTCCCAAATTGGTCTACATAAACCAGAAATGACTTCGGGAGCGAGGGTACTAAAATAACGTTCCTTTTAGGGAGGAATCACTATTCTAGCCCTAGTATGGCCTCTACTAGCTCTTCCTTTTTCACAATTTCATTACCAAACAATACATGCAACGTGATACCTAAAGACTAATTTAGTTGATTTTATTTACAAGCATTAATCACGTAGGAATTACATTGCAAAAGTCGTTATTCTTATTTAATCAATATTCGTTAAAGAACAACAATTTTCGCCTTGTCTTAAGTGGTAAAACAACAATTAATTATTCAAATTCTAGTCTTGATTAATGAAAGAATACTATGTGAATTAATTAATTAAAAGTTTGTTTAAAGTGATCAAACAACACTAATTAATTAATTAAAGTTATTTAAACAACAAAAGAAAAGTGATTTATCTAAGTCCTCAGGAAACTAATCGTTCTTCTTTTATGTTAAATCTCCGTTTTAATGTGTTTATGGATGTTCTTTCTTCTTCGTACCTTCAAGGACTTCAATGGAATCAATTAGGGTTTGAAAGTATTTGAGAAAAGAGAAGAAAAAGTAGTATGATTGTAAGAGAAGTTGAGAGATTAGGGTTTTGAGAATACTAGGGTTTTAATTCTGAATTTTTCGGTCCTCGTAATGCTGAACGAAGACCCCTATTTATAGGCGTAGGGATATAGGTTTAGGGTTTTAGAGCCGCGCCGTCAGGTGGCACGCAACTCTCTGAGTGGCGCTGGGTGTCGCGCGCATCTCAATGTGTCGCGTGCGAAAGGCACGCGCAACTGATTGAGTTGTGCTGGTTTGCGGTTTGACTTATACGAAAACGCGTTTTTAAAACTTTCATAACTTTTTATTGCGGAGTCGGATTAAGGGGTGTGAGATATCATTGGAAATCTATGAATGTCTTATTTCCATTTCCATTAAAATAAGGTTAAAATATGTTATGGATAAAAAGTTATGGCCGTTGGAATGCAAGGGTGTCAGTTTTAGGGCCCGGTTTAGTGTTTTGATCATAACTTCTTTGTTTTGGCTCGGAATTGGGATTATAATATACTGTTGGAAAGATATTTGAAAGGTATATCCATTTGTATAGGCCTTTCATGGGAATTTGATAGTTGGTTCATCTGTTTGGCTCGTTTTTTTAACAATGTAGGTTCCATTGGATCCAATCATTGCATTTGACGCATTTAAGTCCGTTATTAATCAAGTTTAAACATGTAAGAACACGTTTTAGACATTATTAGTAATTGGATAAGGCTCTAAGATAAATTTGTCTCAAATATGGGTTTTAACTTACTTCATAATGCTTTTCGTAGTCCATAAACACTTCAACTTTGATCTAACATGAAGAACGGATTTTTGTAACATCATTGCACTTCCTTTCGGGACAAGAGACCAAAAGTAGGTGTCTATAGTTAGCCCCCAATTTGATCGAGTCAAGAATAGACGATGATCAAAGTAGTCAAGGAAATAAATCCGAGACTCATTCCGAAAAGTTCTCAAATAATAGAGAATCTTTCAGAATTGTTAAGGATGTAGAAAAAATCCTTGGCTCGCTAAGTGTTCGAAACAAGTAGCTATTAAGGTTAGGAAAAGTTTTTTCCTAGTTTTAATGCGCTAAGGAATCTATATTGATCCTTTGCAATTTTAGAACGCTTTTACAAGTAAAGGTGTTTTGGGTAATGTTAAGTCATGAGAAGAGACCGGTTTTAAAAGGATAAAAGAGGATGATTTCCTCTCAATTGTGTCATCATTGGTCTAAAGTCCCTCGATATGTCATTGAAACTTTAGCCTGACTTTACCAAAGTAAAAAAGATGAAAAGGGGTTTTCGGTATTTGAGCCGAAATGGTCCGGTATTCGAGCCGGATGTCCACAAGATAGAAATACATGTCTCAAGACTGGAGGCATATATCCAAATCCAGTGAGGGGGGAAGAAAGTCAGCAACTCTTTCAACAGTTTTGTCCACAAGATGAGTACACGTGTCTCGGAACTGGGGGCACGTGACTACATAGGCGCGACATCGTCTTGTCGCTTCTTTATATAGGGGGTGGTCGGACACCCTAAATGTCCAGTAAGTTAGTAAGCGCACTAACTACCGTATTTACTTCCAATCAAGAAGTGCCTATTCCTGATGGATCGGCGCGCCTGTCAACTTTTAAGCTAACGCCTACAGTAATTCTTTACCTTTTAGTTCCGAGAGGTAGATCTTGCAAAGCTTAGATTGAAGTGAAATTTTACGCAACACCTACGCCGTACAATTTTGCGCCGTACGATATGCCATTTGCATTTTTACGCTGCATGAAAATGCCTTCCTTTTTGCTTCGGACGTGAAAGAAGAAAACCCGGACATTGTAACGTCAGTACAGTTTAATGACAAACCTGTCTATAGGTTCTTTTACGTAAAGCACCACCACTGAACGTCTTGCGGCACTATTACGAAAAATGTTCATAACATATGCTTGGGGAAGGTACAAAGCACGGTGTGCATGCAATATGATGCAAAAAACTAACAAAGAAGAAAATAAACTACAGAATGCAAAATAATTTAAAAGATTTTGATAATTTGCGCGCCATTACGTCTAATGACAAGCAAAAACTGTTGAAAAATTATCATACGAATCAAAATCCGGATGCCGGTCATTTTAGTGACCAGTATCCGCGCGCAATTTAGTAGGTCGCACTGGCCAGGCGCGCGCATCTTTCTGAGTTGCGCTGGTCTGTCATGCGCAACTAATTCAGTTGCTTGCGACATTTAAGTCATTAAAAAGAGAATCGCTGAGCGCGATTTTTCATTTCGTTTTCTCTCTCCTTCCTTCATGATTTTCGCTTCTTTCTCTCTCTAAAGAGCTCGAATTTTCTTGTTTTTCGAAGCTAAAGGAAGTAGATCTCGTCCCTTATTTATATTTGCCATAATTCTTTCATTCTTGGCTTAATTTGGGCGATTTTCGAACCGTTAAATCCCAAATTTGAATTTGGGGGTTTTTTATTTGACTTGTTTTCATGAATTTTTTTGTTTGTTATTGTGATATGTTTAAGAAATATATTGCAACAAATTTCATGTGAAGTGATAATGTATTGATCATGTATGAGCATGTCAAGCATATATGTTTTTTTTTTGTTCTAATTTTGACTTTGTGCTTGAACTTTATTTCACTTTTGTTTTGCTCACATAGACTATACTTGTTAATTTTAATGTAAATTGAAGTGTTTAGAACAACAATTATGCATTAAAATTATAAATGAATTTTTTAACTTTTATAATAGCATGAATTTGTCCATGCGACTCATGTTTATTTTTTCATGCGTAAGTTTCAAAATTGGTTTTATCAATGATAAAAATAACCGACGGTTATTATTATTCACATATAAAACTGTGATCTCAAGATTTGCACAAAACTAGTTAGTTTAGGGAATTCTTGAAGACATCATCGAACTAGTGTAGTTTGGCTATACTTCGGGCTTTTGAGCCCCCATTTTATGTTATCGAATATTATAGCCCCAATGTTGGGTGACTTCGATGACTTGTTTGTTTTTAAATTAGACCCTTTCATGTTGCTTGAAATGGGTATAGAAATCCTGTGTTTTGTCTTATTATGATAACAACTAGGATCTTGGAAACAATTAAACTAGTGTGTTTAAATTGTTTTTTTACCATTCATAGTTTTAACAAAGAAATTTTCTAAGTCTAGTAATATTGGTCATTCATTAGAACAAGTAAGGGGAAAAATGATATGTTGTTCAAATTTTTCGTCTATTCTTGCTACTTTTGAATTCTTTCTTTTGATTTCAAATTTTGTCACTGTTTTGAAGCTCGAGAAAATAGATGTTATCCTCCTTACGAAATTCGAATGTGTGCAACAATGGAGAATAATGAAGACTCCTTAATTTCGAATTTAGGAGTCTTTTGTTTACATTCTAACTCATGAAATTGTTTGTCTTATGTTAATAATATGTCTTGATACAATTTTCATGATGAATGATTGAGTACTAAACTTTCATATGAGCAAGTATCATGATTTTGTTGCTCTATACTAGTCATACTCTCTAATCTCTAGAGTAAATTGAAGTATTGAAACAACAATTATGCACTAAGATTAGTTCTTGAATTTGAACTTGAAAATGGCTCGAATATGTAACTTGTTTCATGGCCAAGTTCAATTGCAAACTTAGTTTTCAAAGGAACAAAATCATTGTGATGCATTTGAAAATTATAAGGCATGAGATCTATAACTATTTAGGCAATTCTCGAAAGTAGCTCGAATGACATGAATATCTCATTTTGTTTCTTGGTGGATATTGGAGCCCCCATGTGTCGAGTTATGCGCATTTTTGATATTTCTCAAGTCTTGGAGTCCTCAATTTAGGGTAGTTCTAATGACTTGCTATTGTTTAGGTCATTCATATAATAATGATATTGAGATGGACCTATGTATATGTCCTATTTTTGATTTGAGATATTTAGGACAATGACATGGCTTTCATATTTTAGTTAAAGTCATGTTCAAGAAAGCAAGTTAGTTCTTCGCTTGTTTATAAACCAAAACAATTATGTTTAAGGTTTATTATATCATACCTATTGCCTAAACTTTTGTAAAGATCATTGTGGTGATTTTATTCTCAAATTTGATTTAAAACATCAAATATTTTCTTTGTTCTTATCAATCATTGATTTTGGTCTTGCAGGTGGCTGTTTACCATCCCTAAGCCAATGAGAACAAGTTCGAGCCAAGAAGTCGAATCTTAGTTCATTCCTTTTGAAAATATAAATGTACATAATTATTCAAACGGTTATTGAGAATCTGAAAATTTATTTATTTGAGGAAATGAAACAAAATTTCATACTATTTTTTGTATTAGAGACAGGTTATTTCGAACTAGAATTCAAAATTTGGAAAGGGTCCAATAATTTAATTAAAAGTTTGTTTTGAAAAGCAACTTTTTGTAGTTGGAAAAATACATAATATTATTTTCAAAATTGAACTCAAAAAGGAAAGAAAAGTCTAGCCCGTAATTGAGTGTGACTTTTTTTGTCCAAGATTGATGAAGGTAAGTTGTAATTTGCAGCTTATTTCAACAAAGATATGAAAATGTGAGAAAACTTTCGTATATCTAATTTTGGTTAAGTTTTACTTTTTGTCATCATTGTCATATTTTGCTAATTGAAAGTGAATTTCTTTAAACTAATTAAGCACCGTAGTTTGAAAACCAATGTTTATCAAACCTAGGTTTAGTGAAGTGTTAAAATAATTTATAAAATCATTTGAATCACTTTCCAAAATATAGTCTCATTTTAAAATGAAAGTTAAGGTGAGACTTATATTTTTAATTTGAAGCCCCCAAGTGTATACTTAGGTGGCTTTTGGAATTCATGTATACATATACTAGGGGATGTTTCTCATGTTTATTTAAGACCCCAAGATTTGTATTTTCAATTTGCGGAATATTGCATATGTTTATCATAAATTGTTTGATCAAGTAACATAATTCATTATCTTGGTCAAATAATAGGAAGTGGTATTCTTCTCTTTGTCATTTAAAGTTATTAAGATGGTTCGTAATAAGCTTTGCATGACATTGATTTCGCAGCATAAATAGCGTGTTCAAATATGTAAATAGAGAGAAGTGGGGATGTCCTGGCTTTTTCAAGTACCCAATCTGAGGCAAAGAGCGGAAAAATTATACTATTTCCGAGTATTTTAGTTGTCAAATGGGGAGGGATCATCCCGACTTACCCCCTAAAAAAGAAATGAACAAAAAAGACGGATTTGTATAAAAAGGAAGGGGAATCCAACTTTCCCATAGAAGAATAAAGAAAGAAAATTAGACATGTTTTTCGAAAAGTAAGGATTATTGACTTAATATTTGAATCATCGTGATGACTTGGCAGTGAGGTATACGTGTGATAGTGATAACGATCATTTTTTTTTCATGTAGCAATCATGTTCAATCAATGTTCCTCGCTTAGAGAAGATGGAGATATCCCACACAGGCGGACATATTAGTTTCTCATGATAAGTGAGAAGCCCAATGCTCAAGAGTTGTAAAAGACATCTAAAGTTGACGTCAAGGCTGTCGATACATGAAATCAATTTATTGTATAACTCCTTTTCTTTCTAGGCAATGTATATAAAACATGAATTACCTTGGTAATAAATAGCTCTATTATTAAAAGAAAATAAGATGATTGTTGTTTTTTTAGAGTGATAGTCATCTCATTTTTCTTGGCAAAAGATATGGAAACATCGAACTTAACTTGATTCGATTGCTTTACTAAATTGGTGTCATCAAGCCAATGGCTATCAAATCATCCAAATCATTTTTTTTTATGATTTTGTAATCATAACTCAACACTTCATGCATTTTATGTATGGGCATTACTACTCAATTGTAGGTCCATATGTACAAAGGCCTAAGGTTGGCCATATTTTCATGGAATGATGATTTTGGTATATGGTTATGGTCTACCTCAAGGAGGGCCTTTCCAAGGTCGTAACGTGGTTAGGCTTGGGGTTATGAACAATGGACAAGCTCAAGTATACTCCCAAAATCCTTTACTTTTGGTGCTTATTAAATAAGAACCTTTCTGCTTTGTGTGACAACTCCTACATTAGGTGCCTTTTCCTTGTCATCTCTCCTTTTTTTTTGACAAGTTTTATTTTGGGTTTAGAACGATTTTTCTTTTTTCTTTTGCATTTGATCTTTCCTTTTGGGTTTAGACTAACTTTGTGTCCCCCTCTTATGTTTCATTCCCCTAATTTCCTATTTGTATCTTTGCACCATTTTCATCCCAAGGTATGGAATAATGTAGGTTGAATAACCAAGGTTCAATTGACGAGGCTCAAAAGGGCTGCCGAAAGATGGATTTTCTCTAAGGTTAAGAACATGGTATTATATTTATGGAGTTTCAAGTTGCCTCCCGTGTTGATGAAATCATAATATCCTTTCTTTGTGGGCCTAAGATAGGCCTCTTTTCATTCAATACATCTTGTAAGTCAAAGCTCATCAAGATTCTTAAAGTGTAGAGTATGTATGCCTTTTGATATTTCCTGTTTATATGTATACATTTTATTTAATTCAAGTCAATAACAATCAAGATAGACGTACTTGAAAATATATTTTTTATTCATTAATTAATGAGAGTACAAAATAAGTAGATTCGACATCATGAATCTCTTAGTCTATCATAAAAAACAAAGGAAATAAACAAAACAAGACCTAGGGTGCTACATCTTGAATTGTTGACAACTTCTTGAGATCGCGTCTTCAAGCTTTTTCCGTTTCTAACATAGGTGAAATCCTCTCTAATAATCAAGTCCATCTATATGATTCATGGTTTCATTTATCAAGTCCCTTTCAATTAATGTTCCCACATTATAGACTTTTTGAAATGTGTCTAAACCAAGTTATTGTAAATGACACATGTAGGGTGGAGACATATTGTCTAAGAACTTTGGGACAAGTTCATGATCTGGAGGCCTTTGTGGAATAAGAGCAACCTTTTATCTCCACCTAGAAAAGAAGTCAATGAAGCCTTCTTCTTCCCCTTGCTTAAGCAATTCGAGATCGCGCAAGGTAGTTGTGAGCTCGATGTTATCTCCATATTGGGTTAAAAACGCTTTTACAACGTCACTCCAAGTGGAAGTTTGTTTTGCATCGAGGTTATAAAACCACGATCTAGCAGTTGGGTCCAATGAAAGAGGAAAAGTACATGCATACAGGCTTGTCTCGACCCCTTTCAATGCCATGATTCCAATAAAGCTCATTAAGTGAGTTCTAGGATTGTCTGTAACCTTAAAGGTTGGCAAATCCGTAGTCAAGAACTTTCTGGGAGAGTCTTGCCACTAGGTTGTGGTGCAATCTCATAATTGAAGTACTTATTCCCTGAGTTAGCTCGAAGGACAAGTTTCTCCAAGGTCTCTACTCTTTTGGCTCTTGCTTTTTCTTGCAAAATGTTTTCTTTTTCTTTTTCTGCTTTTATTTTAGCCTTTTCTGTGTTTTATGAGCCTTCATTTGGGCTTCTTCTTCTCATAGGGCCTTTAGGTTTTGGAGTTCCTCTCTTAGTTTCTCCAATGCTGCTTTGTCACCCATGATTTGACTAGTATTCGAATGTGGAAGATGATCTAGTAATGTGTATCACGAGAAATTGAGCGCGTTCACTTTAACCTTTTCTGCCAAGCATTCAAACAAAGAACCAAAGTCAACATGATTGTTTTATATCTTTTTTTTAATCCTCGTAATACGAATTCACTTTAAGCAAGTTTGTTGATGAAGAATGTCAAAAAATTCACGAACAATCATTAATGGAATGTCATGATTTGTGTTGACTTCAACAAGGTAATCATCTAAGGATTTTACTTTAAATGAATTGTTTTCGAAAAAGGTAGAAGCGAAAGTCAAGAAAGTTGGATTGAAAATGCTCATCAAATTTTAGGAGTATTAATCAACCCGAACATACTCCTTAAAATGATCAAATATACTACAGTATTTGTTGATCATTTAGATTACAATAGAGATCAATATGGTTTTTTTATTTTTTTTAATGATTCTCATATTGCTTATCTTTAAAGGATAATATATTACTATTTGTTTAAAAAGAATGATGGCCTCCGAATGTAAAATTCAACAAATAATTAATCATTTTCTCGGTTTTATCATTCATTATTTTCTCTCTTTTTTTTAGAATAATATATATATTTTTTTGTATCATACTCTTTTTATTTTTAAGAACGACATTTGTTTTTGTTCTATTTTTCTCTTTCTTTTTTTTTTTATTTTTTATTTATTTTTGTGTGTGAGGCAATGATCCCAAATAAATTCTCGGCATTTTCTTTTTTAACCATAAAAGAGGTAAATAAATTATACTCTTAAATCATGGTTGGCCAATTACAACTAAAAAATGATGAACACGAAAATAGGCACGTTTAAGAATAAACATATTGATGACGTCCTATTAAGAGATACGAACTTCTAATGACGAACCTCATAAGAAGTAATGTCATTAGCTCGGTTATCAAGTACGTAAACGAATCATCATAATAAAAAATAGTATCGCGCGCAATTTACCGTTTTGCGCTAAGGTGGAATTCAAGAGTAGCATCTACCACATGCGTGTATTATTTTTTTAGTTTTTTTTTTTGGGTGAAAACGCAATTTTTTTTTTGATAAATTTTTTTATTTATTTTTTTTTGCGAAAACGCAAAAAAAACATGTTTTTCGAAAAAAGACGATCATAGTAAAATATAGACAACGTTGTTAGTCAAAGAGATATTTTTAGTACCTACTTAATGATTAGCCTTGAAGCGGTAATATCGTTTTCTCCGTATGATATTGCTCGTAACGAGTCAAAGTCAACGTTGAACAGTGGGCGCGCGCATGACACAGAGTTGCGCGGAGGTGCCGCGCGCAACTTCAGAACTTGCGCTTGGAGGGCGCGCACAACTTTGATAGTTGCGCGTGCCACTCGGTAGGTTCGACATTTTTTTTGCGAAAACGCAAAAAGAATGATAATATTTTTTTTTTGGCGAAAACGCAAAAAGAACAATAATTTTATTTTTATTTTTATTTTTATTTTTTTGTCGAACCATAATTTTTGCGAATTTTTTTTAAATATATATCTAGGTAACAAGTTGGAATTAGTTAGATTAGACACGAAGCACATATTCATGTAGTCACATAAGCACATAAAAGAAACCGTCAACGCATACAATGTCATTCTAAGGTCAAGGCTTGGGTGTCCAAGGGTACCATATCTTAAGAAACGATGCACAAATCAATCACTCAACGTGTTGACTTATGACATTGCCCTCTCAACATTTTGTTGACGATATGGGTGGGATGATTGTTATTGCTTTCGGGATAGAAGCCTAGTGTTGGCAACCCCTAGTCAATGAGCCAATCCCCAATGGTTAAACTGTGCTATGATTATGCATGATGCAATGTTTCTTGTTCGGTTTTTACTTTTGTGAAAAAGGAAGATATTATGCGTTTGAGTCTCGCTCTCTAACTAGAGATTATCCAAGTTAGTTCTCACCTTACAATCCATAGGCAACCTAGTGTTAGAAACCTTGAATCATAACTACGAACTAATCTTGTAACCTCTAATTCCCCAGCGGAGTCGCCACTGTTAGGAGGGTGAACCCATCGTAAGGAGGTCCTTCCTTAGATGCTCATTGGCCCTTAGAAGCCTAGGAATTTATGTTAGGGTGTATTAGGATTTGAATTCCTGACTGTTTGGGAGACCTTGAATTAGAAATGATACTCTCATCACGTTTTTTTGTAAGAAACAAGTAGGAGTCGCCAATGAGTTTTAGGAAAACTCATAAACCTCGTTCATGCCTTTCTTCCATGTGGAGTTCATGGAATAATTAGCACAAATCATAATTTTACCAATGCCCAAGTTGGTCTACATAAGCCACAAATGAGTTCGGGAGCGAGGGTACTAAAATAACGTTTCTTTTAGGGAGGAATCGCTGTTCTAGCCCTAGTACGGCCTCTACTAGCTCTTCCTTTATCACAATTTCATTATTGAACAATATATGCAACGTGATACCTAAATACTAAGTTAGTTGATTTTATTTACAAGCATTAATCACATAGGAATTACATTGCAAAAGTCGTTATTCTTATTTAATCAATATTCGTGAAAGAACAACAATATTCGCCTTGCCTTAAGTGGTAAAACAACAATTAATTATTCAAATTTTAGTCTTGATTAACGAAAGAATACTATATAAATTAATTAATTAAAATTTTGTTTAAAGTGATCAAACAACACTAATTAATCAATTAATTAAAGTTATGTAAACAACAAAAGAAAAGTGATTTATCTAAGTGCTCAGGAAACTAACCGTTCTTCTTTTATGTTAAATCTCCGTTTTAATGTGTTTATGGACTTTTTTTATTCTTCGTACTGTTGTAGCCAAGCCTAACAACTTGGTTATGGACATTTCTTTGGTTCAAGATGTAGCATCATGTTTTGGTGCTATGCATTCTATCCTTGGGCAGCAAGATATTCAACCCCTTGAATTTCTTGTTGTTCTTATTAACTAGTTTATTCTAGTTCTTTTTATGCTTTGAATAAATTGTAAACTTTAGTCATTTTAAGTTTGCAAATTAGTTATATTTTTTTTTAGTTCTTTTTAGCTGATTTTAGTTCGAAAATTATTGTCACATTCACACAAAAGTACAAGTGCAAAGATACATCAAAATGGCAGCCATTTAAGCTTGGAATCCGAAATTCTTTTACAAGGAATTTCAAAGCTTTAACTTGGGTGTTACAATCAGCATCAATGAGGAGTTACAAGCTTTCATTTGAGTCTTCAAGTGGCCGTTTATTTCAGCCAGCAACTGGTACATTCAAGAGGCGTCCAAGTACATCCTTGACCACATACATTCAAGCTTAATTCAAGGCTTGAAACAAGGAGGAGTTACACTTCACTTGCTGTTTGAATTGGGCGTGAAAAGGGGAGCTGTTTCATCTCCAAGCTGCTGCTTTGTGGGCGTGAATCAAGGGGGTGTTATACTCTCTTGTTTCTGATTTTATTTCACTCATAACTTGGAGGTTACAAACCGCCATTTGCTCTTGATGTATCTAGTTAAGTAAGGCTTCTTTTATTAATGTATCTAGGCTACAAAAACTGATATGTACTTAGTTTGGACGTGTAACAAGTGAGCTAAAAGCCACTTAATTCAGCTTGTACTTAAGATGTTTGCTCACTATAAATAGCAAGCAAATGTGAATGAAAAATCAGATTATTGCAAACAAAAAAAAAGACTTGTCTTACATTCGTTTCTTGGATTAGAAACAAAACCTGAAATTCTTGGATTTGGAATTTCGTTTCCTTTGCTTAGTTAGCTAGTTTAGGCTACTAGTTGGCTTGTGATCTTAGGAACCCAAAACGTTTCTTAGTGGTGTGACTTTATCTGAGAAGCTTTTGGTTCTTTAGCCTTATCTATCCCTTGGTTTATCCCTTGTGTATTTCGAGTGTTACTCCAAATATACAACATTTGGCGCTAGAAGGAGGGGGGTCTAGCAAACAAATACCCAAACACAATACCCCAAACACATACCCAAACACAAACCATGGCCGACATCCCACCCCCTAATTGGCAAGAATATGTCAATAAGGTTGCACAAGAGAAAGAAGATATGGAGCAACGAATGCAATATTTGCAAGGTCAGTTAAGAGACCTTTCTATTAAGTTGCGCCATCAAAAAGAGGGTTTTACCAATCATAGTGATGAAGAAGTGAGTGAATCTAATTTCAATCACAATGATAGACCTTATCATGAAAGAGAAAGGTCACGGCCTAACAATGACATTAAGGCTGACATTCCGGAGTATGATGGCAAACTCGATGCTGATGAGTTTGTAGAATGGCTTAGAACGGTGGAGAGAGTGTTTGATTACAAGCAAACACCGGAAGAAAAGAAGGTGAAAATTGTAGCCTTGAAGTTGAGAAAATATGCCTCAACTTGGTGGGCTAGCGTGTGTGCCAAAAGGGAAAGGCAAGACAAAGAGAAAGTGAGATCGTGGATCAAGATGAAGAAGTTGCTGAAACAAAAGTTTCTTCCCACATACTATGTGCAAGAAAACTTTTCCAAGTTCCACAACCTCAAACAAGGTACAAAATCAGTAGAAGAATATGCTAGGGAGTTTGAAGGGTTTGTCATGAAATGTGGAGTAGAGGAAGATGAACCTCAAACATTGGTGCGCTTTTTGGGAGGGCTTGACCCAAAAATAGCCAATGTGGCCGAACTACATCCTTACTCTACCCTTGAAGAGCTCATTATCTTAGCACATAAGATTGAGCAGCAACAAAAAGCAAGAGGCAAAAGTGAATCATCACGTTTTGCATCTCAAACCTCATTTCCCCAAACAAAGCAAACATCCAATTTCCCACCTTTAAACCCAACGTCCAATCAGCCTACTTCTAAACCACCTTCACAAAACACCCAAGATTCCAACCCAAAACCAGCCCCAAGAAGATGTTTTCGGTGTCAAGGCCTTGGACATTTGGCTAGTGATTGTCCAAATAAAAGGATTGTCACTTTGATTGAGCATGAAGAGGAGGATGAATTAGAAAATGAAGTGGACAGCAACCTTGAGGAGAATGATGAGTATGCGTGTCTTGGACCAGACGAAGGAGAATGCTTGGTGGTTCGACGCACACTTAGCAATATGGTTGGCAAAGAAGGAAGTTTGCAACGTGAGTCAATCTTTCACACTCGTTGCACCATTGGTGGAAAGGTATGTTCATTGATTATTGATGGAGGTAGTTGTACCAATGTAGCTTCACAAGTAATGATAGACAAGCTGAAACTTAAAACCGTTCCTCACCCTAAACCTTATGCGATTCAATGGTTAAATCATGGTAAAGGGATTCAAGTAACACAACAAGTCTTGTTATCATTTAGCATTGGTAAAACTTATGAAGAAGAATTGTGGTGTGATGTTATACCTATGAATGCATGTCATATTTTACTTGGTAGACCTTGGTTATTTGATAGGCGTGTGATGCATGATGGGTATAAAAACACATATTCCTTCACTAAGGATGGACGGAAAATACTTCTTACCCCCCTAAACCTCAAAAACGATCACCCCATATCCACACCCCCTACTTCCCTTACCACTCTCATAAAATCAGAAATGCATGAGTATAAAGCTCACAAACAATTCATTTTAAGCCAACTTGATGCCCCTTCCAAACCGTCACAAGAAGAGCCACACCCACTCCTCACCCCTCTTCTCAAAACCTTTTCCTATGTTCTCCCCGAAGACATTCCCCTTGGCTTACCCCCAAAACGTGACACACAACACAAAATTGATCTTGTTCCCGGTTCAATGCTCCCAAACAAACCAGCCTATGCAACTTATGATGCTACTCCTGTTGCTAACTTGTTTTTCAATGAGATTGTTCGTTTACATGGTATACCTAAATCCATGGTGAGTGATCGTGATCCAAAATTTCTAAGTCATTTTTGGCTTACTTTATGGAGGAAGATGGGCACGAAATTGAACTTTAGCACTTCAAGTCATCCTCAAACAGTTGGTCAAACCGAAGTGACTAATAGCACTTTGGGACCCTTGCTGCGGTCTTTGGCTACTAAACGTCCCAAGCAATGGGAAGAGATGCTTTACTATGATGAGTTTGAAGAGTTGCCGAGTTTGAGGGCAAACTCTTTTCAAGAAGGGGGGAATGTTGTAGCCAAGCCTAACAACTTGGTTATGGACATTTCTTTGGTTCAAGATGTAGCATCATGTTTTGGTGCTATGCATTCTATCCTTGGGCAGCAAGATATTCAACCCCTTGAATTTCTTGTTGTTCTTATTAACTAGTTTATTCTAGTTCTTTTTATGCTTTGAATAAATTGTAAACTTTAGTCATTTTAAGTTTGCAAATTAGTTATATTTTTTTTTAGTTCTTTTTAGCTGATTTTAGTTCGAAAATTATTGTCACATTCACACAAAAGTACAAGTGCAAAGATACATCAAAATGGCAGCCATTTAAGCTTGGAATCCGAAATTCTTTTACAAGGAATTTCAAAGCTTTAACTTGGGTGTTACAATCAGCATCAATGAGGAGTTACAAGCTTTCATTTGAGTCTTCAAGTGGCCGTTTATTTCAGCCAGCAACTGGTACATTCAAGAGGCGTCCAAGTACATCCTTGACCACATACATTCAAGCTTAATTCAAGGCTTGAAACAAGGAGGAGTTACACTTCACTTGCTGTTTGAATTGGGCGTGAAAAGGGGAGCTGTTTCATCTCCAAGCTGCTGCTTTGTGGGCGTGAATCAAGGGGGTGTTATACTCTCTTGTTTCTGATTTTATTTCACTCATAACTTGGAGGTTACAAACCGCCATTTGCTCTTGATGTATCTAGTTAAGTAAGGCTTCTTTTATTAATGTATCTAGGCTACAAAAACTGATATGTACTTAGTTTGGACGTGTAACAAGTGAGCTAAAAGCCACTTAATTCAGCTTGTACTTAAGATGTTTGCTCACTATAAATAGCAAGCAAATGTGAATGAAAAATCAGATTATTGCAAACAAAAAAAAAGACTTGTCTTACATTCGTTTCTTGGATTAGAAACAAAACCTGAAATTCTTGGATTTGGAATTTCGTTTCCTTTGCTTAGTTAGCTAGTTTAGGCTACTAGTTGGCTTGTGATCTTAGGAACCCAAAACGTTTCTTAGTGGTGTGACTTTATCTGAGAAGCTTTTGGTTCTTTAGCCTTATCTATCCCTTGGTTTATCCCTTGTGTATTTCGAGTGTTACTCCAAATATACAACACGTACCTTCAAGGACTTCAATGGAATCAATTAGGGTTTGAAAGTATTTGGGAAGAGAGAAGAAAAAGTAGTATGATAGTAAGAGAAGTTGAGAGATAAGGGTTTTGAGAATATTAGGGTTTTAATTCTGATTTTTTCGGTCCTCGTAATGCTGAACGAAGACCCCTATTTATAGGAGTAGGGATCTAGGTTTAGGGTTTTAGAGCCATGCCGTCAGGTGGCATGCGCATCTCTCTGAGTCGCGCTGGGTGCCGCACGCATCTTTATGAGTCGCGCGCGCAACTGATTGAGTTGCGATGGTTTGCGGTTTGCTTTATACGAAAACGCGTTTTTAAAACTTCCATAACATTTGATTGTAGAGTCAAATTAAGGCATGTGAGATATCATTGAAAATCTCTGAATGTCTACTTTTCAATGCCGTTAGAATTTCTACTTTTCAATGCCGTTAGATATCATTGAAAATCTCTGAATGTCTACTTTGAAATTTGTTATGGATAAAAAATTATGGCCGTTGGAATGCAAGGGTGTCAGTTTTAGGGCCCGGTTTAGTGTTTTGATCATAACTTCTTCGTTTTGGCTCGGAATTGGGATTATAATATACCGTTGGAAAGATATTTGAAAGGGCTATCCATTTGTATAGGCCTTGCATGGGAATTTGATAGTTGGTTCATCTGTTTGGCTCGTTTTTTCAACAATGTAGGTTCCATTGGATCCAATCATTGCATTTAACGCATTTAAGTCCGTTATTAATCAAGTTTAAACATGTATGAACACGTTTTAGACCTTATTAGTAATTGTATAAGGCTCTAAGATAACTTAGTCTCAAATATGGGTTTTAATTTACTTTATAATGCTTTTCGTAGTCCATAAATACTTCAACTTTGATCTAACATGAAGAACGGATTTTTGTAACATCATCGCACTTCCTTTCTAGACAAGAGACCAAAAGTAGGTGTCTACAGAAAGGAATTAGAGAGTGAGCGATTCTTAGGTTAGCTCCCTCTTTTTGAGGAAGTTTAACCATCCAAAATTTGGCCACTCGCCGAATTCCGCTATCTATCCCTAAAATTTGGCAAGTTTCTTGGTCGTCAAATTTTGTTGGAAGGATTTTTCACCCGAAACTTTAAACCCCTGATTAAATCCAAGTACATGTTTAAGCAATTCCAAATAATTCAAACACAACTAACAAATAATTCCAACACACAATTTCACAATTTAAATCAAATTCACACAAATTTCATGCACAAATTCACCAAACTCGTGCAAATGCAAGTATTCAATCACAATTCACTTACTCCAACAATTAATCACAAATTTCTACCAAATAATTCTCAAGAGCAAATAAATTTGTTTTAATTCACCTAATCATGCAACTAATTACACAATATTTATGAAATAAACAAATTTAGGAGATTTGATTAATGAAATTTAAGAAGAGAAGAAAATTATACCAATTAGAGTATGAAAATACTCTAGATTTCGTCAAAAGTACCTAAATTATCTTCTTCTCTACCAATATTCACCTTTTTGCTCTTTGTTTTTAAATTTCCAATCCGTGGGTCTTCAAATTTGTGCTTAAATTTGTGAAAAAGTATGAATTTTGGAGAGAGAATTTGATAGAGATTAAGAATCTGTGAATTTTGAGTGAAGAAAGTTGGGATTTGATGATGATATTTGTAAACACAAATTTTAAATCTTCAAAATAAAGATTTAAAATAAATGAAACAAAGTGTTAATTTTATTAATATGATAATATTGGGTACAATCTCTAATTTTGTCCTCTGATTCGATCTACACTTAGCTTTGACTTTCACGTAATTCATGAATTGATTTGATTTTCTAACGAGGGTCGTCTAGACTTGATCTCGATCGAAGATTTGATGCAGAACTTTGACTTATTGTTGATGTAGACCTTTGACGTGTTGTTACTGTTGACCTTTAACTTGTTTTTTAGATGGAGACCCGATGAGGCTTAATCTCGATCAATGACTATTTGATGTAGAGGTTGAACAGATGTTCTTGATGATTTGATTCCTTCTTTCTTTTGTGTTGAGGGCCGTTGAGGCTTGATCACTTCCACGAGTGATCTTCTAGATTAGATCGGCACGTCGAATGCTTGTTGTTCTTCTTCTAGGTTTTGAGAGGATTTCTTTAGAGAAGTTTAGAGTATTTGATGAGAGGTTTTCTCTGGAGAGGTTTAGAGTATTTGAGAGGTTTTCTCTGTATCTTGATTCTCTTTGTTTTCTCTCTAGTTTTCCTCTCTTTGTTGTTCTCTTCTCTTTTAGGTTTTTTCCTCCTCTCAAATGGTTTTCTCTCTAGTTTTCCTCACTTAGTTGTTCTCTTCTCTTTTAGGTTTTTTTCCTCCTCTCAAATGAAATAGAGAGAGCTCTATTTATAGAGTAAGTGACTCTTAGGTTTAGGGTTTGATGTACATGGAGATGGGCCTGCTTGATCATTATAACACATTTTTAATGGGTTTTAACTATTAAATAAACAATTTAATTAAAATAACTTAAATGGGCTAATTTAATTTATTCACCCAATTTAATTAATTTAAATAAATAGTCAAGCAATCATAGGGTCAATAATTTGAACTTGACTCGTATATATCCAATGTGGCACATGTATAAATTTAATGAGCCTACAAATTGCCCCCTTCGAGATCGGTTACGTACACGACTTTGGAGTATTTGATCGTGATCGGGCTCGAATTTCTTTTTATAAACAAATTGAGTTAATTTTAGTAGTAAACAAAATTTGGCTACTAGCAAACTGCAATAATCACCTCAATTCAATATGCTGAGCTACTTTTTTTTTGTGAAACAACGATATTCATGGCTTTGGAGATAAACAAAGATGCGCAACTTCATAATTTTTATCTTTTTCTTTTAGGGATTTTGTTCTTAGCTTTTGACAATGTAACAAACTCACATCATCAAACCTTAAGTGCCCAATGACAGGGTATTTGGCTGGCTTTATCTTCTTAAAAAGAGATGTTGGAGATAAGCTTCGATCAAACCCAAAAAATGCTCAACAACTAGATAGGTTTTACTCCAAAGTTTTTCTTTTTGAAAGTTGCATCTCTTATGGCTATAAATATATCCCTGGTGGTGAAGGTATCCACTACACTGGTCAAGTTCGTTGAAGTCGCCATAGGTATCTTGCTACCGACTTACATTCTAGCACCCCGCCATATCAATGTCAGACTTTATGCTAGTAGCCATGAAGAAACAACTAGGCATATTCAAGGGAAGATGAGTCTTGAGTCTCTTGACGCCTACACGAGAAGGAGCCATCAAGCAAGCCATGCCATGTTAGCTACTTGATTCCACGGAGGTGCAGACTAGCCAAGTCCACGCCACAACAACTGATTTGATGTCACGCTGCAACAGTTACTTTGATGCCACACTAGAGGGAGCTACCAAGATATGCCACACCACCTACGACTCTGATGCCATGGAGGAGCCGCTAGAGCCATGCCACAGAACTCGTTGTCTTCGTGATGCCTTGGTGATGATATTTTTTTGGCAGGCTTGTGATCTTTCTTAGAGGCATTGGAGCTATCATTTCTTCACGTACGGAGTCATGTATCAAGCCTCGTAACTCAAACCTCGACACCTTGAAGTTGGCATCACATTACGAGATTTGACATCGAAGAGCTATATTCTCGAGCCTCACAACCGAACCTTATCTTGAAGTCTTGGAGGTGGATACTTGTGCGTCGCAACACGACCTTGACATATTAGAGCTGCATACAATCGTACATGGAGCCACACAGCCTAAACTTACGTATTGGAGCTGTACTCGGGCCTCGTAGAGTCATGAATGTGTGCACATACAAACTCAAATATTTAGCTTCTATCCAGCCTACATTCATGAATAACCAAAAGACATTTGCACTATCACACCATACATATTGCATCTATATGTTTTGTCTTCCATGTGTCAAAATTTCAAGCAAATCAGACCATGTTTGCCCATCCGATCGACTGTTTGATCAAAGCTGCTCAAAGAATTTTGTGGCTGCGATATGATGTTGTGCGACTTGCTTCTGCATTTTTTTTTTGTAAAATTATGATGATGATCATGATTATGACGATCATAAACTAATGACATCCATATGACTTTCCTTTCCTTTTTTTTCTGTTTTTTTGTTTTTTTTTTCTAATTGAAAATTGATTTTGTTATTTGTATTAATAAATGACTATCATGCTTCATGATCACTTTGGCAACCATTTTTACGATCTTCAAGAACTTTGGTGGAATGGTGCTTGGTAGCTTCATTCCATCAATCTTCATGATTTGTCGGCAAAGTATTGGTGCTTGACAACTTTCTCCAATCTTCAAGAACTTTGCTTGGTAGACCGGTGCTTGGTAGCTTTCTCCGATCTTCATGTTCAACACTTTGAGTTAGTGATCTCTTGTGCTTAGAAGCTTTCTCCGGATCTCAAAAAGTTTTGTGGACTGCTGGTGCTTGGAAGCTTTTTCCAAACGTCCATGTTCGATCAATTTACGAATCTCCAGTGCTTGCAGCTTTCTCTAGATCTTCAAGTAAACTTGGTGAAGTATTGGTGCTTGCACGAGGTGAAAAAAGGGATTTGGTAGCGGTTCAAACCCGGTCTAAGGCATCGGTTTGAACCGCTGCTTATGTGAGGGGTGCCAAATACCCGCCTTTTTAGCACCGGTTCAAAACCGGTGCCCTATACCCAATTTGGCACCGGTTAATCGGTGCCTTTAACTATTTTGGGCACCGGTTAACCAGTGCCTAAAATAGTCTCCCACCATTTTTTTTTGGGTAGTAGCTAGTTTTGGCATCGGTTAACCGGTGCCTTTTTACTCAATTATTTATTATTTTTTTTCCAATTTTCGTGCAATAATATTTAAAAAAAAAACTTGTTTCCAGCAATAATAATAACTTGTAATTCCAGCAATTATATTAAATAAAATAATTAATAATATTATTATTATAATTACTAATAATGATAATATTATTAGTTATTACAATAAGATACAAAAATAATATTAAAAACAAGAATTCAATTATATATATAGATATAAATATTCCCAAACGCAATACATTAAAAAAAAAGTGTTACATATATATACAAATAATAGTAAGTAAATATATAATGAATAATAATATATATAGTTCAAAAGTTAACATAAATAATTTACAATTAAAATGCCATTTACATGTTGAAGGTGATAAAAGACGTCAACATGTCACGAACTTCATTAAGCTCCTTGATTGTCAACGGACCATCCTTTTGGACCTTGCAAAACTTGAAATACAAAAACATTATGTTAGAATTAATTAATTAGGCAAAACAATATGTATTTTATCAAATATTACCTATATGACTTCTATGTAGCCCATTTCCTACATTAATTATCAAATGAACTATTTCTTTCTCATAACATGTCAATGTTGGGTAGTTGTATGCGTCTAAGCCCTAAAATTGAATCAACAGAGCATTTTATTAAGATTTATGACGCTTTTTACTCAAAATGGCCCGAATATGGCCTATATGACTTTACTTTGCCCATTTCCTACTTTTCTTATTAAATGAACTTTATTTATCTCATAAAATGTCAATATTATCTAGTTATAGGTGTATAAGGTAAGAAATCACATCAAAAGAGCATATTAACACAAAATGGCCCAAATATGGCCCATATGACTTCTATTCAGCCCGTTTTCTACCTTTCTTGTCAAATGACCTTTTTATTTCTCATAACATGTCAGTGTTGGGTAATATTAGGTGTATAAGGAAAGAAATCACATCAAAAAAGCATATTAACACAAAATGGCCCAAATATGGCCCATATGACTTCTATTCAACCCATTTTCTACCTTTCTTGTCAAATAACATGTCAGTGTTGGCTAATATTAGGTGTCTAAGGCTAAAAATTACATCAATATAGCATTTCATTAAGTTTTAGGACTTACCTCATCAAGCTGTTGAGTGTCCGTACAATGAGTCACAATGTCAAGCATGAATCTCATCACATACAAAGCACAATCAAGTCCATTCTCTTGTTGTGCGCACTAGCATATGACAAACAAATCACATCAGTGAAACATGCAAAGGAAATTAGCAAATATTTACTAACATAGATTTTGAAGATAATCACAATATCATGTAAATTACCAACGGTGACTTCCATGTTGGACCCTTTGGAGCACGATAATGTAGCTTCTTCATAACACTGTAGTAAAAAAAGTACATTCAAATTTGATTAGTCGTATGAATACTAAATTAGTTATTATTAGCAATAATCAACACTAGGTAGCTATATATATTTACTTTTGCAATATAGACTTCACGAGCCACTTCTCCGATGATCGAGCTGAATTAAGGTGATAAATTGTATTATTGGAATTATAAATCACCATGAGGCTCCAATGCTCCCTACATTAGTTCACAATAGAAAAGAAAATTAATATTTAGGAGTCAACATATAATGTGGCCAAATCAATTGAATTTGACATGGTTAGACTTACTCTTTATAACATGGGGCGAATATGAACTTGTCTCCCGCACGCGCTGATTCCTTAATACTTTGCTCAGCATAGTACAACACGTCATGGGGGTTGCCTATGATTCTAGTAGTGGATAACTGCTCGGGGCATAACCACCCAACTTTACAAGGAGAATCAGTTTCAGTTAAGTACTCCTGTAGTGCTCTGCGTGCATGAACATTGAATAATTAATCACATGTATGATAATCACCATCAATTTGAATAATAACTTGGAAAAAAGTGTAGATTATGTGGGAATTGAAGTACCTCATGAATGTTTAAATGAGGGAAATGTTAAGCTTTGCACCACGTAGAAATTCCTTCACATCTTCTTTGCTGATCCATGCAACTGCATCCTCATCATAGTGGAACATTGCCTTAGGAAGTGCAACTTCCATGGGATCGACCAAATGACAAGCACGGTTGTGAAGAAAGGTCATGTCAGCAGAGAGCGATTGAAGAACATTGTCTTCAACTAGTGGAGTAGGTTGCATGGGTGAACCTTTTGAAGAGTGCAACTTCGACGCTTGTTCACTCTTGGACCTTTGTTCACTTAGCTTCTTCTTAGGTTGATCAATTCTTTTAGGTTTTTCCACCCTCTTTCTCTTTAAAGTTTTGCTTCCATGCGAAATCTGAAATAGTTTGAGAAAGAATAAGTTTATAAGTTGAGAAATGAAGAAAATTGCTTTATTTTGATGAAATGGGCCCAAAAACTTTAGAACTTTGCTTCTTTTATTTAATTTCAACACATAATCACTTATAAATATGTAATTATGATATGGTTTGAGAATGAATAAGTTTATAAGTTGAGAAATGAAGAAAATAGGCAAATGAGAAGCCATTTCGGCTCAAAATGGCTTTATTTTGATGAATCGGACCCAAAACCTTAGAACTTAGCTTCTTTTATGTAATTTCAACTGACAATCACTTATATATATGTAATTATGATATGTTTTGAGAATGATAAGTTTATAAGTTGAGAAATGAAGAAAATAGGCAAAGGAGTAGCCATTTTGGCTCAAAATGGCTTTATTTTGATGAAATTGGTCCAAAAACTTTGAACTTTGCTTCTTTTATGCAATTTCAACTCACAATCACTTATAAATATGTAATTATGAGATTTTTTGAGAATGAATTAGTTTATAAGTTGAGAAATGAATAAATTAGGCAAGTGAGTAACCATTTAGGCTCAAAATGGCTTTATTTTGATGAAATGCGCCAAAAAACTTAGAACTTTGCTTCTTTTATGCAATTTAAACTCACAGTCACTTATACATATGTAATTATGATATGGTTTGATAATGAATAAGTTTGCAAGTTGAGAAATGAAGTAAATAGGCAAGTGAGAAGCCTTTTTGGCTCAAAATGGCTTTATTTTGATGAATTGGACCCAAAACCTTAGAACTTAGCGATTTTTATGTAATTTCAACTGACAACCACTTATAAATATGTAATTATGAGATGTTTTGAGATGCAAGGAGTTTATAAGTTGAGAAATGAAGAAAATAGGCAAGTGAGAAACCTTTTCGGATCAAAATGGCTTTATTTTGATGAATTGGACCCAAAACATTAGAACTTAGCGATTTTTATGTAATTTGAACTGACAACCACTTATAAATATGTAATTATGAGATGTTTTGAGATGCAAGGAGTTTATAAGTTGAGAAATGAAGAAAATAGGCAAGTGAGAAGCCTTTTTGGCTCAAAATTGCTTTATTTTGATGAATTGGACCCAAAACCTTAGAACTTAGCTTCTTTTATGTAATTTCAACTGACAACCACTTATAAATATGTAATTATGAAATGGTTTGAGAATGAATAAGTTTATAAGTTGAGAAATGAAGAAAATAGGCATGCGAAAGCCATTCCGCCGAGTTTTTTTTTTTAAAAAAAAAAGAAAATTGCACAATTTTTTTTTTTAAAATACGCAAGTTCCGCCAAACTAGAACACCAGAGGGAGCCGCCCCTGCTGCCGAAACAGCGAAGGTAGCCTGCGCCAAGGCCACACCAGCCCCGGCAGCCGCCTGCCAAGGTTGTAGCAGCCTCAGCAGGCGGATGCCACGGCTGCTGCAGCCTCGGCAGCAGCCTGCCTGGGTTGCTGAAGCCTCGGCAGGCGACTGCCATGGCTACAGCAGCCTAGGCAGCTGCTGCCGAGGCTACAGCAGCCCAGGCAGCCGCTGCCAGGGCTGCTGCAGCCAAGGCAGCCGGCTGTCGGGGCTACTTCAGCCACTACAATTGCTCCTAGGGCTGCGTGATTCCAATGCTGGAGCAGCCCCGGCAGCGGCTGCCGAGTCCGGAGCTGCCTGGGCAGCGACTCCCGAGGTCTGAGCTACCCAGGCAGCCGCTCCGGAGGCCGAAGCAGCGCAGGGAGCACCAGGCGAGGCCGCCGCTGCCTCGGCATCGGAGATGGGGGCCGGGGATTCGTGCTATTTCGGCAGTTTTATTTTTAGAGTGCCTAACGGTTACTTAAAACTTAAAAAATAGAGAAATAAATAATTTACTTCCTTATTAATCAACTTGACCCATGCACGTGGCCATTCAACGAAGCTACCTATAGCTTGCCAAAGCTTTGTTATCTCAACCTCCTCTATCGGTACGGGTAGTGGGATGTCTTCGAACCCCGCAACCACTGAATCGATCCCAACCTAGTAATGACGTGGCCCCGCCGTAGCACCCGTCGTCGCTTGGGAACTGCCATACGCCACCCAACTTAACGCCATACTATTTGCATGCCCCGGGGCTAGAAGTGCACACCGGGTGTCTTGCTACACAAGTATATATATATAAAGAAGATAGTTAAATTGGACTTTTACAACAACATAGATAATATAACAAAATTCATTAAGGTAGAAGGTTACAAATCACCTATAACTCTGGATATTCATGCGGTGTTGGATTATCAAGCTCCCTCGAGTCCGCATGTGTAGGAGTAGGAACCTGCAATAGTACATCAATCATGCCACCTCAAATCTCAATTAACTCAGTATTTTAAAACTTTTAATAACCCAATTGATTTTACCTCAGGTGGCACATCTTCACCACGTATCTCATCTCCTCCATGTCTATCACCTTCTCCTTGTCCTTTTGGTTAAGAACATGAGTCGACTGGGGTACTCGCGAGGAACGGCAAAGTTGGTAAGTTCATCTGCTTCGCCCAAGCATTGAATTCACCTACTAACTCGTTGTGTACTTGTTCCTTAATTGATGCCACTTTGGCATCCAACTCTCCCGGTGAGTTAACACTGGCTCGAGATCTACCCGATTTTGGGTATTCTAGACCCATCACCTTTTGCCATCTAAGCAATGACCCTCCCGAACCTACTACTCGTCCTGGATGGTATGGCCTTCCCAAAGCCATGGTGAAAGGGTCATTCTCCACACTTAGTTCAAATTTTCCCTCCACTAGCTCTTAAGTGTGCTCAAGCTATAGCAAAAGGAAAAATGAGGTCAGTAAAACAGTTAATGGTTTGTATAGTGATTTAGATGCAAAAGTGACTTAAAATTCAATAATTCATAGGTAACTTACAAGCTTATCTGCCATTTTTTTGGCTTCCGGACCCTTGATGACCCATTTTCCGGTTTCCTTATCAAACGTATAGAGAGAACAAAAGAAATCACCGGCACGACTCACCAAAGTAGTGATCGTGGAACTAGAGGGTTCCTTTGATGCTACTAGAAGCGATTTAGGGTATAAACCCGAATCGACCCACTCAGGTCTCTTTTCACCAAATGTCTTAGGCCCCATACGATGGACGTATTCCTTCATTTCTGCATTCTTTTTATTTTGCTCTCGAAGTTCCTACAAAACTAAAAATGTTAGTATCATTGCTACAAAAAGAGTCAAGCTATTATTCAATTGAGATCAGATTTACACAAACTTACAATGGCTTTCTTTTGAGTCTTCATTCTAACGAACTCTTCCCAATCATCTTTTGACACGGTCGGCCATATTTTCCACGGGAGAAGGTCATCCTCATCAGCATTCTTCTTCTTTGATTTCTTCTTCTTCTTGTAGATCCACCCATTAGTCAAGTTGGTCTTAAAGCCTCTGAATCTTTCCGCTAATAAAGATTCAAACACCCTTTTCTTCTCGGGATCATTAGGAATAGAAAACAGCCTCTACAAGCACAAATTAAAACCGATTATTAGTTTCTATTTAGTAACAACCATAAGGTTAAGGTTTCTTAAATTATCTAAATGTGCCAAAAACACACTTACCCTTGTATCATCCCAAAATGTTTGAATCAAACCCGGAGGTACTTGCCGCATTACAAGTGTAATGGGGATTTTTCGCGCACACATGCCAACTTGATTAGCATATTGTCGTCGCCATTTGGGCCCGGGTTGGCCGTTGTTGTCATACTCCAAGACCATGGGACCGTCTGGTTTCTTAAAGCTTCTCGTCGGACCCCTTCTTTTTCTTTGAGCCCGTGCCTTCCCCCCCCCCCCCCCCTCCACCACTCGTGTTGTTTTGATCTTGTCCTTAGCCATGAGTTTCATGAGTCAGGTTCTCACCAACAATGTCACGTGCTGTATTTTCAATAGGCGGTGCACGTTCAGCTGAAATTTCAAATTCTTCAAGCCTACGCTCGAACTCATCTTGAGCCTGATCCTCCGGCTCACCCAAGTCATCCTCCTTATTCACATCATAAGTCTCATCATCGTCCTCGTCCTCATCCTCGTACTCGTCCTCATACTCATCATTGTCAATGTCCTTTACACAATGAGGGTCATGATCGTCCGCCATGAAATATAAGCACCTGTCAAAGCAATCATAAAACAATAATAGTGTATAGTAAAGTATATGCATGATAGTTCATACACAAAACAAAGGAGTTGGGTTAAGTAGAAGCTATTTAAGCCATTTTCACCTACTTATGGTCCTATAACCTTGTATATGCATAATAATGAGTACACTTAGGAAATTTCAAACTACAAACATGTTAAATAAAATGAATATAGGTTGTTAGAATGAATAAAAGTTAGTTCATACACAAAACAAAAGAATTGGGTTAAGTAGAAGCTATTTAAGTCATTTTCACCTACTTATGGTCCTACAACCTTGTATATGCATTATAATGAGTACACTTAGGCAATTTCAAACTGCAAACATGTTAAATATAATGAATATAGGTTGTTAGAAAGAATAAATGTTAGTTCATACACAAAACAAAAGAATTGGGTTAAGTAGAAGCTATTTAAGCCATTTTAACCTTCTTATGGTCCTATAACTTTGTATATGCACACTACTACAAAATTGGCCGAAGAGACCCGTCCAAATTAGCCAAAGAGACTGCCTTAGAGGCGGTCTCTAGCACAGCGGTCTCTTTTGCAAAGAGACTACTTTATTAGAGGCAGTCTCTAGAATGAGAAAGCTAGACCGCCTCTTTAAGACAAGCGGTCTTAATTTTAAGAATATTTAGACACCTAGTATTTCTTATAAGATCTAACTTCATATGATGTGAGCGATATCAACAAAAAGTATTAGATCTGATTATATATATATAAAAGAAGTGGGCGAAAAAAATGTAAAGAACGAAATAAAAGGGTATAAAAAAAATAAAAAAAAACCTCCAAACGAAATTGTAAACACACAAAAATGGTGAAAAAAAGTTTTAAAAATGTAAACATTAAGAAGCCAAAAAAACAAACAAACAATCTACTATCATGACTAAACGAAAAAATAAAGCAATAATTATAAGAAATTAAGATTTTTCATTAAAAACGAAAAATTGTAAGATCAAAACTTAATAGCGAAAAATAATACAAAACTCACCTTGGCACTAGATCTCGAAGTTTTGACATGATGAGTGAATATAACTTCTTGAAATTGAGAAAGACATGAAAGAAATTAAAAAGTATAAGCTTAGAAAAAAATAAAGGATGAAATCTATATTTCGATTATGTTGTGCGAGATTCTCTATAGAATCCAAAAAAATGAGTAAGAAAACTGTGTTGAGAGGAGGGAGAAGAAAGATAAAGAAAAAAAAAGAGATAAGATGAGAGGGTGAAAATGTGTGGTTGTCACCCGAGATTTGAGAAGATAGCACGAGATGGGCGGTCTTCGACAGCATTCGCTAAGATTATGGAGGTTGTCACCCGAGATTTGAGAAGATAGCACGAGATGGGCGGTCTTCGACAGCATTCGCTAAGATTGTGGAGGTTGTCACCAAAGATTTGAGAAGATACCACGAGATGGGCGGTCTTCGACAGCATTCGCTAAGATTGTGGAGGTTGTCACCCGAGATTTGAGAAGATAGCACGAGATGGGCAGTCTTCGACGACTTTTGCTATGATTGGAAAGGTTGTCACTATGATTCAAGAAAAGGCTCAAGATGTAGCAACATTGAACGACGGCGTTCTCTAGATTGCGGAAGATCGTCAAAACAAACAGCAAGATGGCGTTCCCTAGATTGTGGAGGGTTGTCACAAAAAAAAAAACTAAGGATTGTTTCAAGGGAAGCAATTTTTGATGGTATTCCCTTGGATGTGGAATATTATCAATGCAGAGGAGGATAGTTTCAGGCGAAGCAATCTTCTATATTGGAAGCAGTTACGGGCGTAGCAGTTTTCAAGCGGGATGGCATTCTCTACCTTGCAGGAGGTCGTCAAAACAGCAGCAAAGCGACAACAATCGGTTACTTTCAGAGACGTGTGCTCGACGGTGCAAGATACGCATTTCTTAACTCTTCTATCTGTTTAACTAATTTTAGTTTTTCAGGTATCGGCGTTACAAGATTGATTTAGGATCGCAGAACGTTCTGAATCATTCTCCGTCCCTATCGCTACTTTGACTTTCGTTTTCGAAACTTGCGTTTCTCTAAACTCAGTCAAAGTGCGGGCTTCTGTAGACACCCATTTGTGTCTCCCCAAAACACAACCCGGTGATGAGTGCCTTTCACGCCGAATCATAATCGAATGAAACGAAAGTGTGGAAAGGTCTGGTGTTGCGGAAAGTTTTATGTCTTTTCTTTTCTCTTGTCTCTGTTTTTGAAAACTTTATTTTAAGAAAACAGCCAATCCAGTTTGTATGGTCCATGATATGGGTCCAATAGTGGTGTAGTTGGATGGGGCTTGCAAAGACCTTTCCAACGATATATTATAAGCCCAATTCCGATGAATATTCAGGAATTTATGGCCAATTTACTAAGCTGGGCCTGGTTTGAGCTTTAAGTACGGCCCAATGATCTAGGGGAGGGCCTAATGTGATTTATCATTCCTAATGAAATTAGGAATGGTTTTAGTCTTCTAGAACATTCTAGAAGGTCTTATCATTCTTAATTCAATTAGGATTCTTCAGAGTTTTAATCAAGATCAAATAGCATTTTCGATTGAATTTATATTATTTTATCTTCCAGTACGGGAAATTTATCAGATTTTCGAAAACGCGTTGAAATCCAAATTGGCGTCCAACCCCAGGCCTTGGCGCCTGGAATCAGGATTGGCGCCAGACGCCAGCCATTGGCGCCTGGCGCTAGTCACTGGTCCTGGTGCCAATGAGCCAGGGCTGGCGCCAAGGTGGTTTTGTGGTCTTCAGACTCTGTTTTGATAAATTATCTTTTTTGGATGATTTTCTCTATAAATATCGTATCAAAAACTCCGTTTTCATTCATCATCTACATCTATCATTCACCAATTCTCTTTATTCTTAAGTCTTCATCAACTCTCAATCATTCATCAAATTCTTTGAATTCATTCATCTCTTTTCATCAACTTTCATTAACATTCATTCTTTCTTTTCTAAAATTTACTTTTTCATACAAAATTCCGCATTCACAAGATCTAGAAACACCTAGCCATATTCGAAGTTGCCTTCGCCCTAGACGTGAAAGGTTTTAATTTCTGAGGGTTTGGTCCCAAATCTCTCTTTCAATTATTTAATTTAATTGTTTTGTTTTATATTTTCCTTGAAGTTACTAACGTGTGTATTTTGTTATAAGAAAGAGGTACGAGGCATCCAAGTAAGTGCTTTAATTGATTAATTGATATTATGATGTAGATATCATGCTTAGATTGTTATTTTGATTCCTAGTATCATGTCTAGGGTAACTTTAATATCAAGTATGATTAAAAGTACGATGCTTCCTATATTCTTCCTAATATATATGATTGTTAGTATCATGTTAGGGTTAAAGATTTGATTTTTATTGCTTGCTGAAATGCTAGGATTTGTTATTAATCTTGTTAGTATCATGCCTAGGATCTTGCTATTTTTATTATGCTTTAATATTAACATGAACATGATTATGATTATAATTGTTATAATTTATGATGATTGTGAATATTATTGTTATTATTATTTTGATGATGAATATTATTATTATTCATGATGTTGATTATTTATTATGTTGCTTGATTTTTTTATTCTTTATTGCTTGATCACCTTTTATTGCATGCTTAAAGGGAATTGGTATTTGTAATCGCGCTTACTAAGATAATTAATAATCTTGTTAGGTTAATTATGATTATATATTCAAGTGATCGCCAATAATAGTTTATTTGTGCATTAATATTCAACCAACATAATTTAAACAGGTTTAGGGTTAATCCTATTGATTTCATGTTAATTAAAAAGCGCACATGAATACGATCAGAACAAAGTAGAGGCCTATTATTAGGGCAGGTTCAATCTCTTTTAGGTTGGATTTGTACCATCATCCCCGAACCCTTATTTGGTTCATGACCTTATGGAGTTGACGATCTCTTGGATCGTTAAGGTGTGTAACCTTCACCTCGTGAACGGTTTACAAGTTCCTTAAAAACTTGTTGGCGACTCTTTTGCTCCATCTTCTTCCCTTTTGGACGCCACCGTACTTTAGTGTATGATCACAGTGGGGTTCAAGCTAGTGGGATTTAAAGACTTGAAATTATTCCCTACAGTTTTTTGGCGACTCCACTGGGGAGGATTTCTATTTTAATTCCTAAATTTGTTTCGGCAATGATTTAGAATGAGTGGATGAGACTCGAAAAGTTCTAAATATTTCATGTGCGTAATTTTGATTAACATTATTGTCATATGCATAAAAAGGTTCTCATTGGAAAGACCATCCGTAATGAATCAAAAACATAGGATTTTACACGTAGGAAATTTGAGAAATGTCTTTCACAACTAGGACTGAAATAACACCGCGCGAAACTGGATGATTTTATTAAGCACAGAAAGCTGCTGAGGCATGTGGGAAGTAGCGTCAGGGGCCAGAGCTTGGCGCCACACTTTTTGCTGTAGCGCCAGACACCAGTATTGGCGTCAGGCGCTACAGTTAAAAGTTGGCGCCAGTCTCTATTTGCTGGTGCCAATTTCCCCAATACCGAGCCAGAAATATGCGTTCTAATTTCGACTGGTTTTTCGTATCGTTTGCTCGATCCTACTTCCTGATTGAATTTTTTTCTCATTTTTCTGAAACCCATATGTGTTCTACTTATGGACATAACCCTCTGGGAATTCATGCTCTATCTACCCGATTGAACGCTCCTGGCAACAAAGAGTACATATGAGAGGTTGAATTCACCAAACCATGGAAGTGAGTTTTTTCTAAAAACTCGCGGTGTCCTATCCCCACGCGTTAACCCTTCACGGTTAGGCTTCTACGCGGTGCATCTGGACAATTAACCATGGACCCTATTTGACTAAATCATATCCTGAACTTTAGAGAACTAGAGCCATGGTTAGGTTGCGAACTCATTGCATCATATTGTGCCTACTTGACTAAATTGTGCATTATTTGTTGTGCATATATATTCCATCCTCTTAACCGTTTGTTGATTTGTGTTGAGATTATGATTAATGACTTAAAGAACTTTGCCTAATTAATTAATTAATTTGAGTCAATAAAGTTTTTTTTTTAATCGAAATTGACCTAGTACGACTTTAGGCATACCCTAGTTGACTAATAATACCGAAAACAGTCCCAGACCGAAGCCCCAATATTGGTGCCAAAGTTTGAGCTGTAGCGCCACATTATAGTGTGTAACGCCAGACACTTACTAAATTGCCTGGCGCCAATCACCATAATGTGACGCCAGTCCTGTCGCTTGGCCGACAGTTCGGATTATTTGTCGAGTCATCACCTAATGTCTAATTAACCAGTTTACTAATTAATTCGGTTAATTTTCGCTGTCAATAACACCTTGTCGAGTCATTAATCGAGTCTTGGTCACATAGTCTAGCCACATGGTCATGACACGAGTCTTAACATGTCACCTACACTCACTAGTCTTAGCACACACTTTGAGTATACATCACCATGACCATGTCTTAGGTTCATGCATGAGTCGGTCTTTTCCGTCATTTGAGTTGGGGTACATTCTACTCCTAATTCTTCTTATCCCTCCATCTAAATCCTCTTCACATTCTATTCCAATTTTTCTTCACTTCCTCCATCCATTGCATGTTGAATAAAGTTTGAGTCAAATAATTAACAATAAGTATCCTCAAATTCCTTTCCCATAGTACTTGGTCGAGGAGAGAAGGGCGATTAATCAAGGACAACCTCTTTATTCAAGTCTCGCTTTTTGATAAACCGATTCATCAAAAGAGGAAGGCTAAGAAGATAATGGCAACTCAAGAAGAAGTCAATGAGCTTAGGAACCAATTGGTTACCATGACTGAAACACTGAAGCTACTCACCCTCAAGGTTGATGATCCCGTGAAGCAACAACAGGCGGACCTCATGCAAGAGAGCCTAAGCAAGTTGTCTAGCGATTACAAGTTTCAAGAGCTTACATCACAAGGGGTCTCGGTGGACAAAGATCTTCTTCCGCAGAAGTTCAATACCAACGACATCCCAAAATTCAAGGCAACAGATAACCCTTACTTCCATCTAAGAGCTTTTGAAACTATAATGACCATTAAGGGTATCGATAAGAAGGTTTTCCCCTCTCTGTTCCCACTATCTCTTGAAATCATTTGCCAACAATGGTTCTTCTCCCTTGACAAGGAGAAAACCTCTACCTGGGAATCGATAGTAAACACTTTCGTTGATAGGTACAAGTGTAATATCCAAGTTGAAACCGATCATAGACAACTTGAGATGCTAAGACAAAAAGAAAATGAAGGCTTTACTTCTTTCTTTAATAAGTAGAGGGAAACTTCCGCTAAGATGATTGAAGTCCCCACCGAAAAGGAATCTGTGAGGATGTTTATCAAGAATCTCCAAGAAAAGTATTCAAAGCACCTAAAATATCAACACAATTTGAATACTTTCAAGGCCGTTTATGACATCGGAATTGAAATCGAAGATGACCTTGCAAAGCAAAAAGATACTAACAATAGTAACCACGGTGGCTGGAAAGGAAAGAAGAACGACAATCCTTCTTCTTCCGAAAACGCCCACTCTAGTAACAATGTTAGTACCTTTGATCTCAGTGAAGTTTTAGCCATAGATAACCAAGGATCTAAGAAGAAACTAAGGAAAGACTTCACCCCCATTGGGATGAGCTACGATACTGCCTTCGATCGACTCCATGCCAAAGGACTCATTACTCCCATTGGACCTATTCAAGATCCCGCACCTGAAAAAAGATTGCCTAGTTGGAATCCAGACGAACACTGCAAGTATCATCAAGGTAGGGGTCATACTACTGAGAACTGTTGGAAGCTAAAGGAGGCTATCCAACATTTGATTAATAATAACAAGCTTCCCATGCCTCCAGTTAAAAAGAAGAGCGAGTGACGATAAAGGAAACAACACAAGACAAGAGGTGAGCTGCAACGACAAGATTTCATGGCGTCTTTTTCTATTTCTTTTTCATCTTTTCTTTCCCCAATAAGTCTAGCATAGGCACCTTTTCCTTTCCTTAGATTAATTTTGTAGATTCTTTTTTTTTCTTTTAAAAAAATGAGCATTTATTTTCTTGCATATGATCATTGAATTAATATTGCATTTCAAAAAAAAAAAAAAAAAAAAATAAAAAAATCCATGTCGAATTAAGCACAAGGTATACCGATGATTTAAGGCACCCCTTGTAGCCCCATCATATCTCCTTTCGCCTTTCTAATTTACATCCTTTCTTCATAAACCACTTTGAGCCTCGTCTAACGATAGACCCTTCTTTTTTCAACCTACATCTACCTAACCTTGGGATGGGATGGTGTGCAACTTATGCAATTCTAAAAATCTCGAGTGATTTCAAAAGATCAAAATAAATGGCAAAAATAAGCAAAAAATAAATAAATAAAAGTGTACAAAAGGGTAAGTGTTCCAATGTCTTTGATATGAAAATATCTTCGATAAGAACACGTCTCAGATTGCGTCTCTTATCGAATGCTCGGTACCGTTCCTTAGAAACATGAATGTCAAGTGAGTGATAGACCGCATGATCGAGATTGCTCACACTTATTAAAATAAAATAAATGCTAGAGAAAAAAGAGCTAAAAAAGAGTAGAAACTCAAGCATAAAAATATAAATATTCGAAAGCGAGGTTGCATACCTTGGGGGCTTGTCTAGGGTCTTGAGCCTTTATCCCCTTCTTCTTTAGCCTTTATCCTAACCACGTTACAACCCTTAAAAGACCTTTTTGAGGTATACACACACTTGTGCGAGGTTCGGCTAGAGCTACGTTCGGCCTGATTCCTAACGGATACGTAGGCAACCTCACATCGAGGTGCGGCCGTAATAAACATGTATTCATATTCACATTCACACACTTGCACCATGATCATATCAAGGGATTCCCTATGCTCATCCCTATTCATTTAGAGCTAGACTTAGGGGCTTGATCCCTACATTATTAGCTTACCTAGCCTAAGAGTCACCACCATTTGACTCTTTTCAATAATATGTTTTTCCACACACTTAGCTCTTGCGGCCTAGCTTTAGTGTCACTTTCACACACTGCACAGATTCATGACCGAATATACTTCCTTTAGGAACCCTTTGTCATGAAATCTTAACACAACGCTGAAGCATGCCTTATCATATCAACATCGCTCATCAATCATAATTGTCGTTACATAGAAGTATGAAGTGCTTAGCCTTCGTGCCTAAGTTACCCAAATACTTTCATCATGGAGTCAACCATTGAGATAGCCTAGGATGGATTAATCCTTGAACCTTGAGAGATAGTATCGAATGACATTTGACTAAGCTCATTCAACATGCATCTTCAAACTTTTGATTTTCTTTTTCACGTCTTTCTTTTTCGGGAGAAAGTCGGTACCCTCCACAAAAATGACGGAAATTTTTTGCTTTTTTGCATTTTCGAGTCGCATAATCAACACTATGCACACGCGGGTCACGAGTCACATGTGTCATTACACTTCGAGTCGAGTCAACCTCGAGTCAGTCAAACAGCGAGTCAAGTTTATACCTTTAGTCGTGTCAAGTCAATGAGTCAATCAACGTTAAGCCTTAGGTCAACCCTAAGATGATTAAAGAGATTGGCAAAGTTCTATAGTCAAAATAAATACAGGTGCAGCAGAACAGGGAAGACCCTATCACAGCGTTCGGCGACAGAGTCAATTCTTGGCGCCAGAGATATTTCAGCAGCGACGGAGTTCGAAGCCTCTCCAAAAGTAAATAAGTGATCGACCTGATGAAAGATCGTCTCACTTAGCTTAAAGCGCCTAGGCATTGGCAAAAAAGCAGAAAAGGCACCGACGTATAGGTTCAAAGCAACGAAAGCGCCAACGTACAGGCATAGCGGAAGCAAAGTTCGAGCGAGCTTTAAAGATCGACAAGTATTGGTCTTCGGTAATTTTCTTTGGAATATTATCGCAACAACTGAGGATGACTTCAAGTAAAGTTATTTTCGACAGCGTTCGCTAAGATTGTTGAAGTTTTCACCAAAGATTTGAGAAGATAGCACGAGATGGGCGGTCTTCGACAGCATTCGCTAAGATTGTGGAGGTTATCACCAAATATTTGAGAAGATAGCACGAGATGGGCGGTCTTTGACAGCATTCGCTAAGATTGTGGAGGTTGTCACCCGAGATTTGAGAAGATAGCACGAGATGGGCGGTCTTCGACAGCATTCGCTAAGATTGTAGAGGTTGTCACCAAAGATTTGAGAAGATAGCACGAGATGGGCGTTCTTCGACGGCATTCGCTAAGATTGTGGAGGTTGTCACCCGAGATTTGAGAAGATAGCACGAGATGGGCAGTCTTCGACGACTTTTGCTATGATTGGAAAGGTTGTCACTATGATTCAAGAAAAGGCTCAAGATGTAGCAACATTGGTCGACGGCGTTCCCTAGATTGCGGAAGATCGTCAAAACAAACAGCAAGATGGCGTTCCCTAGATTGTGGAGGGTTGTCACAAAAAAAAACTAAGGATTGTTTCAAGGGAAGCAATTTTCGATGGTATTCCCTTGGATGTGGAATATTATCATTGCGGAGGAGGATTGTTTCAGGCGAAGCAATCTTCTATATTAGAAGCAGTTACGGGCGTAGACGTTTTCAAGCGGGATGGCATTCTCTACCTTGCAGGAGGTCGTCAAAACAGCAGCAAAGCGGCAACAATCGGTTACTTTCAGAGACGTGTGCTCGACGGTGCAATATACTCGTTTCTTAACTCTTTTATCTGTTTAACTAATGCTAGTTTTGCAGGTATCGGCGTTACAAGATTGATTTAAGATCGCAGAACGTTCTGAATCATTCTCCGTCCCTATCGCTACTTTGACTTTCGTTTTCGAAACTTGCGTTTCTCTAAACTCAGTCAAAGTGGGGGCTTCTATAGACACCCATTTGGGTATCCCCAAAACCAAACCCGATGATGAGTACCTTTCACGTCGAATCATAATCGAATGAAACGAAAGTGTGGAAAGGTCTGGTGTTGCGGAAAGTTTTATGTCTTTTCTTTTCTCTTGTCTCTGTTTTTGAAAACTTTATTTTAAGAAAACAGCCAATCCAGTTTTTTTGGTCCATGATATGGGTCCAATAGTTGTGTAGTTGGATGGGGCTTGCAAAGACCTTTCCAACGATATATTATAAGCCCAATTCCGATGAATATTCAGGAATTTATGGCCAATTTACTAAGCTGGGCCTGGTTTGAGCTTTAAGTACGGCCCAATGATCTAGGGGAGGGCCTAATGTGATTTATCATTCCTAATGCAATTAGGAATGGTTTTAGTCTTCTAGAACATTCTAGAAGGTCTTATCATTCTTAATTCAATTAGGATTCTTCAGAGTTTTAATCAAGATCAAATAGCATTTTCGATTGAATTTATATTATTTTATCTTCCAGTACGGGAAATTTATCAGATTTTCGAAAACGCGTTGAAATCCAAATTGGCGTCCAACCCCAGGCCTTGGCGCCTGGAATCAGGATTGGCGCCAGACGCCAGCCATTGGCGCCTGGCGCTAGTCACTGGTCCTGGTGCCAATGAGCCAGGGCTGGCGCCAAGGTGGTTTTGTGGTCTTCAGACTCTGTTTTGATAAATTATCTTTTTTGGATGATTTTCTCTATAAATATCGTATCAAAAACTCCGTTTTCATTCATCATCTACATCTATCATTCACCAATTCTCTTTATTCTTAAGTCTTCATCAACTCTCAATCATTCATCAAATTCTTTGAATTCATTCATCTCTTTTCATCAACTTTCATTAACATTCATTCTTTCTTTTCTAAAATTTACTTTTTCATACAAAATTCCGCATTCACAAGATCTAGAAACACCTAGCCATATTCGAAGTTGCCTTCGCCCTAGACGTGAAAGGTTTTAATTTCTGAGGGTTTGGTCCCAAATCTCTCTTTCAATTATTTAATTTAATTGTTTTGTTTTATTATTTTCCTTGAAGTTACTAACGTGTGTATTTTGTTATTAGAAAGAGGTACGAGGCATCCAAGTAAGTGCTTTAATTGATTAATTGATATTATGATGTAGATATCATGCTTAGATTGTTATTTTGATTCCTAGTATCATGTCTAGGGTAACTTTAATATCAAGTATGATTAAAAGTACGATGCTTCCTATATTCTTCCTAATATTTATGAATGTTAGTATCATGTTAGGGTTAAAGATTTGATTTTTATTGCTTGCTGACATGCTAGGATTTGTTATTAATCTTGTTAGTATCATGCCTAGGATCTTGCTATTTTTATTATGCTTTAATATTAACATGAACATGATTATGATTATAATTGTTATAATTTATGATGATTGTGAATATTATTGTTATTATTATTTTGATGATGATTATTATTATTATTATTCATGATGTTGATTATTTATTATGTTGCTTGATTTTTTTATTCTTTATTGCTTGATCACCTTTTATTGCATGCTTAAAGGGAATTGGTATTTGCAATCACGCTTACTAAGATAATTAATAATCTTGTTAGGTTAATTGTGATTATATATTCAAGTGATCGCCAATAATAGTTTATTTGTGCATTAATATTTAACCAACATAATTTAAACAGGTTTAGGGTTAATCCTATTGATTTCATGTTAATTAAAAAGCGCACATGAATACGATCAGAACAAAGTAGAGGCCTATTATTAGGGCAGGTTCAATCTCTTTTAGGTTGGATTTGTACCATCATCCCCGAACCCTTATTTGGTTCATGACCTTATGGAGTTGACGATCTCTTGGATCGTTAAGGGGTGTAACCTTCACCTCGTGAACAGTTTACAAGTTCCTTAAAAACTTGTTAGCGACTCTTTTGCTCCATCTTCTTCCCTTTTGGACGCCACCGTACTTTAGTGTATGATCACAGTGGGGTTCAAGCTAGTGGGATTTAAAGGCTTGAAATTATTCCCTACAGTTATGCACTTAACTGGTCTCTTATTTTCGGTCTCTTTGACCAATTTTGTAGTAGTGGCATGATAATGAGTACACTTAGGCAATTTCAAACTACAAATATGTTAGTTTATGGTCATTTTTTCCTACTTATGCTCCTTTATACATGATAACTAAACTATATTTGCAATGAAACCATTACTAACTTTTAATCAAACTACCTCAATATGAAATTCCTTCGTTGTGGTCTGATCGCATATAACCTGCTTCGTTGTCTATGTCATTTAGTACAAAAGGTCTAGGAACAAAGGAAGGTGCTGAATCATCAAACGCATCATATTCTTCCTCATCCTCAACATCTCCAATGCTTAGGATTCTTCTTTTGCCAGCTAGCACTATAGACCATTTTGAATCCATTGGGTAAGTTACGTAGAACACTTGCTTAGCTTGAGATGCTAGGATAAATGGTTCCGCACTATCATTCAAGTGGCCAAGATCTACAAGAGTAAAATCCTCATATTTGACGTTACGCTTGATATTATCAACCCACTTACACTTGAAAAGAGCAACCGTGAAGTCACAATAATCAAGCTCCCATATTTCTTGAATTCGACCATAGTATGACAACTCTGCATCGACAGGTGATTTATCCTTAGAACTTGCAAACTCCCTCGACGATGCCACAAGAGTTACACCACTGTTTTGGGTGGAGGAAGATTTCAAATCACGACCCTCGGGTCCAAAAAGTGTACCCATTGATGTCATATCCCTCAAATGAACGGACATCATCCCTAGGACCGTACGCAAGCCACTGTACTATATCAGTCACATTAGTATCATCTAATCCACTCATTACTCGATTACGAAACTAATTAACAAACCTCTTATTATGCAACTGCATAAGTTCCCTTTCACCTTTCGATGGAAATTCGTCACGCAAACTAGCCATGTGCTCGTCTAAATATGGATGCACATCTGAAACATGGTGCAACACATAAAGGTGTGCTTGTAAGAACTGATCTCGATCTGGTGACATTCGTTTCGACCCAATTGTGCCATGACCATCAAGTCTACCTTCATGTCGAGAAGTAGGAAGACCAATAGGTTGAGCAAGGGCTATGTAGTCCGCCACAAAGTTACCTATCTCCTCACCCACGGTCCCTTGCATCATACTTCCTTCAAGGTGAGTCCGGTTCCGTACTTTATCTTGTAATGTACCCATGTGTCTTTCAAAAGGGTAGCACCACCTCATGAACACTGGACCGCACAACTTAATCTCACGCACCAAATGAAGAACAGATGAACCATTATGTCAAAAAATGAGGGTGGGAAATACATCTCAAATTTGCACAAAGTCACAACCACATCTGCTTGCAAAGCATCTAGTGTACAAGGATCAAGAACTTTGCTACAAATTGTATTGAAAAACGAACAAAGGCTTGTGATCGCTTCCTTCACGTGTTTTTGTAGAATACCACATATTGCAATCGGTAGGAATACTTGCATCATAATGTTACAATCATGGGATTTCATACTTGTCAGCTTCAATTCTCCATTTAAGGTTACAAATCTTTTCATGTTAGATGATTACCCTGATGGAACATTAATGCCGTACAGACATGCACAAAACATACGTTTCTCTACCCTTGACAATGTATAGCAAGCCGGGGGTAAATAATTCTTTTCATCCTTCCCTTTACCCTCAACTTTCTTCTTTGACGCATCTTTGGTCCTTCCCTTTCCCTTGCTCTTCTCCTTCCCTTTTTTCGAAACATTTTCATCTTCTATTCTCGGTTCCTTCCCCTTTCTAACCTTTTCTTGAGGCCACAATTCTGGACGAATCCCCATCTCTTCCAAATCTAACCGTGCACCCTTTCCGTCCTTTGTTTTACCTGGGATATTCATAAGCGTTCCCAAAAGAGCATCACACACATTCTTCTCTATATGCATCACATCAAGACAATGCCTAACGTCATGTTCTCTCCAGTACGGAAGCTTCCAAAAGATTGATTCTTTCTTAAATAGAGCAGCTGAGACCACAGTTTTTTCTGATTTTCCAAACACCGTTCGTATCCCTTTCACCCGAGCACAAATATCAGCACCAGTCAATGGTCTAGGCGCAGTATCCTCTTCCACGGTTCCATCGAAAGCCTTTTTCTGCCTACGGTACGGGTGATCACGCCTAAGGAACCTTCGTGTCCATAGTAGACATCTTTGTGAGAATGAGTAAGGTATACGCTTGATGTGCCATCAATACATATGGGGCATGCTTTTTTTCCCTTTAACCTTGTACCCACACAAGTTACCATATGCAGGGAATTCATTCATGGTCCACATAAGGGCTGCACGCAATGTGAACATCTCGTTCTGATGAGCATCAAAAACGAAAACCCCTTTGTCCCACATCTTTCTCAAGTTGTCATTAAGCGGCGCAAGGTAAACATCTATGTCGTTTCCAGGTTGCTTAGGACCAGTTATTAGCAATGAAAACATTACATACTTACGTTTCATGCACAACCAAGGAGGCAAATTATAAATCACTAAAAGTACCGGCCATGTGTTGTGTTGGGTACTAAGAGTACCAAATGGATTAATCCCGTCAGTGCACAACCCAAGCCTTAAATTTCTGACTTTATCACCAAATTCCTCAAACTTCAAATCAATGTTCTTCCACTGTGGAGAGTCAGCTGGATGCTTCATCATTCTGTTTTTGTTTCTTCCCTCTGCATGCCACCTCAAGTTTTTAGCGTCTTTTGGTATTGAGAACAGACGCTTAAACCTTGGAATAATGGGAAGATACCACAACACCTTAGCTGAAGGTCCCTCCGTGCCAAGATTGCAACTCATGCGCTTGTAGCGCGACCGGTTGCATCGTGGACACTCCTGCAATTGTTCATACTCATTTCGATACAGAATACAGTCATTAGGACATGCATGTATCTTCTTATACACCAAACCAAAGGGACACATGAGCTTCATTGCGTAATAGTAAGACTTAGGAATTTCATTCACATCAGGCAACATATCACTTAACGCGGTCAACAAAGAAGTAAAACTGATGTCTACTCTCACTAGTGAATGTATGTTTCCAAAGGGTCCTTATCACTCCAACCTAACCCATCCTTGAATGTCTACTCTTACTACTGAATGTATGTCAACTTTCCATTTTTAAGGAAAATCCGACAGCATTTCCCCCTAGTTCTCCAAGTACACGATGTAGATAACTAATTACCCACATATGTACCCAAAGAACATAGTGAGGAAATGGTAAGCCAAGATGTTCTTTAAAATCGAAAAGAAAACATACATTCACCACCTAAGTGAGAGTACACATTCAAGAACAGTCCCAACCGGGGACTATTCAAGACTTTCTCCTAATGAGAAAGCCTTGAACGGGTATCTAGGCATATGATGATGCAAGTATTCTATATATTGTTGTATTTATTTGCAATTAAACAATACACAAGTTGCAATTTCATGAATAAACTTTTATTAAATGGATAAATAGAAAGAAATATAGCTAAGTAAAGTTTATAAGTCATACCAATATAGCAACTACCCACTTGAGCTCAATATGTAGTCCTCAAGCTAAACACATGCTTCAATTCACAAATCTATTAAAAAAAACAAAAATTAGCAACGTCACTAAATCTCTAATATATTCACAATTCTCTAATCTATTCACAATTCTCTAATTTATTCACAACTAATTAAGTGGGAATATCACTATTTCTCTAATTTATGCACAATTCTCTAATTTAATCACAATTCTCTAAATTATTCATAATTCTCTAATGTAATCACAATTCTCTAATTTATTCACAATTTTCAAATTTATTCACAACTAATTATTAACAAGGTCACTAATTCTCTAACATATTCACAATTACCCATTAAAACAACCTAAAATTACACATAATAACATCGCAAAATTCAACTAATTAAGTAATATTTTTACTAATCTCTACTATATTCAAAAGTACTCATTAAATCAACCTTAAAATAAGCCATTAAAACATACAAAATTTTAAACTAAGGAACAATGTATGACAAAATTACTCTAACCTACAATATGTATTCAAAATTTCTAAATAAACAACCAATTCAAATATTAAAAAAATTAGGGTAAAATTATATACATTCCTTGACTTTAATTTGCTTAACAATAATTGTTCAAAATGCTATTGAAAATAATAGAATTACATATTTCAAAATATTGTTCAATTTTTTAACAAAAAAATAAAAACTTACCCTAAACTAGTGGGAGGTGGAAGAAGCTAAGGGGAGGAGAGATTGAGGACGACCCTAGTAGTGGAGGAAGCAGCGGTAGTGTGCAATGGTGGAGGCAGCGCTGCGGTGGAGTGGTGGAGGCGGTGCGCGGTGGTGGAGGTAGCAGCGATGGTTGTTGTTTTTGAACAATGCTAAGGGATTGAAAGAGAAAGAAAGGGAAAACAGAAGGGCTGGGGAGGATTGAAAGAAAGGGGCGGTGGTTTTCGACACCTCTAGTGGCCAGTGAAGGTGGAGGCTGTGGTGGAGGGAAAAGGGTGAGGGTGTTCAGTTCGCTCTAATGAAACAGTGAAAAGGATAGAATGAAGGGAATGAAAGAGAAAGAGAGGAAGAAGAAGGAAAAGGCCGCGTTTTTTTTAATTTGGCACCGGTTCAAATGGCACCGGTTCAAACCGGTGCCTTTTTAATTTTTGGCACTGGTTCAGGCCAAACCGGTGCCTTTTCTCTTGTTCTAAAATCCCGCCCATTTCTAGATCGGTTTTGGCCACCGGTTTGGCCTGAACTAGTGCCATATGGGGGCTTCCTGTTGCTATTTTTCTACTCGTGTTGGTATCTTTCTCCAATCTTCGTGTTGAACGCTTTGAGTTGATCTCCGGTGCTTGAAAGCTTTCTCCAGATCTCATGAACTTTGGTGGATCGGTGCTTTTTAGCTTTCTCCCATGTCCATGTTCAACTTGATTTGTGAATCTCCAGTGCTTTCCGCTTTCTCCAAGATTTTCAAGTAAATTTGGCAAAGTATTGGTGCTTTAAAGCTTTCTCCAATCTTCAAATGACAGCATTCGACTTTCTAGGAACAAATTGAAAATTGCCCCTAATCTTGTAGTTTATCATTTTTTTAATGGCTGCCCTTGAATAAATTTTTTATATCCAAGATGCCTACGTACCAATAAGTAATTGAAATTTACTTTTTGGATCAAGCCGGACGTAGTTCAATTTATGTGATTTTTTATGTTATGCAGTTTAGGCTCTTGCTTAGGAGCTTTAAGGACCGCTTTTTCATCTTTGCCCCCTTTGGATGTTGATGACAATTTAATCAGATCTTCCTTCACAATTGGCTATTGTAAACTCCATCTCATGAGCTTGAGTCGCCAAGTCTTGGAATGTTTTGGGTTTGATTCCTTACAAAATGTAAGCAAGATCCCAATTCATTCCTTGGATGCACATCTCAACTGCCGAAGTTTCGGACAAATGATCTTTGCATTGAAGAATTAATCCTCTCCATCGATTAATGTAGTCCACGACTGATTCATCTTCCAACTGGTTGGTTTGTGTTAACTCAGTCATGCTGATAACACGCCGAGTGCTAAAGAAGCGATCTAGGAACATTTCTTCTATTTGCTTCCAACTCGATGAATTTTTGAAGTAGATCTGTGTACTAATCGAAAGCAACACTCTTAAGAGAGCGGACAAATTTCTTGACAAGCAAATCTTCAGAGGTCCCAGCATTATTGCAGATCTCTATGAAATGCGCAATATGTTGCTTGGGGTTGCCTGTCCCATCGAATTGCTGAAATTTCGGAGGTTTATAGCCGCTTTGCATTCTCATCTTATCAATCCTCTTGGTGTAAGGTTTGTTGTAGCGACCATCTTCATTGACGTCTCTACCGAGTTGTTGTTTAATAGCATTGGCTATCATCTCTTTGATTGCTTGGAAGCTGAATGAATCACCATTAGGCCTTTCATTTTTTGAACTTTGTTTTGTCTCCGTGCCATGTTCTGACCCATTGCTATCACCTTCACTTTCTTCAATTGGGCGCTTCTCGAGTCTTCTTTCGAGTGCAACAATTTGTTCGCTTTGGAGCTTAATTTGTGCCCCCTTTTCTTCATTGTCCTTGACGAGTTTTTCAAGAAGCAGCTTTATATTTGCTAACTCTTCCTTGATGGTGTTTGCTTCAATTGCCATGACATTGAAGATGTCGTCTTGTGCACCGTCTTTTGTCATCATTTCTTCTACGTGCTTTGTCGTTTCGATTTCTGTAGAATGAGATGAGAGGTAGAAATTGTCCCACCGAGCGTGCCAAATTTTTATACACAAATTTTAAATCTGTAAAATATAGATTCAAAATAAACGAAACAAAGTGTTAATTTTATTAATATGATAATATTGGGTACAATCTCTAATTTTTTTTTCTCTGATTCGATCTCCACTTTAACTTTGACGTAATTCACGAATTGACTTGATTCTCGAACAAGGGTCGTCTAGGCTTGATCTCGATCGAAGATTTGATGCAGAATTTTGACTTATTGTTGATGTAGACTTTTGACTTGTTGTTGATGTGGACCTTTAACTTGTTTTTTTAATTGAGATCCGATGAGGCTTAATCTCGATCAATGACTATTTGATGTAGAGGTCGAACAGATGTTCATGATGATTTGATTCCTTCTTTCTTTCGTGTTGAGGGTCGTCAAGGCTTGATCTCTTCCACGAGTGATCTTCTAGAGTAGAACGGCACGTCGAATGCTTGTTGTTCTTCTTCTAGGTTTTGAGAGGATTTCTTTGGAAAAGTTTAGAGTATTTGATGAGAGGTTTTCTCTAGAGAGGTTTAGTGTATTTGAGAGGTTTTCTCTGTATCTTGATTCTCTTTGTTTTCTCTCTAGTATCCCTCTCTTGGTTGTTCTCTTCTCTTGTAGGTTTTTTCCTCCTCTCAAATGGTTTTCTCTCTAGTTTTCCTCTCTTGGTTATTCTCTTCTCTTTTAGGTTTTTTCCTCCTCTCAAATAAAATAGATAGAGCTCTATTTATAGATTAAGTGACTCTTAGGTTTAGGGTTTGATGTACATGGAGATGGGCCTGCTTGATCATTATAACCCATTTTTAATGGATTTTAACTATTAAATAAACAATTTAATTAAAATAACTAAAATGGGATAATTTAATTTATTCACCCAATTTAATTAATTTAAATAAATAGTCAAGCAATCATAGGGTCAATAATTTGACCTTGACTCGTATATATCCAATGTGGCACATGTATAAATTTTATGTGCCTACAATATTGAAGAGAGAAGTTGAAGAAAAATGAGGTTTTTAGAGAGAGAAGGAGATGGGTAAGAGGAGAGAGAATTAGAAAATGAGGATGAGTGGCGAAGAAAGAGAGGAATAAGGTAAAAAGGGGAAAAGATTCCCCTTTTTTTATCCGGACGGGCAGGAGCGGGCGTGTAAGGGGGTAGGAGCACCGCCTGCTCCCGCCATTGGTTTTGAATCTGATTTACCTTGGCCAAATTGGAGCGAGCGTGCAGTGCTAGAGGAGCGCCCGCTCCAAATTACATTTTAGCTACGGCATTTGGTGAGAGCGGGAGTGATGTGAGAGTGGAGCGCCCGCTCCTAGCTCATTTTATAAACACTAAGATCTGCCTAGAATGGAGCGGGCATGTAGTTCGTTAGGAGCTTCGCTTTAAACTTTCTAGAACAATTATGCCTTATGCCTGCTTGCTTCGGAGCGGTCGTGCAAGTCTAATGGAGTGCCCGCTCCGACCTTTTGTTTTGTCTTCTATTTTGGCAGCCTAGATTTGAGCGGGCGTGAAGGTACCCAAGAGCGCCCGCTCTAAAAATGAATTTAGCTACGGCATTTACTTGGAGCGGGCGTGCTCAAGGGTTGGAGCGGCCGCTCCTACTTTTGTTCTTGGCTTCTGATTTAGGAGCCTAGGAGGATCGGGCGTGTAGTGTTGGAGGAGTGTCCGCTCCTTCTGATACCCTAAGCTTCTATTTTTTACGGAGCATTTAGGAGTGGGCGTGCAGGCTCTCAGGAGCGCCCGATCCTATCAGTGCTGAAGCCCATTTATTCCGCTGTTGTGCTTGTAGCGGGCGTGCAGTGAGTAGGAGCGCCTGCTCCAAGCTGCTGACAGCTTCCCTTGCTCATTTTTCTTGATTCTTTTTCCTCCAAATGCATATAATAAACCACAAGAACATAAAATAAACTAAATTGTCAGCCAAATCATAAGTAAAGTACTCTCTTCTTCATTATCTCACTCACTCAAATTTTTTTATTTCCCTCTCTCTCATTTTTTTCCTTGTTCTTTTTTTTTAAAACTTGGGTTGCCTCCCGGAAGCGCTTCTGTAACGTCAATAGCTTGACGAACTCCACACTCCAGAGGTAAGATTACATTGTATTGATTCTACCAAACCGACATAAGCACCCTCGTAGTACAGCTTGAGACGATGCCCATTGACCTTAAACAATATCATTCCATCCAAATCCGTGATTTCTACAGCTCCATGAGAAAACACTTCCTTAACAACAAAAGGACCACTCCACCTGGATAGAAGTCTTCCAGGGAATAGCTTCATCCTACAATTGTAGAGAAGTACCTTATCGCTTACTAAAAATGTTTTCTTTTCAATACTGCGGTCGTGGCATTCTTTTGTGTGATTCTTGTAATTGCTTGCACATTCGTATGCCTCCAATCTTAGCTCTTCAAGCTCATGTAAATTAAGCCATCTTTGCTATCCCGCACTAGCCAAGTCAAATTGAATCTTCTTAATGGCCTATTGAGTTCGGTGTTCAAGGTCTACCGGAAGATGACAAGATTTTCCATACACTAGGCGATACGGAGTTATGCCTATTGGGGCTTTGTATGCTGTTTTACATGCCCATAGAGCATCATCAAGATTTTCCAACCAATATTTTCTATTCCTTGCAACCGTTTTCTCAAGGATTAACTTGATGTGACGATTGGACACTTCCACTTGTCTACTAGTTTGTGGATGGTAGGTAAGACCGAACTTTTAATGAACTCCAAGTTTTCTTAGCATCTTTTGAAAAGCACTATGAACGAAATGTGACCCATTGTCACTTACCACATCTCTAGAAATTCCAAACTTTGGAAATATGACTTTCTTGAACAACTTCATGACTACCTTGTGGTCATTAGTTGGGGAGGCAATGGCCTCAATCCATTTTGAAATGTAATCGACCCCCACAATGATGTATTGATTTCAATAAGAAGTAGGGAATGACCCCATGAAATTAATACCCCATAAATCATATACCTCTAGCTCAAGTATCGGTTGTTGAGGCATCTCATTTCTCTTGGATATGTTGCCGCTTCGTTGACACCGGTCACAAGTCTTCACAAACCCTCTAGTATCCTTAAAAATGTGAGGCCACCACAAATTGCTATGGAAGACCTTCAATGGTGTTTTGTTTACTTCCATATGCCCTCATAAAGGATCAGAATGACATATCTTTAGCACATTTTGCACTACCTCATATAGAATACACATTCGGAGCAAACCATGTACTCCTCTATAGTAGATAATGGGTCATCCCACACATAATGCTTTGCTTCCCTTTTTAGCTTCTTCCTTTGGTTTTTAGAGAAATTGGGAGGAAATTCCCCACATGCCAAGTAGTTCACCAAGTCGGTGAACCAAGGAACTTCTTTCTCATTCAAGATATAAAGCACATCATCTCTCAATTCATCACATATGGGAATATCATCATCACTAGCTTTCACATTCTCTAAACAAGAAAGATGATCCACAACTACATTCTCAACCCCTTTCTTATCACAAATTTCAACATCAAATTGTTGAAGAGAAAGGACACAACAAAGAAGACGAGGCTTGGACTCTTTCTTTGCCACAAGGTACCTAATAGCCGCATGATCGGTGTAAACAATAGTTTTGGAACCAAAGAGGTAGTTCCAAAACTTCTCAAAAGCATGTACCACGACAAGAAACTCTTTCTCTGTTGTGGTGTAGTTCTGTTGGGTTCATTAAAAGTCTTAGACATGTAATAGATCACGTGAAGCTTCTTCTCTATCCTTTTCCCCAACACTCCTCCAATCGCAACATCACTAGAATCACACATAATTTTAAATGGAAATTCTCATATTGGCCCTTATATGATTAGAGTATTGATCAAAGCCTTCTTTAATTTGTTGAAATCTTGAAGAACTTTTCATCAAAAATAAAGATGGCATCCTTTTGAAGAAGAGCATTTAGGGGTCGAGAAATTTGTGAGAAATCCTTGATGAATCTCCTATAGAACCTGGCATGCCCCAAAAAGGATCTCACTCCTCTTACATTGATTAGAGGTGGCAATTTTTCTATCACTTCAACTCTTGTTTTATCAACACAATCCCCTTGCTTGAAATCTTGTGACCAAGGCAAATTCCCTCTTCAACCATGAAGTGGAATTTCTCCCAATATAGGACCAAATTCGCCTTCTCACATCTTGCTAAGCATTTGCCCGAATTAGACAAACACTATTCAAATGAGAGGCCTCCTACCGAGAAATCATCCATGAACACTTCCATCTCGGCTTTAAGCATGTCCCCTAAGATACTCATCATGCACCTTTGAAAGGTCGCCAGTGCATTGCAAGGGCCAAATGGCATCCTCCTACATGCAAAAGTACCATATTGATAAGTAAAAGTTGTTTTCTCTTTGTCATCCAGGTTTATGGGGATTTGAAAGAAACCCGAATAACCATCAAGAAAGCAATAATACTTGTTCTTGGTTAGTCTCTCAAGCATTTTGTCGATAAAAGGGAGGGGAAAATGATCCTTGTTAGTGGATTCATTTAGACGTATATAGCCTCTGCACATCCTCCAACCGGTCACCGTTCTAGTAGAAATGAGATCACCATTCTCATTTTCAACTACGGTTATTTATACCTTTTTAGGGACCACATGAACGGGGGAAACTCATCTATAACTCGAAATGGGGAAGATGATGCCGACATCAAGGAGTTTGGTGATTTCTTTCTTCACCACCTCCCCATTTGAGGATTAAGTTTCCTTTGCCTCTCAATGAAAGGCTTATCACACTCATCAAGTGCTATGTGGTGCATACATAAACCGGGACTAATACCTTCGAGGTTATCAAGGGTATAGCCTAAAGCACCTTGGTGGTTTCTCAAAACACCACATAACATTTGAGTTTGGCATTCGTACAAAGAGGAATTCAAAATTACCGGAAAAGTTGAATTAGGACCAAAAAACAAATACCTTAGTGTGATGGAAGAGATCTTAACTCTACCAATGGAACACTGTAGACGTCTACTTTTGGCTTCATGTCCCGACAGAAAGTGCAATGACGATAAATAAAACCATCTCCGTGTTAGATTGAAGTGGAGAATGATTATGGATAACTAGTTAAGCCACAAAACACAAAAACTAGCCCAAACTAAAAAAACAAAGCTAAACAAGGTCCAAATAACTAAATCCGATCAATATTAAGCTTAAGCCCGTGCTTAAAACCCAATAATGACGGATTTAGGAGCGCCTAGGTTAAGTTTTAATGCTGCCGCAAGAAAATCCGCGCACATCTCAATTAGTCGCGCTGGGCAGGCGTGCACAACTAATTCAGTTGTGCGCGACACTCAGCGTATCCTCTAGAGATGCGCTCATAGATGATTCATAATTTTATGAAAATGTAGAATCGAATCTTACCATAATGCCGCGCGCAAGACACTTAGTTGCGCTACCTATAGCAGCGCAACCAAATCACTTGCGTTGGGATGTCGCGTGCAACTAATCTTGTTGCGCACGACACCTGCTGCGGCAGAATGATCAAAACCCTAATCCTAATCATTCCCTATAAATAAAGGCTTAATCCGAGGCTTAAACACACATAAAAGTACCCTAAAACTCTGGCGGAATACTTGTGAGCTTGTGATACCTAAACCCTGCTCTTGTCCTAAACACTCACCCCTTGATATTTTGTTACTACGGTGGAGATTCCCGAACAAGAAGGTGTCCATAAGTGTTCTAAACGGAGATCTAGCAAAGGGAAGTGGTAAATTCCCGAGCACTTAGATAAATCATATTTATTTTCTTGTTTAAAAGAATCTTAATTAATTAATTAGTGTTGTTTGACCACCTTAAAAGAACTAATTAATTATTTTCATATAATATCTTGCGTTAAATAAATATTAGAATTGGATAATTAATTGTTGGTTGATCACTTAAGTTAAGGCGAATATTGTTTATTTTCTTGTTCTTTTCACGAAATTGATTAAATAAAGAATAACGACGTCGCAATGTAATTCCTACGTGAATTAACGTGTGTAAATAAAATCAACTGACTTAGTTTTAGGCATCGCGATGCATATATTGTTTGGTAATGAAATTGCAAAAAAGGAAGAGTTAGTAGAGGCCGTACTAGGGCTAGAATAGTGATTCCTCCCTAAAAGGAACGTTATTTTAGTACCCTCGCTCCCGAACTCATTTCTGGTTTATGTAGATCAATTTGGGCATATGGGTAAACTTAGAATTCGTGCTAATTATTCCATGAACTTCAGAAGGAAGAAAGGCATGAACGAGGTTTATGAGTCTTCCTAAAACTCATTGGCGACTCCTACTTGTTTCTTACAAAAAAGCGTGATGAGAGTATCATTTCTAATTTAAGGTCTCCTAAACAGTCAGGAATTCAAATCCTAATACACCCTAACAAGTGTAAAGTCCAAGGCTTTTAAGTGGTCATGGGCATCTAAGGAAGGACCCCCTACGATGGGATCACCCTCGTTACAGTGGCGACTCCACTGGGGACTTACAGGTTACATGATTAGTTCTTAGTTATGGTCCAAGGTTTCCAACACTAGGTTGCCTATGGTCGTAACGAGAATTAACTTGGATAATCTCTAGTTATAGAGTAAGACTCGAACGCATAATATCTTCCTTTTGCACAAAAGTAAAAACCAAACAAGCAACATTGCATCATGCATAAGTATAGCACACTTTAACCATTGGGGATTGGCTCATTGATTAGGGGTCGCCAACACTAGGCTTCTATCCCAAAATCAATAACAATCATCCCACTCATATCACCAACAAAATGTTGGGAAGACGATGTCATGAGTCAACACGTTGAGTGATTGATTTGTGCATCGTTTCTTAAGATATGGTACCTTTGGACACCCAAGCCTTTTTGACCTTAGAATGACATTGCGTGAATCTTGGCTTAAGATATGTTTTATGTGCTTATGTGACTATATGCAACGTGTTAGGATAGTCTTTTTTTTTTCTTTTTTTTAGTTCGGTCTAGGTTCCCAATTACGAAGTAGTCTCTTCATAATTTTGAGTCATGTTCGAAGGGTAACATAAAAAAATAAAAAAATAAAAACAATGACAAAACAAAAAGAAAAAAAAAAGCGCTCGAATTAAAAAAAATTCTACGAGCAGGTGGCGCGCGCAACTTGATAAGTTGCGCGGCCCCTACCAACTTACGAGATTTGGTTGCGCACGCCATCCGCGCGCAGCTTTATCCCTTGCGCGCGCCCACTGTTACGAGTCAATGTCTCTCAAAAAACAAGTTGACTCGTTCAAACAATACCTTCATCGGAGAATTGCTTAAGGGTGATGTTATCCGTTCGAATATATCTTGCGTCATTTGTTTTTCCTTTCTTTTAAAAAAGCGTATCGATTTACTTATCCACTCGTACTTCCTTTAGGGCCGGTTCTCAAGCTTGGGAAAGAAGACTCCCGGGCGCTCGTATTCTGCTTTGATCATTAAGTAATCCACCTCTTTCAAACCACCTTCCCTCAATAACTAGTCCTAGTCCAACAACAATGTCAACCATCGAACAATCCAAGAAGAGATTGCTCGATTAAGAGAAGAAAAGGCTCAAGCTGAGGAAAGAAGAATTAAGAAACTTGAAAAAGCTGAAAAGAAAAATGTCGAGGCTCTAGCCTTGCAACAAAAGATGGAACAATTATCTGTCAAAGAAAAATCGTTAGAGAAACTTGTTCTTCTTTTCACCATGGGGAACAAGTACTTCGACGAAGAAAAATTTGCTCCTCCCTCAGGACTTGCTTTGCCAGAAAAGTTCATAGCTACGGAATTGCCAATATTTAAGGTGAGCAATAATACAAAGAACAACTTGATGTGTTTTACTGGCACCATGGCATTAAAGGGAGTTGATCTTAAGCTTTATGCTTTGACTTTCCTTTTATCTTTAGACCCAACCGCGAGAGAGTGGTACTATGGGTTGGATCCGAAATTTAAAACAACATGGGAAGATGTAGTTTCGGCTTTCATTACCCAATATGAGAGTAACGTAGAGTTCTAATCGACTCTACGTGAGCTTGAAATGCTTATGCAAGGCGACGATGAAGGTTTCCTTGCTTTCTATGGTAGATGGCAAGAAAAGGCGGCCCACCTTGCCCAAAGGCCACCTGTACTCGAATTGGTACAAAAATTCATCAACAACTGTCATGAAAAGTACAACAAACATCTACGCTACCTTGGTTTAGACACTTTTCAAAAGGTGTATTCTGTGGCTACTAGGATTGAAGATGATCTTGCTAAAGAGAAAGCAAATAAACCCCATTATCATCATCAACCCAAGAATAACTACAAAAAGGGGAACGATAATACATCATCCTCTATTGATGTATTTGCGACCACCACGCAATACAATAATACAAATCAATCTAACAATAATGATCATAGAAGGAGGTGGACAAAAGAAAGAAAATTCGTACCAAAGAACGGCTACGACTCTCTTGCACGATATGATGCATAAAGAAATAGAAGTGTATGTGGATGATATGATCGTAAAGTCAAAGATAGAATGGGACATATAAAAGCTTTACGAAAATTTTTCGCTCGCATTAAAGAATACAAAATGCGATTGAATCCACAAAAATGCGCCTTCGGAGTAACTTCCGGCAAGTTACTCGGATACGTAGTGAGCACACGTGGTATTGAGATTGATCCCTCTAAAATAAAGGCAATTGTTGACATGCCTCCCCCCCAAACATAAAAAGAAATTAGGGGGTTCCTTGGTAAATTACAGTACATTAGTCAATTTATCAACAAATTGACAATGACTTGTGAGCCAATATTTAAAAAACTGAAAAAGAGGAAAAACATGAATGGGACGATCAATGCCAAAAGGCCTTTGAGAAAATCAAAGATTATCTCAAAAGTCCACCAATTTTAGCACCACCAGTACCCAAACTACCTCTTAGGCTACATCATGGTTACAGACACAACCACAGGCGCCATGTTAGCACAAGAGGTAGAAAAAGTCGAGCGTGCAATATATTACATAAGTAAAAATTTCATTGAATATGAAACAAAATATAGCACCTTGGAAAAAACGAGTCTACCATTAGTGTGGGCAACTAAAAAATTACGACATTATATGCTACCACACACAACTCATGTACTTTCTCAACAAAATCCGATAAAGTATTTGTTTGAACAACCACCTATACAAGGAAGGATATCCAAGTGGTTGGTGATATTGGCCGAATTTGAGCCAAAATATATTCCAGAAAAGTCAATGAAAGGAAAAGAGAATTTTGATTTTCTAGCTCAATATCCGATTCAAACAAGTCATGCAGAAACTACTCATCTTCCGGATGAAGATATTCTCATGACACAAGATGACAAGTGGGTAATGTACTTCGACGGTGCGTCCAATCAAAAAGGATGTGGCGTAGGGGTGTTACTTATAAGTCCAGAGGGAGCACATACTCCAATCTCTGTCAAATTAGACTTTAAGGTTACTAATAATGCCGCGAAATGTGAAGCGTGCGTTATTGATTAGAAGCAGCCGCTAGCATAGGTGTGCAAAAATTAGAGGTATATGGAGATTCTAGTTTGATTATAAATCATATACTAAAAAAATGGAAAATAAAGAACTCCACAATGATATTATACCAAGCACACCTAGAGCAACTCATCGAACATTTTGAATATATTGATTTTAAATATATCCCAAGGGATGATAATCAATTTTCCGACGCGCTAGCAAAATTAGCCTCAATGATCAACATTCCAGATCACTTAAATATGATGCCATTATAAGTTCATAGAAGAGAAGAACTAGCGTATTGTAACGCAATAGAGAAAATAAATGACATCAAAATAGATAATCCTTGGTATGATCATATCCTCCAATATATTACCCATGGCACATACCCTGAAAATACTTCATCAAAAGACCAACAAGCCTTAAGAATACTTGCGGCACAATACGGTCTAGTAAACGGTCAATTATGCAAAAAAAAAGGACCTAATGGTCAAAGCTTATCATGAATAGACCAACCCGAATCCACACGCCTTATGGAAGATACTCACAAAGGTGTTTTTGGACCTCACATGAATGGTAAAATGCTTGCAAAAAAAATATAACAACAAGGGTACTATTGGTCTACTATGGAACATGATTGCATACAATATGTCAAAAAATGTCCAGAGTGCAAAATGTTCGCTAATTTACACCACCTTCCACCATCCGAACTATACAACCTCACTTCCCCTTGGCCTTTTTCAACCTGGGGAATTGACATAATTGGTAAAAATTTCTCCAACAAGAGCAAGAGGGCACGAGTATATGTATTAGTAGCCATCGATTACTTTACCAAGTGGATTGAGGATTCTTCTTACGTGAATATCACTTCTAAACATGTCGCAAAGTTTCTCGAACTAAACATATTTAGTAGATATGGAGTTTCACATGAACTAATTAGTGCTCAAGGAACTCAATTCAAAGCTGAAGTTGAGACCCTCTTAACTCGTTATAAAGTAAAACATCATCACTCAACTCCATACAGTCCTCAAATGAATGGAGTTGTAGAATCGGCAAACAAAAACATAACAATCATCACTAAGAAAATGGTAGAAAATTATAAAGACTGGCCGAATAAACTATACTTCGCATTGTGGGGTTATAGAACATCCATACACACATCAATAGGGGTAATTCCATACTCCTTAATTTTTGGAATGGACACAGTTCGATCAGTTGAACTGAAAATACCATCCCCACGCATCGTACTCGAAAGTAAGCTACTGGAAGCTGAATGGGTAAGAGAAAGGTATGAAGAGCTTTTATTCCTCAATGAACGACGATTAAGACCTTTGCATCATGTACAAGTCTACCAACGGCGCATTGCGCGTCATTTTAATAAAAGCGTAAAACCCAGAAATATCAAAGAAGGTGACTTTGTACTAAAGGAGGTTAGGGGTCCACCAACCGATCCAAGAGGGAAATTCAAGCCTAATTGGATAGGTCCCTACCGCATAATTGAAATCCTATCAAGAGGAGCCGTCAGATTAATGGATATTGGAGGAGATGAAATTCGCCGATTAATATACATTGATCGACTTAAAAAATATTACATATGAAACCCAGATAAACTCGTTAATTCATTAAATAAATCATTTTTAGCATTCAATCGAAAGATTCTTAGTGTTATGCACTTTACCGAATATCACGGCAAAGCACATAACACTTGGGGGGTAATTTAAATTAATAAGATTATTCTAAGTGTTAAGTTTTTTTTCGAACATCACGAAAAACTCTTCACACTAGGGGGGTAATAGTTGCGCGCGGATGTCACGCGCAATAAATTTCGTTGCGCCCAAGAGGCTCGCGCAACCTCAGATGTTGCGCGCGCCGCCTGACGATGAACTACGAACCCGAATTTTGTATGCTTGAAAAAAGTTTTGACTTTTACTCGCGAAAGAAAGAGGGCGTTTCTTAAATATAATATATACTCGGGAAAATAAAAAATTAAACTTTGATTTGAATGTTTTTTTTAAACAATGTTTGATTAATTTTTTTCATTTAATTTCTATTCAAGAGATTAAAGAACAATTTTAAAAAATTAAAAAATATATACAATAAACAAAAAAGAAGAACTACGCAAAGACCTGATTTCGTATTACGAATACGTGGGCAATCTTTATGATTCGGTCATATCAAAATAAAAAAATATAAAGCTCAATTTTATTTCATTCAAAATCCAAAAGAGAGAGACATTATTGCATTAGATAGTGAAGTAAAAAAAACATAGTAATGATTACACTTTATTCAAATTAAACTACTGATAAAATTGTGTAACACTCTAAGGTTTTACTATGTCCTCGATTGTCATGGATGATGGAGGAGTAGTGTAGACATCTACTATTAGCCTCATGTCCCGACAGAAAGTACAATGATGATAAATAAACAATCTTCGTGTTGGATCAAAGTGAAGAATGCTTATGGATAACTGGTTAAGCTACAAAACACAAAGACTAGCCCAAATTAAAGATAAAAGCCAAAACAAAGGTCCAATTAACTAAACCCGATCATAATTAGGCTTAATCCCGTGCTTAAAACCTAATAATGACGGATTTAGGAGCGCATAGGTTAAATCTTAGTGATGCCACAGAAAAAGCCGCGCGCAACTAATTCAGTTGCGCGCGACACCCAGTGCAACCTCCAGAGTTGGGCTGTGGAAGATTCAGAATTATACGGAAAACATAAAATCGAATCTTACCATAATGTCGCGCGCAAGACAATTAGTTGTGCTGCCCATAGCAGCGTAACCCAATCACTTGCGCTAGGATGCCGCGCGCAACTCATCCTGTTGCGCGCGACACCTGCTGCGACAGAATGCTCAAAACTCTAAACCTAATCATTTCCTATGAATAAGAGCTTAAACCAAGGCTTAGACAGACAAAAAATAACCTAAAACTCTGGCGAAATACTTGTGAACTTGTGCAACCTAGCCTCTCTTGTCCTAAACACTCACCTTTTTGGTATTTTGTTACTACGGTACCGAGGTTCCCCACAAGAAGGAGTCCATAAGTGTTCTAAACGGAGATCTAGCAAAGAGAAGTTGTAAATTCTCGAGCACTTAGTTAAATCATTTTTATTTTCTTGTTTAAAAGAACCTTAATTAATTAATTAGTGTTGTTTGATCACCTTTAAAATAATTAATTTATCAATTCCACATAGTATCTTGCATTAAATAAAGATTAGAATTGAATTAAATATTTGTTGGTTGATCACTTAAGCTAAGGCGAACATTGTTTATTTTCTTGTCCTCTTCACGAATTTGATTAAATAAGAATAACGACATTACGATGTAATTCCTGCGCGAATTAATGCTTGTAAATAAAATCAACTAACATAGTTTTAGGTATCGCGTTGCATATATTGTTTGGTGATGAAATTGTAAAAAAGGATGAGTTAGTAAAGGCCGCACTAGGGCTAGGATAACTATTTCCCTCTAAAAGGAACGTTATTTTAGTACCCTCGCTCCCAAACTCATTTCTGGTTTATACACCAATTTGGGCATGGGTAAACTTATGATTCGTGCTAATTATTCCATGAACTCCACATGGAAGAAAGGCATGAACGAGGTTTAAGAGTTTTTCCTCAAACACATTGGTGACTCCCTACTTGTTTCTTACAAAAAAGCGTAATGATTGAATCAATTCTAATTCAAGGTCCCCCAAACAGTCAGGAATTCAAATCCTACTACACCCTAACAAGTGTAAAGTCCTAGGCTTTTAAGTGGCCATGGGAATTTAAGGAAAGTACCCCTTACGATGGGATCACCCTCCTTACAGTGGCGACTCCACTGGGGACTTAGAGGTTACATGATTAATTCGTAGTTATGGTCCAAGGTTTCCAACACTAGGTTGCCTATGGGTTGTAACGAGAATTAACTTGGATAATCTCTAATTAGAGAGCGAGACTTGAACGCATAATATGTTCCTTTTGCACAAGATTAAAAACCAAACAAGCAACATTGCATCATGCATAAGCATAGCACACTTAAAGCATTGGGGATTGGCTCATTGACTAGGGGTCGCCAACACTAGGCTTCTATCCCGAAATCAATAACAATCATCCCACCCATATCGCCAACAAAATGTTGGGAGGGCGATGTCATGAGTCAACACGTTGGGTGATTGATTTGTGCGTCGTTTCTTAAGATATGGTACCTTTGGACACCCAAGCCTTTTTGACCTTAGAATGGCATTACGTGAATCTTGACTTATAGCATGCTTATGTGACTATATGCAACGTGTTAGGATAGTCTTCTTTTTCTCTTTTTAGTTTGGTCTAGGTTCCCAATTATGAAGTTGTCTCTTCGTGATTTAGCGTCATATTCAAAGGATAGCATAAAAAAATCAAATTAAAAAAAACATAGAATAAATAAAAACGATGACAAAAAAAAATGCTCGAATTAAAAAAAAATTCTACGAGCAGGTGGCGCGCGCAGCGCGACCTTTCCCAGCGCAAGTGATTCTGTTGCGCGCGATAGTCGCGTGCAACTGAGTCACTTGCGCGCCCACTGGACGAATAAATTTTGATTTCTCAAAAAACAAATTGACTCGTCCGAACAATATCTTGATTGAAGAATTGTTAAGGGTGATGTTATGCGTTTGAATATATTTTGCGTCCTTTTCTTTTTTTTTCTTTCTCCCTTTTTAAACAAGCGTATCGATTTACTTATCCTTTCGTACTCCTTTAGGGCCGGTTTCCAAACCTGGAAAAGAGAACCCCCGGGCACTCGCATTCTACGTTTACCACCCAAAGATCAACCCCTTCCAAACCACTTTTCTTCGCACTACAAGAAAAATGAGAATAGGCAAAACTTAAAATTGCAACACTTACAAAAATGATACTGTTAGTAATCTAAAGCGACAATATTTATTTGTTACCTTGAACTAAAGTAACAGATAAAAAGTGTTGCTCTAGACTATATAAGGCTACAGTCGCTTAAAGTGTTACCTTTTTCTAATCTAAGACAACAAACATTATAATTGTTGCATGAAAAGATAACAATAACAAAACTATAGCTTGAAAATGTAACATTAATATCTATGTTGCCATCTACGGCAACATTTATATATATGTATATATATATGTATATATATATATATATATGTATGTATGTATGTATATATATATATGTATATATGTATATATATATATATATGTATGTATGTATATATATTTATATATATGTATGTATATATATGTATATATATTATGTATATATATATATATATATATGTATATATATATATATGTATATATATATGTATGTATATATATATATATATATATATATATATAAGTAGTTTGGTGGAGTTGGTGTTGAAGTCACCTTGTGACTTTGTGGTCACAAGTTCGAGCCCTATAACCTACTAAATGCTTGGGAGTGGCAACATTTAGAAACATTTTTGAATTGTCTCCTTAGATGGCAACATTTTTCATTTGCTGTCTTTGTAAAAGTGTTGCCTTATATATCATTTTACCTTGGTTTTCAAAATTGTTGGCTTTGAATAAAAATGTGTTGTCTTATGAATAGACAACGGGGGCATATACTACGCCTCATATTTGTTGCCTTTGCTATAAGAAAACACTTTTTTTATATTAGGCAATAGTTTTTCACTGTTACCTTTGCTTTATTTTGTTGTAGTGTCGACAACTAATCCTAGTCCAACAACAATTCCAACCATCGAAGAACTTTAACAAGAGATTCTTCGTTTGAGAGAGGAAAAGGCTCAAGAGGCCGAGGAGAGAAGAATTAAGAAAATAGAAAAGGCTGAAAAGAAAAATGCTGAAACCTTAGCCTTGCAAGAAAAGATGGAACAATTATCCATCAAAAAAAAGTTGTTGGAGAAGCTAGTTCTTCGTTCTGCAATGGGAAACAAGTACTTTGACGCTGAAAAGTTTGCTTCTCCCCCAGGACTTGCTTTACTGGAAAAGTTCGTAGCTACGAACTTGCCAATATTTAAGGTGACCAATAATCCGCAAAATTATTTAATGTGTTTTATTGGCACTATGGCACTGAAGGGAGTTGATCCTAAGCTTTATGCTTTGACTTTCCCTTTATCCATAGACCAAACCGCGAGAGAGTGGTACTATGGGCTAGATCCAAAATTCAAGGCAACATGGGAAGATGTAGTTTCGGCTTTCATCATCCTTTATTGACGTATTTGCGACTTCCACGCAATATAATAACACAAGTCGATATGATGATCCTAGAAAAAGGTGGACAAAAGAAAGAAAATTTACTCCATTTCCTATAAGCTATAAAGAATTGTTAGAAAAATTAAATGAAAAAGGCTTACTTTCGCCAACAGGGCCAACACCACCCACTCCACCAGAAAGAAGATTTCCTCAATTGAATGGTAGTGCTTATTGTGCTTATCATAGAGGCGTTGGAAATGATACTGAACATTGCTATGTTTCAAAGCACAAAATACTAGATTTAGTAGACGATGGGAGAATTCCCACGCCTAAACCTAACAATAATGCATCCCCATTAGGGGTGTTTCACATCGATGAGGACCATATGGGAAATGATATGTTCAATCCTTTGGACTATATCACACCTATAGGAGAACTTCTATCCACAATAATCATAGGGGCAACTAATGAAGTATGTGGGCCATGGGACGACGACTTTCAAGACTTATATGTCTCTAAGTATGCCGCCGTCCCACCTCTATCATGTTTAAAAAATGAAACAAATGGAGCGCTTGATTGGGATCATTTCTTGGGGAAGTCGCAAGATTTATCGAATCTCTCCTTGGATGAACAACGGCATCAAGCACAACTCAGGGAACATCTTGAAATGGAGGCACATCCAAAGCCTCTAGAAGAAAGTTGGTTTGTGAGTCCTACAACTAACCCAAACGAGATAGATCATTTAACTCATTCTGGGCGAGTCTACCAAGCACCACCACCAAATGGATATTCGACCACACAAAATCAAACTCAAGGTCAAGTACAAAATCCGATACCACCTCCACTTGAGGTGGAAGATCCATTAGTCAAACAACTTTGCCAATCCAAGGCGAATGTTAGCATTTGGGAACTCCTAATTACTTCTAAAGAACATAGGAATTCGCTCATGAACGCTCTAACGGCTTTGTCTGTAAGCACGGACACAACCCCTCAGGATCTCGTTAGCTTGCTTACTAGCGAGAAATCCGACAAGTCAATCATTTTCACTAATGATGATTTGCCTTCAAAAGACACTACCCACAACAGTGCATTATACTTAACTGTGGGAAGTAAGGGATACAACATCCCTGTAACTTTGGTAGACAATGGGTCAGCTATAAACTTATTCCCATTACGAACGGCAAAATACTTAGGCCTAAATCCAGAAAAAGATTTTCAATCAACAACATAAAGCATTAGGGCCTATGACAATTTGGGAAGATCGGTGAGTGGAACTGTTAAGCTACCAATTACCACATGCCCAATTCAAAATATGGTTGAATTCCATGATATGGACATAAAACCTACATTCAACCTTTTACTTGGACGTCCTTGGATACATGAGCTTGGTGAAATACCATCCTCACTTCATCAAATGATTTGGTTGAACTATCAAGGGCTTCCTGTGACTATACATGCTTCTCCACTCAAAATAACAATAAATGATCAATCACTCTTAGAAATAAACCATGATAATGATGAAGAGGACATGTGGGGATTCGCCGTGGAGCCAATCTACACATTTTAAATGGAAGAAGACTTTAAATAACCATTCAAGCTTGATCCATATTCCACTCGGATAGTAAACAACATCTTACTCAAGAGTAGTTACTTTCCTAGGATGCCTTTGGGAATAGGAATGAAGAAATGCCTCTTACTTCCTATCCCAAAAAAAGATTTTCCTTTGGATTGGGATATAAACCAACCAAAGAAGAATTGGAGTCTCACGATGCAAAAAAAAAAAGCACGTAGAGACAATAATAAGAAAGGGATAATCACTTTACTCCAATCCTATCAACAAACCCTTAATGGGCAATTCATTAGGGAGGGAGAAAATTACCCATGCTACGACTTTCAAGAACCCTTAGTTCTGGAAGGAATAAAGAAGCCTGGATTTGAAATATTTCATGATTGCTACTTCTTGGATGACGATCTTAGTATCGTTAAGTCAAAACACCCAACTCTAGGGTGCTTTGATGGGCAAGAATTTAACTTGCTATTTAGAGTAGAGCAAAATCATGTCGCTACAATCACCAATCAAAACGCCATTCAAGATGAAGCTTTTGACCCAACCTCGTTGATCACCCTTTCAAATGAAACTTTTGAGCATGGATGGAGGAAATCTTTCAAATGGACCAATCTCGAAGGCGATAAGCTGAAAATTGTCACATGCGAAGGGAAGATGGTTGAAGAATTAGACGATGAATCTATCATAGACTCTAGGGAAGTTGAAAATCTAGGCCTTGTGGCCATTACTGAGTCTTTATTTTCTAGTTTTAAGGACAAAGATCCCAAAAAGGATTCTTCTCTTGATGTACTCTCTTTTGATTTTAATAATATGAGCTCTATTTCCGAGCATATGCCTTCTCTTGAATCTTTCGAATGTTATAACAATCAATCTAATGAAGATGACAACATTAATAAATTGGTTAAACTAATGAATGAACGAGAACAAAAGAACCCTATCGTTGAAGAAACTAAAATAGTTAATATAGGAACTAACGAAAATAAAAGAGAAGTCAAAATTAGCTTAACTCTAAATCCAAAAAAGCGATTGACCCTCACATCGACGATCAAAGAATTCGAAGACGTGTTCGCTTGGTCATACAAGGACATGCCTAGAATAGATAGGTAAATTGCGGAACATACCATTCCTTTGAACCCTACCTCTAAACCAGTAAAACAAAAACTTTGACGAATGAAACCTGATGTCGCATTAAAAATAAAAGAAGAAGTGCAAAAACAATTAGACGCAGGTTTTATTCGTTTATGTAATTACCCAGAACGGGTAGCGAACATCGTCCCAGTCCCTAAAAAGGATGGACGAGTTCGCATGTGTGTCGGATTTAGGGATGTTATTAAAGCTAGCCCTAAAGACGATTATCCTCTACCACATATTGATATATTGGTAGATAACACGGCTGAACATGCGATGTTATCCTTTATGAATGGATACGCAGGTTACAACCAAATTTTAATGGCAAAAGAAGACGAAGAAAACACATGCTTTATTACCCCTTGGGGTACGTATTGCTACACAGTCATGGCATTCGGTTTAAAAAATGCAAGAGCTACGTAACAAAGAACGGCTACGACTCTCTTGCATGATATGATGCATAAAGAAATAGAAGCTTATGTGGATGATATGATCGTGAAGTCCAAAGATAGAATGGGACATATAAAAGCTTTACGCAAATTTTTCACTCGCATAAAAGAATACAAAATGCGATTGAATCCACAAAAATGCGCTTTCGGAGTAACTTCTGGCAAGTTACTCGGATACGTAGTAAGCACACGTGGCATCGAGATCAATCCCTCTAAAATAAAGGAAATTGTTGACATGCCTCCCCCTTAAACATAAAAAGAAATTAGGGGATTCCTTGGTAAACTACTATACATTAGTCGATTTATCAACAAATTGACTATGACTTGTGCGCCAATATTTAAAAAATTGAAAAAAAAAGGAGAAACATGAATGGGACGATCAATGCCAAAAGGCCTTTGAGAAAATCAAAGATTATCTCAAAGGTCCACCAATTTTAGCACCACCAGTACCCAAATTACCTCTTAGGCTATACTTTACTGTTACAGACACAGCCACAGGTGCCATGTTAGCACAAGAGGTACTAAAAGTCGAGCGTGCAATATATTACATAAGCAAAAAATTCATCCAATATGAAACAAAATATAGCACCTTGGAAAAGACAAGCCTAACATTAGTGTGGGCAACCAAAAAATTACGACATTATATGTTTCCACACACTACTCATGTGATTTCTCAACAAAATCAGATAAAGTATTTGTTTGAACAACCACCTATACAAGGAAGGATATCTAAGTGGTTGGTGATTTTGGCCGAATTTGAGTTAAAATATATTCCTGAAAAATCAATAAAAGAGAAAGTAATTTCCGACTTTCTGGCACAACATCCAATTCAAACAAGTCATGCGGAAACTACTTATCTTCCGGATGAAGAGATTCTCATGACACAAGATGACAAATGGGTAATGTACTTTGATGGTGCGTCCAATCAAAAGGGATGTGGCGTAGGAGTGTTACTCATAAGTCCAGAGGGAGCACATATTCCAATCTCTGTTAAACTAGACTTTGAGGTTACTAATAATGCCGCAGAATGTGAAGCGGGCATTATTGGATTAGAAGCACCAACTAGCATAGGTGTGCAAAAATTAGAGGTATATGGAGACTTAAGTTTGATTATAAATCATATACTAAAAAAATGGAAAATAAAGAACTCTACAATGATATTATACCAAGCACACCTAGAGAAACTCATCGAGCATTTTGAGCATATTTATTTTAAATATCTCCCAAGGGATGACAATCAATTTGCTGATGCGCTAGCAAAATTATACTCAATGATCAACATTCTAGATCACTTAAATATGATGCCATTATGCGTTGATAGAAGAGAAGAACCAGCGTATTGCAACGTAATAGAGGAAATAAAAAAATGACATCGAAGGAGACAGTCCTTGGTATGATCATATCCTTCAATATATTACCCATGGCACGTATCTCGAAAATACTTCATCGAAAGACCAACGAGCCTTACGAACACTTGCAGCCTAATATGGTCTATTAAATGGTCAATTATGCAAAAAAGGATCTAATGGTCAAAGTTTATTATGTATAGACCAACCGGAAGCCGCACGCCTTATGGAAAATACTCACAATGGTGTTTGTGGACCTCACATGAATGGTAAAATGCTTTCAAAAAAAAATTCACGACAAGGATACTATTGGTCCACTATGGAACATGATTGCATACAATATGTTAAAAAAAGTCCAGAGTGCTAAATGTTCGCTAATTTACAACACCTTCCACCATCCGAACTATACAACCTCACTTCCCCTTGGCATTTTTTTACTTGGGGAATTAACATAATTGGAAAAATCTCTCCAACAGGAGCAGGAGGGCACGAGTACGTATTATTAGCCATCGATTACTTCACTAAGTGGATTGAGACTGCTTCTTACGTGAATATCACTTCTTAACATGTCGCAAAGTTTCTCGAACGAAACATATTTTGTAGATATGGAGTTCCACATGAACTAATTAGTGATTAGGGATCTCAATTCAAAGCTGAAGTCGAGTCCCTCTTAACTCGTTATAAAGTAAAACATCATCACTCATCCCCATACAGACCTCAAATGAATGGAGCTGTAGAGTTGGCAAATAAAAATATAACAGTCATCGGTAAGAAATTGGCAGAAAATTATAAAGACTGGCCGAATTAACTACACTTCGCATTATGGGGTTATAGAACTTCTATACGAACATCAATAGGAGTAACTCCGTACTCCTTAGTTTTCGGAATGGACGCAGTTCAACCAGTCGAACTGGAAATACCATCCCTACGCATCGTACTAGAAAGTAAGCTATCGGAAGCTGAATGGGTAAGAGCCAGGTATGAAGAGCTTTTATTCCTCGATGAACGACGATTAAGAGCTTTGCATCATGTACAAGTCTACCAAAGGCCCATTGCGCGTCATTTCAATAAAAGAGTCAAACCCAGAAATATAAAAGAAGGTGACTTTGTACTAAAGGAGGTTAGGGGTCCACCAAACGATCCAAGAGGGAAATTCAAACCTAATTGGATAGGTCCCTACCGCGTAATTGAAATCCTATCAGGAAGAACCGTCAGATTAATGGATATTGGAGGAGATGAAATTCGTCAATTAATAAACATTGATCGACTTAAGAAATATTACATATGAAATCCGGATAAACTCGTTCAGTCATACAACCAATTTTAATTAGCATTCAATTAAAAGATTCTAAGTGTTATGCATTGTACTGAATAACACGGTAATATATATAACACTTGGGGGGGGGGGGGAATTTAGAAAATAATAAACCGTTCTAAGTGTTCAAATTTTTTCGAACATCACGAAAAAATCTTCACACCTGGGGGGGGTAATACTACAGAATTTTAAGAAAAAAAATTTCGAGACATTCGTAGAACAAGTGTCGCGTGCAACCGGAATAGTTGCGCGCGGATGTCACGAGCAAAAAATTCTGTTGTGCGCGACAGGCTCACGCAACTACAGATGTTGCGCATGCCACCTAATGACGAACTGCAAACCTGAATTTTTACGTTTGAATGAAGTTGCGATTTCTACTTGCGGAAAAAAGAGGGTATTTCTTAAATATAACATATACTCGGGAAATAAAATTAAACTTTGATTTAATTGTTTTAAACAAGGTTTGATTAATTTTCCATTTAATTTCTATTTAAGAGATTAAAGAAAAATAAAAAATATACATAATAAAAAAACATTAGAACTACGCAAAGACCTGATTTCGTCATGCGAATACGTAGGCAATCTTTATGATTCGGTCATATCAAAATATAAAAATATAAAGCTCATTTTATTTCATTCAAATTTCAAAAGAGAGACATTGTTGACCTAGATTGTAAACGAAAAAAATAATGATTTACACTTTATTCGAAATAAACTAATGACAAAATTGTGTAACACTCAAAGGTTTTACTATGTCCTCGATTGTCACAGATGATGGAGGAGTAGTTTCCATTGCAGTATTTTCAGAAGACTTGGAGCTTTCCCCTACACTCTTCTTTTTCACCCAAACATTGTTTTTCAATTGGAGCCTTTGCAACCTGTTTTCCTTTCCCTTTGACTATTGGATCTTTTCTTGCGAGTATTTGGAGAAGGTTCTTTGATTTTCACACCTTGTTGCGCGAGTTTGGAGGGAGCTTTCCTTTTTGTTTCCTTCGAACGAGCCTTAGAGGATGAGAAGTCTAATTTTCTTCTCACTCGTTTGTTTTGGCCACTAGGAGTAGTAGTGGTTTAATGCATCAAAAGCTTAGGTGGATTACGAGCGGTGGCGGCTTGAAGTTGAGATCGACCCTTGTTTAATTCGCCCTTATCCGCCGCATTCATCCAAGATTTGTAAAAGGAAGATAATGCAATATTCATGGTTGGATTTTGTATTACCCACCTAGGAAGACTTGACCAATATTCCACCCAACGAGGAATTCTTTCGGGTTTAAAAATTACATCTTTAGGGGCATCACAATCTTGCGGGGGAATAAATTATTTCATCCCGTATTGTCTCATTACCGTGCAAGGAAAAATATAAGTAGTACTAGATAGGCCTAAAAGCCTAATGTAAGGCAATTGAGACTATTCCCAATCATACTATTTATGTTCCATCAAGGAATCACAAAATGTATGTTAGGAACCCCATGACAGAAAAACGACGTCCATTCCTCTTCGTTCTTATACTAATAAAGGATTCGACGTCCAGGGAATGTCCTTACTCCATTAGCCTCAAGTTTTGTGGCTGATTAACAATTTGCAAGCACTCCATGAGCCAAATCTGAAAAAAAAAAAAAAAAATAAATCAGTTTGCGATTTTTTACACAAGCAGGTGGCGCGCGCAACCAACCTAGTTGCACGCAGCGAAGAAGATTGGGCTGGTCATGCCAGCGCAACTTTGTAACTTGCGCTGATAAATGCCGAAAAAAAACGTACGTGTAATAGGAGTGACTTCTTGTGAAACCGTTTTAGTTAGGGTCTCCTCTAAGGCGATTCAAACATAGAACGGTTTCCGTCCAAGCCAAAGGAGCGGGTGAATGACATCCCTGTATTTGCTCTACTATGGACACCATGGAATAATCTCCGTATTCTTTGCCTGTCCTAAGTAAACAATTAACAACAAGACAATAACATAAAGCACGAATTTCAAAGCGTTATTTAGTCATGTTGTCACGAGGGGCGACGAAATGTTCAATAAATTGAATCAAATTCACCCCTTCTTCAGTTCCAATATTGGTCATATCATTGTCGGACAAGCCAAAAAATTGGATTGCAGAACGTTCTGAATCATTCTCCGTCCCTATCGATACTTAGACTTTTGTTTTCGAAACTTGCATATCTCCAAACTCAGTCAAAGTGGGGGCTTCTGTAGAAACCCATTTGTGTCTCCCCATAACCAAACCCAGTGATGAGTATCTTTTACGTCAAATCATTGTCGAATGAGGTGAAAGTAAGGAATGTCTAGTGTTGCGGATAGTTTTTATTTCTTTTCTTTCTCTCTGTTTTTGAAAACCTATTTTTAAAAAAAGTCAATCCGGTTTGGTTTGGTCCATGGAAAGGGTCCAATAATAGTGTAGTTGGGTTGGGTTCAAAAAGACCTTTCCAACGATATATTATAAGCCCAATTCCGATGAATAATGAGGAAGTTATGGCCAAATTACTAAACTGGGCCCGGTTTGATCTTTATATGCGGCCCAATGATCTAAAGGAGGGTCTAATATTGATTTATCATTCCTAATGCAATTAGATTGATTATAGTCTTCTATATACTTCTAGAAGGTTCTTTTCATTCCTAATTTAATTAGCATTGATAAATTGACTTTTGACTTTTTAGAGTTTTAATCAGAATAAAAGAAGTGTTTTTAAGGAAAATACGATTTTGCCCTCTGTACGACTAAATTTAATCAAAATTAAGAAAACGCGTGTGTAGGGAATATTTCAAGCGTTATCCCTAGCTTGAACCCCACTGTGATCACATACTAAAGTACGGTGGCGTCCAAAGGGAAAGAAGATAGAGCAAAAGAGTCGTCAATAAGTTTTAAGAACTTGTAAACCGTTCACGAGGTAAAGGTTACACCCCTTAACGATCCAGGAGATCGTCAACTCCAATAGGTCTGGAACCATGAATGGTAGTTCGGGGATGAAGATACAAATCCAACCTAAAAGAGATTGAACCTGCCTATTCTGATAATATTCATGTGCGCTTTCTGACTAACATGCAATCAATAGGTTAACCCTAAACCTGTTTATCTATGTTGGTTGAATATTAATGCACAAACAAAACTATTATTGGCGATCACTTGAATTATAATCAAACTAACCCTAAATAAGATTATTAATTATCTTAATAAGCGTGATTACAAGTACAAATTCCCTTTAAACATGCGTAAAAGGTGTGATCAAGCAATAACAATAAATGTAATTAAGCAACATAATAATCATCATCAAAATAATTATGATCATAATTAAAATAATAATAATCATAGAAATAAACATGTTCACGTTAAAGCATAATAATAGCAAGGTCATAGGCATGATACTAACAAGATTAATAACAAACCCTAGCATGTCACTAAACAATAAAGGTCAAAGCTTTAACCCTAACATGATACTAACACGAATATTAGGAAGAAAATAGGAAGCATCATAATAATCATAATTGTCATATTTGATATTAGAAATTATAGTTATTACCCTAAACATGATACTAGGAAGATCAAAACGCCCTAACATGATACTATGAATCAACGTAACAACCTAGACATGATTTCTAGGAATCATAATATCAATAAATCAATTAAAGCACTTACTTGGATGCCTCGTACCTCTTTCTAATAACAAAATACACGCGTTAGTAACTTCAAGGAAAATAATAATCAAACAATTAAATTAAATAATTGGAAGAGAGATTTGGGACCAAACCCTTAGAAATTAAAACCTTTCACGTCTAGGGCGAAGGCAACTTCGAACTTGGCTAGGTGTTTGTAAATCTTGTGAATGCGGAATTTTGTGTGAGAAAAGCTAGTTTAGAATAAGAGAGAGAGAGAATATCAAGAATTCTTGATGAGAGTTGGTGATTGAAAACGGAGATTTTAGGAGGCTATTTATAGAGAAAATCAGCCGCACGGATAAAAAAACAAATCAGATTTTCGAAGAGAATTAAACAGATTAGCGCCAGACGCTGGACATTAGCGCCAGGAGCCAAGCATTAGCGCCAGGCACTAATTTCACGCGTTTTCTTAATTTTGATAAAATTTAGCCGTACAGAAGGGCAAAATCGTATTTTCCTTAAAAACACTTTTTTTATTCTGATTAAAACTCTAAAAAGTCAACTAAAGTCAATTTATCAATGCTAATTAAATTAGGAATGAAAAGAACCTTCTAGAAGATTCTAGAAGACTAAATCAATTCTAATTGCATTAGGAATGACAAATCAATATTAGGCCCTCCTCTAGATCATTGGGCCGCACATAAAAATCAAACCGGGTCCAGTTTAGTAATTTGGCCATAACTTCCTCATTATTCATCGGAATTGGGCTTATAATATATTGTTGGAAAGCTCTTTTCAAACCTCATCCAACTACACTATTATTGGACCCTTTCCTTGTACCAAACCAAATTAAATTTGATTTTTTTTTTAAAAAGGTTTTCAAAAACAGAGAGAAAGAAAAGAATTAAAAACTAACCGCAACGCTAGACTTTCCACACTTTCACTTCATTCGATTATGTTTCAACGTGAAAGGTACTCATCACTGGGTTTGGTTTTTGGGGAGACACAAATGGGTGTCTATAGCGTGGAAATTATTTTCTAGCTCCCGACGACAGGATTAGCGCCTGGCGCTAATGCTTGGCGTCTGGCGCTAGCCTTAGCGTCTGGCTCTAATGTCTTCCATCTGGCGCTAATTCGTTTTATTCTCTTCGAAACTATGATTCGTTTTTTTTATCTATTCGGCTGATTTTCTCAATAAATAGCCTCCTAAAACCTCTGTTTTCAATCATCAACAATTTTCAATTAATTCTCAATTCTCTCTCTCTCTTCAAGAAACTCTTTATTACTCTCTCTCTCTCTCTCTCTCTCTCTCTTTTCTCTCTAGCTTTTACATACAAAATTCCGCATTCACAAGATCTAGACACACCTAGCCAAGTTCAAAGTTGCCTTCGCCCTAGACGTGAAAAGTTTTAATGTATGAGGGTTTGGTCCCAAATATCTCTTCCAATTATTTAATTTGATTGTTTAATTTATTATTTTCCTTGAAGTTACTAACGCGTTATTTTGTTATTAGAAAGAGATATGAGGCATCCAAATAAGTGCTTTAATTGATTTTATTGATATTATGGTATAAAAATCATGTCTAGCTTGTTATTATGATTTCTAGTGCCATGTTAGGGCGTTTTGATCTTCCTAGTATCATGTTTAGGGTAATAACTATAATTTCTAATATCAAATATGACAATTGTGTTTCCTGCGATGCTTCCTATTCTTTTCCTAATATTCATGTTAGTATCATGTTAGGGTTAAAGCTTTGATTTTTATTGTTTAGTGACATGCTAGGGTTTGTTATTAATCTTGTTAGTATCATGCCTAGGATCTTGCTATTATTATGCTTTAACATAATTTATGATGATTATAATTGTTATGATGATTATTATGTTGCTTGATATATATTTATTGTTATTTCTTGATCACACCTTTTATGCATGTTTAAAGGGAATTTGTACTTGTAATAAGATAATTAATAATCTTGTTTAGGGTTAATTTGATTATAATTCAAGTGATCGCTAATAATAGATTTATTTGTGCATTAATATTTAACCAACATAGATAAACAGGTTTAGGGTTAACCTATTGATTGCATGTTAGTCAGAAAGCGCACATGAATACGATCAGAATAAAGTAGAGGCTTATTAATTATTAGGGCATGTTCAATCTCTTTTAGGTTGGATTTGTACCCTCGTCCCCGAACTACCAGTCATGGTTCCAGACCTATTGGAGTTGATGATCTCCTGGATCGTTAAGGGGTGTAACCTTCACCCTGTGAACGGTTTACAAGTTCTTAAAACTTGTTGGCGACTCTATTGCTCTATCTTCTTTCCCTTTGGACGCCACCGTACTTTAGTGTATGATCACAGTGGGGTTCAAGCTAGGGATAATGCTTGAAATATTCCCTACAGTTAGTTGCTTGGATGTGACCCGAAGGGTTCAGTCAAGATTAAACTATAATATCAATTATTCATTAATATTATTAATCGGAAGCGACCTCCACCTTGGCATTCCGATCACTTGAACTTACTGAATAAATAGCTTTCCAATAGCTCTGAACCCTCTATCGGAATAATACACTTGTTCGAAGGACACCATTCCTATCACTCCACACACTCTAATTTGTCATCCTCTTGTTATGAATCTTCATATGTGAGAGTGTCAAACAAAGTGTTCTTATGTGGAATGAAATTTGCAATTAGGAGTTCTGATTCAGCAAAAAAATTTCCTCATGAGGAAAATGAGGATTTTAGAGAAAGAAAGTGGGTAGAGAGAGAATGAGGAAAACCTTTTTTCTTCATTATTGAAAATGCCTCTAAAATACTACTTAAACTCTAAATCATATTAAAGCACTTGTTTAAGCATTTCTGAATCAATGTACAGCCTTATTTAAAAGATTGTATATGCATGGATAATGGCTAGTAGGAAGATAAAACCTTGTTTTAAAAACCCATATCCAATTTAGGCGTTTACCAGTTAGCCAATGAAATGAAGAAAAACACTAGAGTACAATAAAGAAACATTCATATATTAACCTTTCTCTCACTTCTTCCGTAACACCCCAATAATTCTCTCTTAAAAACCTGTGAGAAACCTGTATATAACCTGAACAATTTCAAGAGAATTACTGCCGTGCTACCGCCACGTGTTCAAACGATAAGGCTATCTCAGAAATTAACAGCGGAAAACCAAAACAGTTATAAATAAACTTCAAAACAAAAGAATTAAATCAAAATAAGTGTTACAAGTTGGAACCATTAAGGCCCTTATTCAAAACCCAATAAAAGTAGTAAGTGATTAAATCCAATGCTCAAATAAATTCAAACCCAAAAGAATTAGTGTCAAATAAAATCGAACTAAAATAAATTCAACTTGCAAAAGAAATAAGATGCAAACAACCAACTCTCTACTCAAGATCCCACAACCCTTATGAATGATGCATGTATAAGAACCTGTGGTTATTCTGCTCCCCAATATTACAAGTGTAAAAATTGGATCGTCACAGGGTCATTGAAAGGCGAAGGCCATGACCAAAGAAAGACACACAGAAAAGCACGCAATCAGCAAAGCTGAGTACATACAAGCTGCGAAATAAATTAAGAAATACCTAACATGCTACTATTAATCAAGCATAAGCATCATTAAAATTATAGCCTCAACACATGACTCAATTATCAAATTTATTAAGACCTCACTAGTTGATATTAACTAACTCATTTATTTATTTCATTGGATTTAGCAATAGACAAGGTTGTCCAACCCATGTCCCATTTGGAACATAAATAAAAGAAAAACCCCATGCCTCCTTTTGGAAACATCAATAAACATCCAACGACAATGGGCGCGACTCCGTGACCGTAATTAGTATGAGATCTCACCTAACTCCTAGTTTTACAAAAATAATATTTGAAATAGGAGACTTGTAGATCAGACGACCTCGATAAAAGTACACGGCTAATACCCCATGCATGTACCACAACCCCTGATTGTCATTACTCCAGATGTGCACCAATCCAGAGTTTTATTGCTCATCCATCTTGCACTTTACATGATTTACAAGTTTAGACTTGGTGATGACTCATATACATTTCAATAAAAACATCCCAAAAAGAATTCAATCAAACATGGCAAATTCTCAATTTAGATTCTTGATTTATTAGTGATAAACAACATTTATTAATTATTCCATTACTACCTCAATGTATAAACACCTTGAGTGCATAAGGCACCCCAAAACCTTAACCTCGTCTTACAACACTTGAATTTCTCCTTTACTCATCCTGTTTACATAATCATGAATGAGTAATAATTTGATCTTTACACCAATCACATACCTTTGCCTTTAAGCGCACCTTGCATAATTAAAGCACAAATAATAATTGCATTATAAACTAGTGCACATCATGTGAAATTCACAATGTAAAACCAGACAATTTAACCCAGTCAATCCTATACATGATACTTTGTTCTCGATCTGTCATTAAACATGCACCTACAAGCAAGGTTTCGTAACTTGTACGTACCTTGTGTAAACAATTCGGTTGGCCACTTTAAAACTAGAAGTCGCCTTCTATAAAGTCCTCTCCTAAACCAAACAATTAGAAATAAATCAATACCAAAGCAATTAAAATTACAGCAATACTAAACTACTTTAAAACCACTTAAATCATCAAAATAAAGCCTTTAAATTGTCCCCAAAAATCAAAGTTAGTAATATAACATCCCAACTTTAAGTTTATATGTTAGAATTATGAAAATATAGTGTTTTATATCAAATCACAGCAACTTTAAAGTGGGTAAATAAATCTGGAAATTTGTTTTAAGTATATAAAATAACCCCATAAGCATAATTACTTGAAATAGTCATTATATAGCAAGTTAGTGTGTTAAAAACCCAAGAATATACCAATTCAATGCAAATAGAGGCTTCAAAATTTAAAGGTATGAAATCTGATAATTATTTTTAAAGTTAGAAATTAAATTTCAAAGCTTTTTCAATCACAAAATACTCACAATAATTATTTTATAGGTTTAGAAGCATAAAAACATGAAATTAACACTACTTGTTCATAAAAATGAAACTTTAATAAATCTGAAAATTTATATATGATTAAAATAATTATACTTTAATGTAAATTAAACATAGTATGATTAGATAGTTTGATTAACACGTTATCAAGCCCTAAAACATGAAAAATCAATGCTTTAAACCCTAAAATATACAAAATACATAATCTGAAATTTTATTTAATAATTTAGACATACAAAACCCATAAATTTATAATCATCTCTCCTCTTCAAGTCAGCATAACACTTCTGCCTATCTTGTGCTGCCTTGATACGCGACTGGATTAGTCTCACCTTGCTCACCATATCCTCAATGAAATATGTACCCAAAGTAACCCATTTACTGTAAGCATTCCAGCAAACTGGGCTTCTGCACTTCCTTCCATACAATGCTTCAAATGATGCCATCTTGATGCTTTCATGGTAACTGTTATTGTAGGAGAATTCGATCAAAGGTAGGTGATCCTCCCAATTCCCTTGGAAGTCTAAAGCACAAGCTCGTAACATATCCTCCATGGTTTGTTTTGTTCTCTTAGTCTGACCATCCGTTGCAGGGTGAAAGGCAGTACTCATCTTCAATGTTGTTCCAAGGTTCTCTTGCACTTTTTGCCAAAACTTTGATAGAAACCTAGAGTCTCTATCTGACACTATGTCCTTGGGAACTCCGTGCAACCGAACTACATTCTTCACATAGACACTTGCTAGCTGCTTCTTTTTCCAGGTCTCTTTGATAGGAATGAACATCGCTGACTTAGTAAGTCTGTTTACAATCATCCAAATCGTGTCATTCCCAGTACGAGTCTTTGGTAAGCCTGTCACAAAGTCCATGAATATGGAATCCCACTTCCAACCTGGTATTTCTAATGGTTGTACCTTTCCCATAGGTCTTTTGTGGTCTATCTTCACCTTCTGGCACCTCAGACACTTGGATACAAACTCAGCCACTTCTCTCTTCATATTCGGCCACCAATAGAACTTCTTCAAGTCCTTATACAATTTATCACCCCCAGGGTGAACTGAATATGGTGTATTATGGCACTCCTCCATGATTTTCCTTTTAATATCCTCACACTTCTGTGGTATACACCATCTCTCCTTATATCTCAAGCTCCCATCCTCATGAATCTTGAACTCAGTCTCCGCACCACTAGTCACACGATCCCTAATCTTCTGAAACGACTCATCCTCCAGTTGCTTTTCTTTAATCTCCTCAAATATGGAAGATTGGATGGTTAAAGCACTCAGTAATCCCTCTAACTCTCCTTGGTTGATAACATCAAGGTTCAATCTCCTCATATCTTCACACAACTCATTGGCCACAATCAAAGCATTGACATTATGAATCGACTTTCTGCTGAGGGCATCCGCAACTACATTCGCTTTCCCCTTGTGATACTGGATGTGGACATGGTAGTCTGTAAGATACTCCATCCATCTACGTTGCCGCATGTTCAAGTGATCTTGGGTAAAGATGTACTTTAGACTTTTATGGTTTGTGAAGATCTTACAAGAAACACCGTAAAGGTAGTGCCTCCAAATCTTCAAAGCGAATACAACAGCTGCAAGCTCCAATTCATGGGTAGGGTAGTTGACTTAATGTTTCTTCAGTTGTCTCGATGCATATGCGATCACCCTTCCATTCTGCTGTAGGACACATCTTAGACCATGCTTCGAGGCATCACTATACACTTCGAATCCTTCTATCCCATCAAGTAATACCAGCACTGGTGTAGTGGTCAATCGCTCTTTGAGGGTTTGAAAAGCTGATTCACAAGTCTCGTTCCACTCAAACTTGCTCTACTTCTTCATAAGAGTAGTCATGGGTCTGGCTATCCTCGAAAAATCCTTGACAAACCTTCTATAATATCCATCTAATCCCAAGAAACTACGAACATCAGTCACATTCTTAGGTGTAGGCCACTCACTCACCGCCTTAATCTTCGCAGGATCCACGGATACACCCTCCTTCGAAATGTAATGCCTCAAAAATGCAACTTTCTCCAACCAGAATTCACACTTGGAAAACTTAGTGTAGGGAATAAATTTCAAGCGTTAACCCCTAGCTTGAACCCCACTATGATCATACACTAAAGTACGGTGGCGTCCAAAAGGGAAGAAGATAGAGCAAAAGAGTCGCCAACAAATTTTAGGAACTTGTAAACCGTTCACAAGGTGAAGGTTACACCCCTTAACGATCCAAGAGATCGTCAACTCCATAAGGTCTTGAACCAAATAAGGGTTTGGGGATGAAGGAATAAATCCAACCTAAAAGAGATTGAACCTGCCCTAATAATAGGCCTCTACTTTATTCTGATCGTATTCATGTGCGCTTTTTAATTAACATGCAATCAATAGGATTAACCCTAAACCTGTTTATCTATGTTGGTTGAATATTAATGCACAAATAAATCTATTATTGGCGATCACTTGAATTATAATCACAATTAACCCTAAACAAGATTATTAATTATCTTATTAAGCGTGATTACAAGTACTAATTCCCTTTAAACATGCATAAAAGGTGTGATCAAGCAATAACAATAAATAATGTAATCAATCAATAATAATAATAAGTAAATAATCAATATCATGAATAATCATCATAATAACAATCATATTAACCATAATAATAATATTCATAATCATCAAAACAATAATCATCATAAATAATAATCATTATAATCATGTTCATGTTAATATTAAAGCATAATAACAATAGCAAGATCCTAGGCATGATACTAACAAGATTAATAACAAACCCTAGCATGTCACTAAGCAATAAAAATCAAATCTTTAACCCTAACATGATACTAACAAACATAAGTATTAGGAAGAACATAGGAAGCATCGTAACAATCATATTTAATATTAAAAAACCCTAGACATGATACTAGGAATATCATAATAACAATTTAAACATGATTTCTACATCAAAACATCAATTAAAACTAATAAAGTACTTACTTTGATTCCTCGTACCTCTTTCTAACAACAAAATACACACGTTAGTAACTTCAAGGAAAATAATAAAATCAAGCAATTAAATTAAATAATTGAAAGAGAGATTTGGGACCAAACCCTCAGAAATTAAACCTTTCACGTCTTGGGCGAAGGCAACTTCGAATATGGCTAGGTCTTTCTAGATCTAATGAATGTGGAATTTTGTATTTGAAAACAAAGTTTAGAAAAGAGAAAGAGAGAGAATAATCAAGAAAATCTTGATGAGAATTGGTGAATGATTAAGAGAGAATTAGAGAATTAATGATTGTGAATGAAAACTGATTATAGGTGTATATTAATTAAAACTGATTGTTGATGAATATTAATTAAAACTGATTGTTGATGATCAAAAACAGAGTTTTTAATACGTTATTTATAGAGAAAATCAGCCACAAAGATAAAATATCAAAACAGAGCACTTGGTGCACGTAAAACAGAGCTGGCGCCAACCATGGCTAATTGGCGCCAGGCGCCAATGGCTAGCACCAGGCGCCAAAGTCTGGCGCCAGGCGCCAGGCCTGGTTTCAACGCGTTTTCGAAAATCAGATAAGTTTTTCGTACTGGAGGATAAAATCGTATATTTTCCTCAAAAATGCTATTTGATTTTAATTAAAACTCTGAAAAGTCAACAAAAGTCAATTTATCAATGCTAATTGAATTAGGAATGAAAAGAACCTTCTAGAAGAATCTAGAAGACTAAAACCATTCCTAATTTCATTAGGAATGATAAATCATATTAGGCCCTCCCCTAGATCATTGGGCCGTATATAAGGCTCAAACCGGGCCCAATTTAGTAAATTGGCCATAACTTCCTCAATATTCATCGGAATTGGGCTTATAATATATCGTTGGAAAGGTCTTGTCAAGCCCCATCCAAATACACTACTATTGGACCCATATCATGGACCAACCAAACTGGATTGGCTGTTTTCTTAAAATAAGTTTTCAAAAACAGAGAGAAGAGAAAAGAAATTAAAACTATTCGCAACACTAGACTTTCCACACTCTCGCTTCATTCGATTGTGATTCGACGTGAAAGGTACTCATCACTGGGTTTGGTTTTGGGGAGACACAAATGGGTGTCTACAGAAGCCCCCACTTTGACTGAGTTTGGAGAAACGCAAGTTTCGAAAACAAAAGTCAAAGTATCGATAGGGACGGAGAATGATTCAGAGCGTTCTGCGATCCTAAATCATTCTTGGAACGTCGATACCTACAAAACTAGCGTTAGTTAAACAGATAAAAGATTTAAGAAACGCGTATCTTGCACCGTCGAGCACACGTCTCTGAAAGTAACCGATTATTTTGATGACCTTTTGCAAGCTAGAGAATGCCATCCCGCTTGAAAACCGCTACGCCTGTAACTGCTTCCAAATTGGAAGATTGCTTCGCCTGAAACGATCCTCCTCCGCTATGATAATACTCCATGTCCAAGGGAATACTATCGAAGATTGCTCCTCTTGAAACAATCCTTAGTTGTTTGTGACAACTCTCCACAATCTAGGGGACGCCACCTTGGTGTTTCGATTTCACTCGTCTCTGAACAAAGAGCTTCCTTTTGATATGTTCACGCGCCTCTGAGCAAAGAGCTTCTTTTCTTTTTTGGTATGCCCACACGTCTCTAGAGCAAAAAAGCTTCCTTATTATATTCTTTTTTAATATGAACTTCTGAATGATGTGTCCACGCGTCTCTGAACAAAGAGCTTGATAATAGGATGCCCACGCGTCTCTGAGCGAAAGAGCTTGTAGGAAATGTCCACGCGTCTCTGAACAAAAGAGCTTGAAAAGGATTGTCCACGCGTCTCTGAACAAAAGAGCTTTAATGATATGCCCACGCGTCTCTGGAGCAAGAGCTTAATGGAAGAAATGTTCACGCGTCCCTGAACAAAAGAGCTTTGAATGAAATGCCCACACGTCTCTGGAGCAAAGAGCTTTGATGGAGATGTTCACGCGTCTCTGAACAATAAAGCTTCGGTACTTGAACGTTTGTTGCGATAATATTCTGAAGAAAAATTTCCAAAGACCAACGTTTGTCGATCTCTAAAACTCGCCTGAACTTTGCTTCCGCTAAAACCAGTATGTCGGTGTTTCCGTGATCAGGCGCTTTAAGCTAAGTGAGACGATCTTTCATCAGGTCGACCACTTATTGTGATTATAATCAAACTAACTACTTGATCATGTCAAATTGCTTATAGGGGCTAACTAGCGTACCAAGGAACCCGAAATTGTTGTATGAGGTCGAAATCACCTTTCTAAGAGGCTTCGATCTCTGTCGCTGCTTGAAATATCTCTGGCGCCAAGAAATGACTCTATCGCCGAATGTTGTGATAGGGTCTTCCCTATTCTGCTGCACCTGTATTTATTTTTTACTATAGAACTTTGCCAATTTCTTTAACCATCTTAGGGTTGACCTAAGGCTTAATTATCTTAGGGTTGACCTAAGGTTTAACGTCGCTTGACTCATTGACTTGACACGACTCAAGGTATAAACTTGACTCACTATGATTGAATCGAGGTTGACTCGACTCGAAGTGAAATGACACGTGTGACTCATGACCCGTGTGTGCATTGTGTTGACTCAATGTGACTCAAAAATGCAAAAAAGCAAAAATTTTCCGTCATTTTTGTGGAAAGTACCGACTTTCTCCCGAAAAAGAAAAGCGCGAAAAAAAAATCAAAACTTTGAAGGCGCATGCTGAATGAGCTTAGTCAAATGTCATTTGATACCATCTCTCAAGGTTTAAGGATTAACCCATCCTAGGCTATTTCAATGGTTGACTCAATGATGAAAGCATTTGGATAACTTAGGCACAGAGGCTAAGCACTTCATACTTCGTGATGCAATGACAATTATGACTGATGAGTGATTTTGACATGACAAGGCATGCTTCAGCGTTGTGTTAAGATTCCATGACAAAGGGTTCCTAAGGGAAGTATATTTGGTCATGTATCTGTGATGTGTGTGAAAGTGACACTAAAGTTAGGCCACAAGAGCTAAGTGTGTGGAAAAACATATTGAAAATAGTCAAATGGTGGTGACTCTTAGACTAGGTAAGCTAATGATGTAGGGATCAAGCCCCCAAGTCTAGCTCTAAGTGAATAGGGATGAGCACAGGAGATCCCTTGATATGATCATGGTGCGAGTGTGTGAATGTGAATATGAATGCATTTTTATTACGGCCGCACCTCGATGTGAGGTTGCCTACGTATCCGTTAGGAATCAGGCCGAACGTAGCTCTAGCCGAACCTCGCACAAATGTGTATACCTCAAAAAGGTCTTTTAAGGGTTGTAACGTGGTTAGGCTAAAGGTTATAGAAGAAGGAGATAAAGGCTTAAGACCCTAGATAAGCCCCCAAGATGTGCAACCTCGCTTTTGAATCTTTATATTTTTTGCTTGAGGTTTTACTCTTTTTTAGCTCTCTTTTATCTTTTTCTTTAGCATCTATTTTATTTTTATAAGCGTGGGCAATCCCGATCATGCGGTCTATCACTCACTTGGCATTCATGTTTCTCAGGCAAGGTACCGAGCACTCGATAAGAGACGCAATCTGAGACGTGTTCTTATCAAAGATATTTTCATATCAAAGACATTAGAACACTTGCCCTTTTGTACACTTTATTTATTTATGCTTATTTTTGCTATTTTAATTTTTTGAATTACTCAAGCTTAGAATTGCATAAGTTACACACCATCCCATCCCAAGGTTAGGTAGATGTAGGTTGAAAAAAGAAGAGTCTATCGTTAGACGAGGCTCAAAGTGGTTTATGAAGAAAGGATGTATAATTGAAGGGTGAAAGGCGATATGATGTGGCTACAAAGGGGTGCCTCAAATCATTGGTATACCTTGTGCTTAATTCGACATTTTTTTTAATGCAATATAATGAAATGATCATATATAAGGAAATAAATGCTCATTTTATTAAAAAAGAAAATATATAATGATCCTACAAAATAAATCTAAGGAAAAAGAAAAGGTGCCTATGCTAGACTTATTGGGGATGGGAAAAGATGAAAAAGAAATAGAAAAAGAGGTCATGAAATCTTGTCGTTGAAGCTCGCCTCTTGTCTTGTGTTGTTTCATTTATCATCACTCGCTCTTCTTGTTAACTGGAGGCATGGGAAGCTTGTTATTATCAATCAAATATTGGATAGCCTCCTTTAGCTTCCAACAGCTCTCAGTAGCATGACCCCTACCTTGATGGTACTTGCAGTGTTCGTCTGGATTCCAACTAAACGATCTATTCTCAAGTGTGGGATCCGGAATAGGTCCAATGGGAGTAATGAGTCCTTTGGCATGGAGTCGATCGAAAGCATTATCGTAGCTAATTCCAATAGGGGTGAAATCCTTTCTCAGTCGATTACCCATGGCTAGGATCTCACTAAGGTCAAAAGTACCAACACTATTACGAGAGTAGGTGTTTTCGGAAGAAGAAGGATAGTCGTTCTTTTTCCCTTTACAGCCACTGTTTTTATTATTACTAATCTTGGCCTTCTTGTCGCACAGGGGAACATGAAGGAGATTTGAATCAATGAGGTCTTGGACACAATCCTTGAGGGCGAGACACATTTCGGTAGTATGACCACGACCTCTATGGTATCGACAGTAAGAATTTGGATCCCAATCGGGAAACCGTTTTTCGGGCGGAGGGTCGTGACTGGGACCAATGGGGTGAATAAGACCTTGATCGTGAAGATAGTCAAAAGCTTCATTGTAAGTCATTCCTATTGGTGTGTATTCTTCAATGGTCCGTTTTGCTAGTGGCTTAGGAGCATTGAGTTCTTCATTAAACTCTTGGCGAGAGTTTTGTTCGATGGCCATCACCCGATTTGCTAATCCTTCTACCACATTCAAGAGCATGGCAATGACATCTCGAACTTCCTCTTATAGACTTGACGAGTCTTCCTTGGTATTATCTAAGAAAAGACTTTCGTCCTCCCCAATCATGGCCACTTCATCGAGAGAGGTTATATAAGTTGTCTCGATCATGGGCTCTCCTACAGGTGTGATAAGAAGTGATGGATTGAAGGATGCTTGGTCATCTTCGATGGCTAGAACCTCGGAAGTTTCATTGTCATCGATCAGATCTTGAATAGCTTCTTTGAGTTTCCAACACTCTTCAGTGTCGTGACCTTTTCCTTGATGATATTTGCAGTGCTTATTGGGGTCCCACTTAGATGGCCTGGCTTCTGGAACTGGATCTTTGATGGGCCCTATGGGCATGACTAGTCCTTTGTGATGAAGCTTCTCGAAAGCCGTTTCATAACTCATACCAAGTGGGGTGAACACCCTCTTTGATCTTTGGATTCGTGGTTTAGAGGCGTTCGTGGCATGTACTTCATTAATGGGAGAGGAAGAAGAAGGATGGTCGTTCTTCTTTCCTCTCACACCATTATCTTTCAGAAGGTCATCTTCAATGGCAATGCCTATATTATAGACGGCTTTGAAAGTATTTAAATTGTGTTGGTACTTTAAGTGCTTTGAATACTTCCCTTGGAGATTCTTGATAAACATCCTCACAGATTCTTTTTAGGTAGGAGCCTTGACCATATTAGCAGAAGTTTCCCTCCATTTGTTGAAGAAAGAAGTGAACCCTTCGTTTTCTTTTTGTTTTAACATCTCAAGTTGTCTATGGTCTGTTTCGTCCTGGATGTTGCACTTATATCTATCTATGAAAGCGTTTGTTATCGACTCCCAAGAAGAGGTCTTCTCTTTCTCGAGGGAAAAGAACCATTGTTGACAAACGGTCTCAAGAGATAGTGGGAACAGAGAGGGGAAAACCTTCTTATCGATACCCTTGATACTCATTATTGTTTCGAATGCTCTTAAATAAAAATAAGGGTTATCAGTTGCCTTGAATTTAGGGATGTTAGTGGCGTTGAACTTATGAGGAAGAAGTTCCTTGTCCAGCGAGACCCCTTGTGAACTCATGCCTTGAAATTTATAGTCACTAGTTAGCTTGCTTAGACTTTCTTGCATGAGGTTCATTTGTTGTTGCTTCACAGGGTCATCAATCTTGAGTGTGAGTAGCTTTAGTGTCTCAGTCACGCTAACCAGTTGGTTCCTAAGCTCATTGACTTCTTCTTGACTTGCCATTATCTTTTTAGCCTTCCTCTTTTGACGAATCGGTTTATCGAAAAGCGAGACCTGAATAAAGAGGTTGTCCTTGATTAATCGCTCTTCTCTCCTCGACCAAGTACTGTGGAAAAGGAATTTGGGGATATTCATTGTTAATTATTTGACTCAAACTCTATTCAATATGCAATGGGTGGAGGAAGTGAAGAAAAATTGGAATAGAATGTGAAGAAAAGTGATGTAGATGGAGGGATATGAAGAATTAGGAATAGAATGTACCCCCCAACTCAAATGACGGAAAAAGACCGACTCATGCACGAACCTAAGACATGGTCATGGTGATATATACTCAAAGTGTGTGCTAAGACTAGTGAGTGTAGATGGTGCGTTAAGACTCGTTTCATGACCATGTGGCTAGACTATGTGACTAGACTCAAGCAAAGACTAAGTTAAGACTTCACGTGTATGCATTAAACTTGACAGACTGCGGTATTTTAGTCATAACATTTTATCTGTGACTCTGATTTGGATGAAACCAACGCCAAATTAAAGATAAAACTCGGGGCTACAGATTCATAGGTTTAATGACTCGTAGTTCTTCCTAGAACTCCGGCTATGACCAAAACAAGTTGACGTTTGTGCAATATACAGGAATAAAAATCCGAGTTGAATTAAAGGAACTATGACTCGATTTTATGTTTATTTATTAGCTCAAATTAATTAATTTATTAATTAAACAAAGTCCTTTAGTCATTAATCAGTTTATTTAGTTTTAACACAAGTCAAACAAACGGTTAGGAAAAATCACATAGAGTATGCACAACAAATAATGCACAATTAGTCAAGTAGGCACAATATGATGCAATGAGTTTGCAACCTAACCATGGCTCTAGTTCTCTAAAGTTCGGGATATGGTATAGTCAATATAGGGTCCATGGTTAATTGTCCGGATGCACCGCGCGGAAGCCTAACCTGTGAAGGGTTGGCGCGAGTGGATGGGACACCACGAGTTTTAGAAAAAACTCGCTTCCATGGTTTGGTGAATTCAACATCTCGGATGTACCCTTTGTTGCACGGAGCGTTCAATCAGGTAGATGGAGCATGAATTCCCAGAGGGTTATATCCATATGTAGAACATATATGGGTTTCAGAAAAGTGAGAAAAAATTCAATCAGGAAGTAGGATCGAACAAACAATATGAAAAACCGGTCGAAATTAGAACGCATATTTCTGGCTCGGTATTGGGGGAAATTGGCGCCAGCAAACAGAGACTGGCGCTAGCTTTTAACTGTAGCACCTGGCGCCAATACTGGTGTCTGGCGCTACGGCTAAAATACTGGCGCCAAGCTCTGGCCCCTAGCGCTACTTCCCACATACCTTAGCAGCTTTCTGTGCTCGATAAAATTTTCCAGTTTCGAGCGGTGTTATTTCGGTCCTAGTTGTGAAAGATATTTCTCAAATTTCCAACGTGTAAAATCTTATGTTTTTAACTCATTACGGATGGTCTTTCCAATGAGATCTTTTTTATGCATATGACAATAACGTTAATCAAAATTACGCACATGAAATACTTAAAACGTTTCGAGTCTCATCCACTCATTCTAAATCATTGCCGAAACAAATTCAGGAATTAAAATAGAAATCCTCCCCAGCGGAGTCGCAAAAAAACTGTAGGGAATAAATTTCAAGCGTTAACCCCTAGCTTGAACCCCACTGTGATCATACACTAAAGTACGGTGGCGTCCAAAAGGGAAGAAGATAGAGCAAAAGAGTCGCCAACAAGTTTTAGGAACTTGTAAACCGTTCATAGGGTGAAGGTTACACCCCTTAACGATCCAAGAGATCGTCAACTCCATAAGGTCTTGAATCAAATAAGGGTTCGGGGATGAAGGTACAAATCCAACCTAAAAGAGATTGAACCTGCCCTAATAATAGGCCTCTACTTTATTCTGATCGTATTCATGTGCGCTTTTTAATTAACATGCAACCAATAGGATTAACCCTAAACCTGTTTATCTATGTTGGTTGAATATTAATGCACAAATAAATCTATTATTGGTAATCTCTTGAATTATAATCACAATTAACCCTAAACAAGATTATTAATTATCTTATTAAGCGTGATTACAAGTACTAATTCCCTTTAAACATGCATAAAAGGTGTGATCAAGCAATAACAATAAATAATGTAATCAAGCAACAATAATAATAAGTAAATAATCAATATCATGAATAATCATCATAATAACAATCATATTAACCATAATAATAATATTCATAATCATCAAAACAATAATCATCATAAATAATAATCATTATAATCATGTTCATGTTAATATTAAAGCATAATAACAATAGCAAGATCCTAGGCATGATACTAACAATATTAATAACAAACCCTAGCATGTCACTAAGCAATAAAAATCAAATCTTTAACCCTAACTTGATACTAACAAACATAAGTATTAGGAAGAACATAGGAAGCATCGTAACAATCATATTTAATATTAAAAAAAACCCTAGACATGATACTAGGAATATCATAATAACAATCTAAACATGATTTCTACATCATAATATCAATTAAAACCAATAAAGTACTTACTTTGATGCCTCGTACCTCTTTCTAACAACAAAATACACACGTTAGTAACTTCAAGGAAAATAATAAAATCAAGCAATTAAATTAAATAATTGAAAGAGAGATTTGGGACCAAACCCTCAGAAATTAAACCTTTCACGTCTAGGGCGAAGGCAACTTCGAATATGGCTAGGTGTTTCTAGATCTAATGAATGCGGAATTTTGTATTTGAAAACAAAGTTTAGAAAAGAGAAAGAGAGAGAATAATAAAGAAAATCTTGATGAGAATTGGTGAATGATTAAGAGAGAATTAGAGAATTAATGATTGCGAATGAAAACTGATTGTAGGTGTATATTAATTAAAACTGATTGTTGATGAATATTAATTAAAACTGATTGTTGATGATCGAAAACGGAGTTTTTAATACGTTATTTATAGAGAAAATTAGCCAAAAAGATAAAATATCAAAACAGAGCACTTGGCGCACGTAAAACAGAGCTGGCGCTAACCCTGGCTAATTGGCGCCAGGCGCCAATGTCTGGCGCCAGGCGCCAGGCCTGGTTTCAACGCGTTTTCGAAAATCAGATAAGTTTGTTGTACTGGAGGATCAAATCGTATATTTTCCTCAAAAATGCTATTTGATTTTAATTAAAACTTTGAAAAGTCAACAAAAGTCAATCTATCAATGCTAATTGAATTAGGAATGAAAGAACCTTCTAGAAGAATCTAGAAGACTAAAACCATTCCTAATTGCATTAGGAATGATAAATCATATTAGGCCCTCCCCTAGATCATTGGGCCGTATATAAGGCTCAAACCGGGCCCAGTTTAGTAAATTGGTCATAACTTCCTCAATATTTATCAAAATTAGGCTTATAATATATCGTTTGAAAGGTCTTGTCAAGCCCCATCCAAATACACTACTATTGGACCCATATCATGGACCAACCAAACTGTATTGGCTGTTTTCTTAAAATAAGTTTTCAAAAACAGTGAGAAGAGAAAAGAAATTAAAACTATCTGCAACACTAGACTTTCCACACTCTCGCTTCATTCGATTGTGATTCGACGTGAAAGGTACTCATCACTGGGTTTTGTTTTGGGGAGACACAAATGGGTGTCTACACTTAGCATACAGCTTGTTCTTTCTAAGAGTTTCAAGGGTAGTTCTCAAGTGCTCAGCATGTTCTTCCTAATTCTTTGAATACACCAAAATGTCATCAATAAACACAACTACAAACTTATCCAAATACTCATGAAACACTCGGTTCATCAAGTCCATAAATATGGCTGGTGCATTGGTTAACCCAAAAGGCATGACCGTAAACTCGTAATGTCCATACCGAGTTCTAAAGGCTGTTTTTGGAATATCTTTATTTGCAATCTTCAACTGATGGTACCCCGACCTCAAGTTAATCTTTGAAAACAAGCTTGGCCCTTTCAGTTGGTCAAACAAGTCATTTATCCTAGGTAGAGGGTACTTATTCTTTACAGTCACATTATTCAACTCTCTATAATCAATACATATCCTCAAACTTTCGTCCTTCTTTTTCACAAATAGCACAGGTGCTCCCTAAGGTGATGCACTGGGCCTAATTAACCCCTTGTCTAACAACTCCTGCAATTGAGCCTTTAGTTCACTCATCTCAGCTGGTGCCATTCTATACGGTGCTTTTGAGATAGGTGCAGCTCCTGGAACTAAGTCAATGGTAAACTTAACTTCCCTCTTAGGTGGCATTCCCGAAATCTCTTCTGGAAAGACATCTAAAAACTCATTCACAATGGGCACATCCTCCATCCGCCTACTCTCACTCATATTCAAATCTTGAACACAGCAAAAGTATAATGGACATCCCTTATTCACTAGCTTCTTCACCTTCATAGCAGAAATGATCCCAAAACCTTTAGGCTTCCCTAACCGTCTATAGGACACCTTCTTACCCAAAGGATCACTCAGTTGCACCCTCTGCATCTCACAGTCTATCTTAGCCTTGTATAAAATCAGCCAATCCATCCCCAGAATTACATCTAAGTCCCCTAGGTTAAACTCAATAAGATCTGCTGGAAAGATGGCTTCGCCTATTTTCAAAGGCAAGCCTTTGAATATTTTATTACAATAAACAAGTTTGCCCGTAGGCAGACTGACTGACACATCAACATATATGACTCGATTCAGTTAAGTTTAACTTGCGCACAACAAAAGTAGAAATGAAAGAATAAGTTGCTCAAGAGTTAAATAGAGTGTTGACAGAGACAGATTGGATAGAAAAAGTACCAGTAACTACATCCGAGGACCTTTCAGCTTCTCCCTTGCTCATCACAGACAAGCGTCCGGGAGTGTTGTTTCTTGCCTGATAACCATTGTTGTTTTTGCCTGAGTTGCTGTTACCTGAGTTGTTGTTGTTGCCATTGCCAGACCTGTTGTTATTGTTACTACCATTCCCAAACTTCCCATTTTGACCATTTCCCCTATTCCCCTAGGTGTTGAAATTGTTAGGCCTCTGCTAGGTGTTCCCACCATTCCCACCATTTCCCTGTTGTTTCTGCTTGGTGTAACACTCATACACCTTGTGTCCCCTTTTGTTGCAGAACCTACAGGTCACCAAATTCCCATCACAGTCTCTCCCAGGGTGGTTCCTTCTACACTTCTTACAGTGGTAGGTTCTCTCTCCATTGTTAGAATTGGAAGAACTGCTAACATTCTGGTTACCCCTATCAAACGAGTTCCCATTTCTACACCTCTTAAAATTACCCTAGTTCTCAGATTTCCCAAAATCCTTCCTTTTCTCCCCAGCTTTAGCACTCGCACTAACAGTCCTAGTATTCAGATGGTACAGATGGGCAGCTCTCTCATAGACCTTGTCAAGGGTTTTAAAAACTTTTCCGGCTAGGTCCTTCTGTAACTCGTTAGTCAATCCATGCTCAAATCTCTGAGCCTTCAGCTCTTCAGTTGGTACTACCTCAGGAGCAAACCTAGAAAGGGTCATAAACTTATTATAGTACTTAGAGATTGACATGTCTCCCATTGCCAGGCTTATAAACTCCTGAGCCTTCTGTTTCTTCAAGAACGGGGGGTAAAACTTGTCTCTCAAGGAGGTCTTAAACACTTCCCACCCAAATTTAGGCTTGGCCCTAAGAGTCACAGCATTGTCTCTCCACCAGATATCAGCTTCGTCCTTAAGGTACATAGCGGCCTGGTCCACTTTCATACCCTCAGGACAGTTGAGTGCCACAAACAGCTTGTCAAACTCTCGAATCCAGTTTTCTAGGAAAGTAGGGTCAGCACCTCCCCTAAAAACTGGTGGTCTAACCTGGGCCAGCTTCTTTAACATTTCAGCTTGGGGGTCGACTTGGTCTCCTCGTTTGGATCACATTTTCAGCCTACACACGAATAGCATCAGCTAAGGCAGCGTTCTCAGCCATTCTAGCTCTACGCCTGAAATAAAATAAGTATGCACTCCATTTTAAACGAAACCCAAATACTATTCACACATATTCATTGAATCACAATATTACATTTGTCACATAAATTGGTTCAAAAGGGTACCTTGAGATTGCACCCCCTTGTCCCAAGCAAAACCACACAATATAAGCACGATTCATACGCAGGATTAAATGAATTTAAAAAAAAAAATCCCATCCCGCGACACTCTTATTAAGTTTGATCATAGACAAAGAGATTTCCCCAAAAAGTATATGATTACAAAAATTAAACTTGCTTTTGCTCACAAATAAAATTAAAATGAAGCTCTTAAAAACAAAATATCAACTTCTTATTATAACTTATATAAAGGTATCAATCCCAAATAAAGACTCTGTAGCACTAGCTACTTATTAAAATTAATCATCCTAATCAGACTATAATGAGGTTCTAATAACTATTACCAATGGAAAATTCCTTATTCATGCTAACTCCACCCTAACAAAAATAATCCTCAAGGTATCACATTACTGTTCTTATCTTTCTTCTCATTATAATTATTAACATCAAAATCAAGGTCATTTTCGTCATCTGAGTCTTCAATAATAATTGACTTGTAGAGCGGATTCGGATTTCTAGTAGATCTCTTCCTAGCATTTGGATCTTCAGGTGGTGGTTGTAACCATTCAAGCTCACCCTCATCTGGAAATTCAATAAGAGTATAATCATGGATCATTCTTTGGTAGGTTTTAATCTTATGCTTCTTATTCTTTGCTGTTTTAAACTCATGTAAGTACTGGTAGTCTTCCTCATCTGGATTAGTTGGCGTCATAATCTTTTCAAACCTTTCCACAGTATCGTCACTTCGAGTATCATTCTCATCTTCGGACACAATAATGGGGTTGTTCCTAATATCATTACTCACGCTTTCATATGTGATTACTGAGTCGCTCATCTCTTTTCTACGTTAACCCAACGCAACGAACATTCAAAAAGCATAACACAAGCACATCATAAAAATAAATCAATTAGAACATAATTATAACATGTTAAATAAATAAGAAAATAACACTTCATGTGATAATTAAATGCAAGAAAAAAAATATATGTATGATGTATGCATGCATTCCTTCTTAAGTCTACCCAAAACTCACCAAGTAGACAAAATAAACTTCAAAATTGTTTTAAATAAAATGGTTTAAAACATACTTAGTTTCAAATGAATAAAATTTTGTCATTAAAATTCAAAATTTAAATCATTGAATAGGCGCCTAAGTCATACTAAGCTAATTGGCTTTAGTGGTAATTAAATCTAACCTAAGCTCCCAGATACCACTTCGTAACACCCTAATAATTCTCTCTTAAAAACCTATGAGAAACCTGTATATATCCTGAACAATTTCAAGAGAATTACTGGCGTGCTACCGCCACGTGTTCAAACGTTAAGGCTATCTCAGAAATTAGCAGCGGAAAACCAAAACAGTTATAAATAAACTTCAAAACAAAAGAATTAAATCAAAATAAGTGTTACAAGTTGGAACCATTAAGGCCCTTATTCAAAACCCAATAAAAGTAGTAAGTGATTAAATCCAATGCTCAAATAAATTCAAACCCAAAAGAATTAGTGTCAAATAAAATCGAACTAAAATAAATTCAACTTGCAAAAGAAATAAGATGCAAACAACCAACTCTCTACTCAAGATCCCACAACCCTGATGAATGCTGCATGTGTAAGAACTTGTGGTTATTCTGCTCCCCAATATTATAAGTGTAAAAATTGGATCGTCACAGGGTCATTGAAAGGCGAAGGCCATGACCAAAGAAAGACACACACAAAAGCACACAGTCAGCAAAGCTGAGTACATACAAGCTGCGAAATCAAATTAAGAAAATACCTAACATGCTACTAATAATCAAGCACAAGCATCATTAAATATAGACTCAATTCATGACTCGATTATTAAATTTATTAAGACCTTACTAATTAATATTAATTGACTCATTTATTTATTTCATTGGATTTGGCAATAGACAAGGTTGTCCAACCCATGTCCCATTTGGAACATCAATAAAGAAAAACCCCATGTCTCCTTTCGGAAACATCAATAAACATCCAATGACCATGGGCGCGACTCCGTGACCGTAGTTAGAATGAGATCTCACCTAACTCCTAGTTTTAGAAAAATAATATTTGAAATAGGAGACTCGTAGATCAGACGGCCTCGATAAAAGTACACGGCTAATACCCCATGTACCCCAACCCCTGATTGTCATTACTCCAGATGTGCACCATTCCAGAGTTTTATTGCTCATCCATCTTGCACTTTACGTGATTTATAGGTTTAGATTTGGTGATGACTCATATACATTTCAATACAAATATCCCAAAAACAATTCAATCAAACATGGCAAATTCTCAATTTAGATTCTTGATTTATTAGTGATAAACAACATTTATTAATTATTCCATTACTACCTCAGTGTATAAACACCTTAAGTGCATAAGGCACCCCAAAACCTTAACCTCGTCTTACAACACTTGAATTTCTCCTTTACTCATCCTGTTTACATAATCATGAATGAGTAATAATTTGATCTTTACACCAATCATATACCTTTGCCTTTAAGCGCACCTTGCATAATTAAAGCACAAATAATACTTGCATTATAAACTAGTGCACATCATTTGAAATTCACAATGTATAACCAAACAATTTAACCCAGTCAATCCTATACATGATACTAAGTTCTCGATCCGTCCTTAAACATGCACCTACAAGGAAGGTTTCGTAGCTTGTACGTACCTTGTGTAAACAATCCGGTTGGCCACTTTAAAACTAGAAGTCGCCTTCTACAAAGTCCTCTCCTAAACCAAACAATTAGAAATAAATCAATACCAAAGCAATTAAAATTACAGCAATACTAAACTACTTTAAAACCACTTAAATCATCAAAATAAAGCCTTTAAATTGTCCCCAAAAATCAAAGTTAGTAATATAACATCCCAACTTTAAGTTTATATGTTAGAATTATGAAAATATAGTGTTTTATATCAAATTACAGCAACTATAAAGTGGGTAAATAAATCTGAAAATTTGTTTTAAGTATATAAAATAACCCCATAAGCATAATTACTAGAAATAGTCATTATATAGCAAGTTAATGTGTTAAAAACCTAAGAATATATCAATTCAATGCAATTAGAGGCTTCAAAATAAAAGGTATGAAATCTGAAAATTATTTTTAAAGTTAGAATTTAAAGTTCAAAGCTTTTTTAATCACAAAATACTCACAATAATTATTTTATAGGTTTAGAAGCATAAAAACATGAAATTAACACTACTTGTTCATAAAAATTAAAACTTTAATAAATCTGAAAATTTATATATGATTAAAATAATTATACTTTAATGTAATTTAAACATAGTATGATTAGATAGTTTGATTAACACGTTATCAAGCCCTAAAACATGAAAAATCAATGCTTTAAACCCTAAAATATACAAAATACATAATCTGAAATTTTATTTAATAATTTAGACATACAAAACCCATAAATTTATAATCTTTTGTAATTTATACATAATATTAAAGCCTAATAACAATAATTTTATAATTGAAATCAAATAAAAATTGTAGCTTTAATCAAAATAACAAGAAAATAAAGGAAGAGAAATAAGAGGAAGGAGAAGAGAGGAAGACGAACTGCTGAGCAGCTGCGGCGCGGCGGTCAGGGGGGTGGCGGTAGGTGGTGGCGCGGCGGCAGGGGCGGCAGCTAGGGGTTTGCAGCAGTTTTTTTTTTCTTTTTTTTTTCTCTTGTGTGTTGTACGTGAGAGAGGAGGAAGGAGTGAGGGAAATAAGGTGGGTATGATTAATAAGAATTGGGTTTGAGAGTATCCTAATCCAAATATAATTAGGATAACTTGTTTGGGCCCAAATATATACCAAAGCTTAAAAAAACATGTGGTGTAAGGTTGGGCTTTGAGGTAACTTGGACTAGGCTCTTAGTTTGTATAGGTAAAATGATTATTGTCAATAGTTAGTAATGGCTAAATAGCTTAAAACTAATTTATTATTTTTGAAATATTCATAAAATTATACAATTATCGTAAAATAATCATATAATTAATGATAAAAATATAACTATTATAATTACAAAATTATGGGGGATTACATCTTCCAATTGCCTAACTCTCGTGACAATAGCTAGCAGAAAGAACAAATAGAAGTGGAGGTAGTACTATGTTGTAAATTAGTCACAATGATAATTTGATATTATACTATTATTTTTAATTTGGGCTATTTGGAATGTGTTTACTATAGAATTTCAACATATAGTTCGTGTTTCTGTATGTTTTATCCAAGTTGGACTCGATTCCTTCTATTCTGGTTGTTTGGTTGTTATGTTGTGATTTCAGGATGAAATAGAGCATTTGGAGTGATGATGAATATGCTATTACATTTTGAAATGGATTGGTGAACTTCATAAGATGATTTAAAAGTCATAAGTAGTCATATGTTGGAGTGAAGATGATGACAATACTACATGACCATGTACCTCTAACTACACGATCATGTGATATTTTCCAAGTACGATTGTTTGCTACATGGTCGTGTACCATGTGCTACAAGGTCGTGTGATGACATCTCCATATGAACGCAACCTACACGGTCATGTACCCCTTAGCTACACGACCATGCACATACATGATGGAATATGGAATCAAGTAGAGACTAGCTACACGATCCAGCACCCATCAGCACACGGCCGTGTACGTGTGCGCAAAAGATATAATTATTTTTTTTATTTAATGTTTATTTTTAGGAAAGTATAAATAGTGGTTTTAACCCTATTTTAAAACATCTAATTTTTATTATAATTTTTTTTATTCTACGTTGTACGTTTTGTGAGAGAACACATAGAATTCCATTGAAGCATTCATCTTAATTGAATTTCAAGTATTTCTCTTTCATCCTTAATCTCTTTAATTTTCAATTGTTATCATGTTTTCTTTAATTATTTGTCTTGTTATTTCTATTATCATGTGTGAGTAGTTTCGTAATCTAGGGTTAGGTTGAACCCTAATATGGATTGATGTGTTGTTTGATTCCCAATTTCCAATTTAATTAATTTATAATTCCTCTTTGTTAGGGTTGGTTATATTCTCAATGATTAACTAGAAATATTATTATTGGTAATTAGGTTTACAACGAAAGTTTATTCTTAATTGATTTTAGAACCCTAATTAAAAGTAAGAGCTTTTATGCATGAAAATAGCTAATTGTTCTTGCTAGGACTTATAGGATATCGTTCTCAATGTCTTTAATATGTATGATTCCATGAAAATAGGTATGATTGCATGTTAGGGAAGCTATTAGTTCATCGAAAGAAACTCTTAGTATTGTTTCAGGGAGCATGCGTCCTGCGGAATATTTATTGATTTGATTGAGGGAAAGGGATCGTTCTATTGCATTGATTCATCTTTGTGGGGATACATAATCTTAGATTTCTTTTAGTTATTGATTAATTCTATATTATTTCCATTGCTTATTAGTTAATATTTGTTTTAGTTTAGATTTCTCTATATTAATTGGTTACTTGCTTAGTATTAATTTGAGTCTGTTTAATGAGATAGTCCTTAGTCTCTTGGGATTCGACCCCTACTTGCTCAACTACATAGTAGAATTAGTTTGGTTATTTTTGTTAGGTACGCGACACACCTATCACACAATTTATTCCATATATTCAAAAGTTGTTTATTGCTTATTGTAGGTTTTTGTGTTATAGGTGAGCGTTAAAACAAAGTAATAAAGTAAAAGAAATTTTTATAGGTAGACAAGTGTGTATCATTAAGGCCTTGTTTGGTAAAGAGATTTTTTTTATAACTTTTAGCTTATTGTGCCATATGAGAGTTTTGACTATTTAAAAAAGCTAATTTGGGTGTTTGGTAAATATCTTATTAAAAGAGTTTTTTTAGTGTGCTTTATAAAATGTTCATTATAAGAGATTTTTTAAATGAGCTTATTGAACAATTAGTTTTATGGGCTATTAAATAAACTAAAACAATTAACAATAATCAACTATTTACTAAATACTTTCACACAATTATTTATTTACAACCAAGCTAGTCAAACGACTAAAACCAATTAATATAACCAACTAGTCAACTCAGCTAATACAACGTGCAATATCAATTACTCCGTAGCTATTACGCCATAACTAATTACTCCCTCCGTCCCATAATACTTAACACAGTTACCATTTTCGTCCGTTCCAAAATACTTGCCATGTTATCAAATGTGGAATTGGACCACTTAATAAAAAAAAAATACTTTCTTATACTCTCTTTGGGACTACAAACCCCCAAAATCCAATTAAATCCTACGAAGTACATATTCTCTCTCCTCACTACCTCCACCTCCCTCATCTTTTGTTTTCTTACAATACAAAAATACAAAAGAGAATTTCTTATATAATAAACAAATGTTTTAAATGGACCAACTTATATTTTTCTTAAACTACGTGTCCACCCCAACGTCTTAAATATTATGGGATGGAGGATGTACCAAATAGGAATTGAGTATATCTTGGAGTGATTCTACTTTTTTTTTTTTTTTTTAAAAATTTGTAAATAATAATCTCAACTTTGCTCCATTTTCTTTTAATAATCTCAACTTTGGATTATTCTGAAATAATATCAATCTTGGAGGCTATTTACTTTCTTCAATCCCAAACCGGTCAACAAACGTCAATGACCTGCTATCACAAGTTACATGACATGTGTCACATTGTGATTGGTCCAAAAAAGAAAAAAAAACAAAAAAAACTTCAAAAAAAAAAGAAACCCCACCAGCCCATCCACCACCATCCATCGAATTACCAAACCCCAGTCGCCCCAATCTCCCTTTAACACATCGGAAAACTTACTCCAATGCCCTTTACCCCACCAGCGAACCCACCCCAACCCTCCTGTCGGCTAGCCGCCACCTCTTCCCTTCCTGTCAACCCCCTCTCTCCTCGAAACAACCATTAAAAACCTCCTTCGCGGCTCCAAAAGCCCACAAAACTCTTCCCCCCATCCACGAAACACATGTCCCAGTTGATTCGAGGGTGTGGGGAGGGGTTTTGTGGGCTTTTGGAGTGGTGGGGGAGATTTTAAGTGCTTGTATCAAGGAGAGAGAGGGGGGTTTACGGGGATGGGCGTGGTGATTCAAGGGGAATGAGGGGGAGGGGCGAGGGGACAAGAGGAGTGGTGGCAAGGCGGGGGGAGGAGGGGTGTTGTTTTCCGCCGCGGGAGGGGATTGGGGCTGCTAGGGTTCCGGTGGGTGGTGGGGGCTGGGTGGTCAAGGAAAGGGGTGGGGCTGGGATTTCTGAATTTTTTATTTTTATTTTTATTTTTATAATTTTTTTTTGGCTAATTAGATCTCAACATGTGGCATTTATGAAGAAAAAAATAATAACCTTTTCAACCTATAACCGGTAAAAGGAATTGAAGAAATTATTTTAGAATAATTTAAATTTGAGATTATTAAATAAAAATGGAGCAAAGTTAAGATTATTATTTACAATTTTTTTTTTGTTATTTTTATTTTTTTAACTAGTGATTCTACATCTTGCATCCATGTGTATATTTCCTCCGTTCTTTTATTATTGCACCACTTGTCATTTTAGGAAGTTTCACAAATATTGCACCATTTCTTCTTTAGGAAAAAAATTATTTGTGTTCACACTACAAATACTCAACATACCCTTCCTTTTTCACATTTACTTTTTAGTTTATTAATATGCCACATGGACAATTTTGTATTTTTACCTTTCTCTCTCTTACTTTTTTCCACTATCAAAATATTTGTACCTAACCCGTATGTGCAATAATAAAAAACGGAGGAAGTATAAGAATATTGGAATCATTTTGGAAGTCCGCACTATTGTATCATTGATTTCGTAATTTTCCCGTAAAGTCCTTTTCTCTTTTTAAAACAAGCATTTTCTTACCCAAAGTGGACCGTATACGGATTTGACGGTTTTCACAAATTTCGCAACTTTTTCAAGAGACTTCTCTTCTTCCTACTGCTCAGTTCTCTGTGCAACTTCGCATCTACTGTCAGGTACTCTGAATCTTCTCTATCTCTTTCTCTTTCTTCCTTTTTGAATTTTAGCATCTTTTACTTTCTGCAATCTTCCTTTCTTGATTGTTGTCTAATTGTGTTCATAGTTCTTCTGCTATTCTTACTAATTTTAGTCTTCATTTTGTTTTTTGCTTTATTTGTGATTACCCCATTTTTCTTGGTTTTGTTATTTGTTGATTTGAATATTGATCTATGTTTTTCAATTTTAATTGGTGATTATAGTTGCTTATTGATCATACCCCTGAAAGTCAAACCCTCATTTGTTTTTTGAGGGAGTGTTGTATGAATTTTTGGATGTGCTTGTGTGTTTGAATGATAGATTGGGTCAAAATATGTTAGGATGCCTTTTGATTTGATGCTATTTTTTAATGTTCATTTCACCATAGTTCCCGTGTGGAACCTTCGACACTTGACATGGGTATAGATACTCGGACCCTTAATTTTGGGTCAAAATCATGAAAAAATAGCTGAATCAGACATTAAAATCATGAAATATCTTTTACAAATAGCTGAATTAGACATTTGGACAAGTACTCATGTCCAACACGAGTACCCTAGTCAGTATGAGTAACACAAGGCGTCACATGAACAACAACATTTGATGAAATGATAAATCTGAAAAGAAAAAAAAAGACGAAAGAAGGTGTACAGAATAAGAGAATTATGGACGAACGGAAGGAGAGGAGCTATGATTTGGGTATGGGTATGTTTATTTGTTAATAGATATTATGTGGCTTTTTAGAGCTGGCCAGGTGTGGGGGCCTTGGGGGGTGTTATCATACTGGCTTGAATTGCATTTTGCTGATTAGTTTTGTTAATACATTCACTCATCAATCTACTATGTAGACATGTACTATATGTGTTTTAAGCCTTTTGTAGTATTGTGCGGTTATGATTGAAGAAGATGTTTTATTTGCTAAACTAAACACAATGTTGAGGAGGTTTAAGGAACTAAGAATCTTTGTATAGGGTTTAGGGTTTTATGAATCCGCAAGGACCGCAACCCACTGCCAGTCCCAAGCCTGGATATAAAGGAAGGTTAGACGTAAAACTTTGTCACATTGCTTGACATGAGTCACAATGATTAAGAGTAGTAGTAGGATGAGTGACCTCCTCGGAAGTCCTCATGTTGGTTCATGTAGCCGACCCAATCTATGGGACTAAGACAATTAAAAAAGAAGAATAAGAAGAGAAGGGTTAATTTAAGGTTGCTTAAATCTGGATATTAAATCTAGATTTTTGCTTTGAAGATAGGAGCTTTGGATTGCAGTTAAAAATGAATGGGTCCGCTCTTTACCAAGGTTGCTTTAGTTCTTTGAGCAAGAATGGATATTTTAACATTATATTAAGTATACTCAGTTGTAGATTGGAATTGTGAAAACAAACTTTGGAATCTCAAGGCTTTAGGATGTGTAGAAGTAAGACGAAATAATACATGGAGTGTATTGGGGTTAGAAGGTAGGAGGCGTAGACAATCACCTTGGATGGACTGATTGATGGAATCAAAGTTTTGATTTTTGTAAAATTATTTATTTATTTAACTATTTATATCCAGGATGTATTATCAACTCCGTTTGTGAGTGCCATTTTGTGATATTATCTTGGATGTATTATTATATTTCAAAACAGGTTGGTTGGTTGAAGTAGAAGAGTTTTATGGGATTTCAATGTGGCATGCCCCATAGGTTGAAAGGAGAAGTCTATAGCAATTAGGATTACATATCTATATGGCATGGAATGTTGGGTTGTGAAGAAATTTCACGTTCATAAGATGAATGGGTTGGAGATGGATATGTTGCGTTGGATGTGTGGCCATAGAAGAAATTATGTTAATAAATGACATAATTAGGGGGGGTGAAGGGTTACATTTATTGACAATTAGATGAGGGAGTCACTTAAATTGGTTTTTCCATGTAAGATGAAAATATAGTGATGCACCAGTTAAGAGGATTCAGATGAGATTGCGATGGGTATTAGAAGACCTAAGAAAATTTGGATGAGAGTGATTGAGATTGATGAGTCTTTTGGGGGGTTGGGAAAATATGCTTAAGAGCTTTAAATGTAACAATGAGATCTTATAAAATACTCTTTCATTTTGCCTTTTCAAGTTTTCGTGCATTGAAAATGCTATCATCTGGGAAACTAATTTTCTGAATCCAGGAAGCTAATCTTAAAATTTCCAATAGTTTGGTAAAAATTGGTTGCAGTGCATTTATGCTGATTCTCACTAAAATGATGGCATTTCAGTTAATCAATGTAAGCTTTGAAATAGAGGTCTAATTGAGTAATTGGGGGGTTTGTTGAAAATTTGCTTAAGAGCTTTTAAAGTAAAATTGAGGTTTTCTGAAATACTCTTTACTTTTGTCTTTTCAAGTTTTCGTGCATCAGCTAGGAAACTAATCTTTCTAATTCAGGAAGCATTTTTTAAATTTCCAATTGTTTGGTAAAATTTGGTATCTGTACATTTAATGCTAATTTTCATTAAAATTGTGGCATGTTAGCTAATCAGTACAAATTGTCAAATAGAGGGGCTTATTGAGTAGTTTTACTATATTCATTTTAACTTTGTCCTTGTTAGTGGAGCTATCTGTCACCCCTTTGTTTTTTTTTTTGTCAATGCAAGTTATTGACTGCCAATTTCATAACATGTCTCTTAGTACCTCAGTTTTTAAAAGAGCGACTTTGCCATATTATAATATATTGATACCCTGCTAAATTTTTAATCACTTATAGTCTTAATAGAAGGTGCAAATTTCTACTAAATTGATTTTGCAGGAAGCTCTACTAAGACTAAGGCATCTGATATTACTTTACTGAGAACAACCAATGTATCCTGGTGGGTATACTATTGAGGTAACTACCCTGTCTCCCAGAGCAACAGAAAAAGATGTTCGTGACTTCTTCTCACATTGTGGTGTTATTGAACATCTTGAAATCATCAGGTATCTTTCATGTCCCCTGCTCTTCTAGTCTGGTTATATATTACAGTAGGCTAATTTGCTGAATCATCCACGATATTGTTTGCCTATTTGGTATCATATATATTGAGGTTATACTTCTTAGTGCTCTTTCGTTTGGGGGGGGGGGGGAAGAAATCTTACAGAAACTGTCACTTATATTAGATCTGCAATTTTTTGTTTCGTGTTTTGGTTGTCTTTTGAACTATTAGCTTTAGCCTGCAAATGTAAAAAAAAAAAAAAACGAATAATACTAATAAAATATGGTAAATAAACTAATGAAGCCCTTGGTGAAGAGGCTCAATACGTCTTTGGCAATTACATCTCAATTAAAATCCTGTACGAGACTTGGGCTGATAAAAAAAAGTTTATATCTTTCTTCCTTCAGCTCTCTGGGCCCAAATAATCAGTTTGAGCCAGGTTCTGATCCCCACATAGATACCTGGTCTAGGTCTTAAAACAGACTGGATGGCTCTCCTAAAATCAGCAACTAATGTAGGGTGACTACACACAAGTTACGCAATACTTCTGCTGTTCCTGCTCCATTGTTCCTATACTGCAGGAAGAAGAGGAACATTTTTTTCTTGTTTATTCTTCAAAAATTTTCCCCTCTGACCCTGTCAGTTTGACAAATTAGTTTCTCTCATACTTTAATCCACAACATCTACCAGGAATGCTTTGTCGAGTGTCATAGACAAGGATTGATGAGAGATACCTGATTGGATAAAATGTATTTGGTCCTCCCTGCTTTATTTACAGCGGAATGACGCACTTTGAAAAGTTGAAAACATATCCTCCTGTACACCTCTTTGTTGTGTCAGAGCAGCAAAAGAAAGTTGAAGGAATGCATGGCTGGACAAAAAATGTTCTGTGAAAAAAAAGAAGAAAGAATTAATCTGATGGTAACCATGCATTTATAAGACACCTATATAATAGACAGTCAAGGTTAATATACTTAAAATACGAAAGGCAGCATGTACAAACGCAGTGAAATATACGACATGAATCATATGATTACTCAATAGGGCTAATTAATATTATCGTAGATGTGAATTTTGTCTGTGTTTTGAGAATATGCATGAAGAGACTAAATAGTCTTGAAGATGGGTGCGATGGATTGGGAAGCACATAAAGCTGTACATAGTATTCCAAAATAACCACAATTAACTGGAAAGAAGATAGCAATTAAGCATTTATGTGAGTTGAGAAAGACCTATCCTTATGCTTCTTGTATGGAACTCCAGAAACTAAGCTGCAAAGCTGTCATGTTTGACTTCTTATCTGACCCTAAATGCAACATGCAAACCACAATGGGAGATTATTCCTTTTCTTCAAATTTATTACCTTCAAATATTTCTTTGAGCTTTTATAGTATCGAAGTGAGAAATTGCACTCTTGACAAAATTTGGGAAGATACCAAATACATGCAATGTAACCATCAGAAAAATAAAGTGCCCTACTTTTTGTGTTTTCCTTGCTGCATATTGATTCTGTGGGTTACTTTTTCTTGCATGTATCCATTTTCCTTTTCTGAAGGATATTTATCACTCATTGCTTAGCTCTATAGCTAGCAATTCTGATGATTGTAGATCATCATTGCCCTTTGTACTTGTCTTGATATGCCAACTATTACAATGATCCAGGTCTGGTGAATATGGAAGTACTGCTTATGTGACATTCAAAGATTCTTATGCTCTGGAAACTGCTGCCTTACTCAGTGTACGTATAGCTTATCAAAACTGAGTTTTTCTTTAATGGACTGCTTTGATTAATATACATATTGCATGGTTTTTTGGTTGCTTATGTTATTCATGTAGTATAGAACTACGAGCTTAATATTTGCATTGCAGGAGTGCTTAACAATATATAGCTTGTAATAATGTGGGTATCTGGTTCTAACTTCTATGGAAATTCATCATAAGCTTTCATGCTTGTTTCGCTTTTTATTTTTTTTAGTATATTGAGGTGAACAAGATGAGTTTTGGACTTTTATACAGTAATAAATGATGCCTTTTTTGATAGGCATTGGGGTCTGGAGGAAATTGAATTTCACATGTAGCATGATTTTGAGCTATCCCACTAGTTCAGTTTCTCAAGATATTTGTTCTATTTTCATTCCTTATACTATAACCTTTTAAAAATTTCTAATAAATTGGATAGAAATTCTTTAATATCTACTTGTATAAGCTATTCTTGCCTATAAGATTCTTAGATTGCTAAGAAAAAAAGAATTATAATGAAGTTACATGGTGTGCATGGATTCACCTATCCATTCATACTTCGTCAAGGCTATAAGATTGAGCACTGAGAGTGAAGAATATCTGAATTACTTGAAGAGATAGTGCTGCCTCTTCAATCCCTCCCCCCTTTTTTTTCTACCTCGACATGAGGCTGCGTAGTTACCCTCAATCATTAAATCTTAAAGCTAACTCCTTAACGGGCAGTCTTTGGAGACTTTATGTTTCAGTTATGTGATAGACTTCATAATACATCCCTTGGCTTGGCTTTGTGATAAAGATATGTGACAGTGTTGAGGGACAAATTCTATTGAAATAAATTTATGGAACCTTTTTCATATGTGTAAAGCACCTATGTAAGCAACTTAATTACTTGGCTGCCATATTCCAGTAGCATTTTAACTGATCAAAATTCTGCAAGTCATACATATTACACTATTTTCCTAGTCTTGTAGTTTTGGGAGGACATTAAATTGATTGGAATTGCTATTATGTACTGCCTTTGTTTCATAATATTCTCCCCGTTTGGTTTAGAGTGTCAAAGTGGGTCTTTTTTTTTATTTTATTATTATTATTATTTTTTTTTTATTAAGAGAATGTGGCTGTAAGAGTGGAAAATTAAGTGGGGTTTGTAGATTAGAAAGGAATTTTTTTTTTACCAAATAAGTTTTAAAGCAAGACTGTTGACTTTAAGAAACAAAGGAAGTATGTTAATATATTTATTTATATGCTTAGGGGGCGTTTGGTATCAAATTAGTAAAGGTAACGGATTGGAAACAAATTAGGGGGGGGGGGGGAAGGGTAATATATTGTGTTACCCTGAGTAGGGCTGTACACCGGTCCAAAACCGGATCGGCCCTGTTAGGACCGGGACCTGAATCAGCCAATTTTGAGGACCGGGGACCGGACCTGATTCAGCAGGTCCGGGTCAGGTCCAGACCTGAGCAATCAGGTCCGGGGTCAGGTCCAGACCTGAACAGACCTATTTTGTGTGTTTTTTTTATTTTTAAAAGAAAATAAATAACTTGTTGGACCTGTTTATGGACCTGTTTACATAAAACCTAAAAATATCAATAACAAAAACTACATAAAATCTCTAAGTCTCAAATATAACAAATAATTCATTAAATTACATGAAGTCTCTAAGTCTCAAATACTATAAATACATTAATTATCCAAAGACAACTTGAAATTTGGCGAGTTGCTTTCCCTTTGATTGCGTGATTCACACTAATGAGTATAATCCGTGGTTCTTGTTGATCCTAAACATATAAAATGATAGAATTCAATTACAATTCAAATTGAATTCACAAAATTAACAGAATACATACAAAATATACAATACACTAGCATGTGGTACAAACCGTGCAATACACCATTTGATTAGTACACTGTCCCACAAATTTACAAAAATTCACAGAATACTACATTGCATATATTCTGAAAATATAAACAGATTTTAAACTGTTCCATAAGTTATACAACAAGTAGAGTAGCCTATCCCTGATTTATCAATCTACTCCCAGCAAATTCACAATATAAACAGATTTTAAACTCACAAATCGAAAGAAACCAAAATTCAACATGAATTCGAAACAATTGAACTAAAAAAATTCAAAAACAATTACTTTAAATAAATAAAAAACTCAAAAAAAAAAACATGAATTCGAAAAAAATGAACTAAAAAACAGAATTTCAACATGCAAACATCAAACAATCATTATTAGCAATTGAAACATGAATAAACATATGAATGCCTCACATTTAATTCAACATTTCAAATTAAAAAATATCCAATTCAAATATAATTCGATTTAATTAAAAAAAAAAAAGAACTTACAAATCCCAACGTGAAGGAGTTCGTGCAGGTGGACGAAGATGGTAGTCTGGCTGATGCAGCGTGTAGAGGTTTCCGTGCTGCTGGTCTGGTGGGCGGTGGCGACTGGTGTCTGGGCGGTGGCGTCTGGTGTCTGTGCAGATCTGCTGCGTGAGGGAGTGAGTGTTGGTGTGGTGTCGGTGTCGGCTGAGAGAGAGAGTGCGTGAGTGAGGAGTGAGTTAGGGTTAGTGGGTAAGTGGGTTACAAAAATGAACAGACTTGTTTTGAAATTTGGATTTTTTTTTTTTTTTAATAAAAAAGGCATTTTTACCGGGTTTCAGGTCCTGAAAACCCCGGGTTTGGACCTGATCCGGACCGGGACCGGGAACCTTGATTTTCAAGGACCGGGACCGGACCTGAATCTACAGGTCCGGGGTCAGGTCCGGTCCAAACAGGTCCGCGTCAGGTCGGTTTTCAGGTCCGGTCCTGTTTATGTACACCCCTAACCCTGAGTAATTGTTTGGTATTCTTAAGGAAACGTAAACGATTACCACCAATCCGTTTCCTCTTGTTTGGCATAGCTAACTTGGAAACAAAAAAGAGCAACAATGAGCCTAGTATATGAGCAACAACAGTTTTCTACTTACTGATCTTCTTGATCATTTTAGCCAAATCTTCTTGATCAACTTAAAGATAGGATATTGTTTCTTCTTACTAGGTTCTGTATCTTCCCTTTATCTTATGCTATCCCTTCATTAATTATAGAGTATTAGGGAGTCAAAAAGATTTGCCGAAGTCAATAAAGTGGATAGAATCAAGCATTTCTGGTTCTGATCATTTACAATAAGCAATAAAATGCTACCATTTATAATTTTGTATAAATGCAAGAACAAATTTTGTATTATAACATAGACAAACTATCATGTAGTTAAAATTTCAACTAGGCTTTTTATCAAACAGGTTATGAGCACCCAAAAATGAATTCTAAATCTAGGATTGATCAAACATGTAGAGATTAGTGTATACTGTAAGCGATTTGCATTTCAGTTACAATCATATAAAACAATATCATTAAACTATATACTATAATGTTACAAGACTGATTACAGAATTTTGTTCATTATTAAAAGAGAATACCTGGAAATTGGATAAACGTTGGAAGCATCAAGATTCAAGCATCATATTAGCAATAATGTCATGAAGCAAAAAGCAGGAGATACAATTGAGAAAAAGTAAAACTCAAATAAAACAGAAAAATCAGGACAGAAAACCCTAGAAATTAACAACATAGATGGAAAATAGCAATCAACAAATAGATCAAAAACTCAAATAGGAAACTTTAACAACTTGAGCGAAATCTGTTGCTTCGATCGATCCAAATTGGGATTCTTTTTTGGAGATCTTTCGTATGAGAGCCTGAGAGGAGAGAGGATAGAGAAGAGGTAGAGTTGTCTTTTTGAGTTAGAGGAGAGAAACGGGATTTGTTTCCCCATGTTTTACACCGGAAACAAAGTGGTGGAATGAATTAGAGGAAAGAAATGGTTTATGTTACTATACTCATTAACCAAACATGTTCTAACGGAAACGGTAACACGATTCCGTTTCTAGCCCTATAAAAATAGCATACCAAACACCCCCTTAATGCTGTCTCCTTGTATGATCTCGATGAGTTTATTTTGTACCATAAATGTTTTTCTTTTTTTTTTTAGCTGTTAATTAACTTTGTTTTGTCATTCTGCCTCCTAGCTTATTCTCTATGCCTTTCTTTCTCTAGGGAGCCACAATTGTTGATCAACGTGTGTGCATCACTCGTTGGGGATCTTATGTAGATGAATATGATCCTTTTAGTGATGCTTCATGGAGAAGAGCAGATACTTCCACTGACTCGGTATGTGCTGTCGATTGTAGGTATTTTGGTATTATATTATACCTCTTTTTGTTTGGTTGTTGCCTCTTGAAGAGTACCGCAACATTTAGTCTGCATTTGATTTGGCTGTATATTATGATGTCCTTTTGTGTGTTTGGTCGATTAATTTAGAGAAATCACGGTTTGCATATATCCCAATGATATCTTGGTATTAATTATGTCTTTTTGTTTCTTTTGGGTCTATAAATTCTTCTTTGTTCTGTATTTAACCTCCCTTGTTCCTTTTTTGAGATGTTCTGAAATAATCCTCCCTTTATTTGAGTTAAAGTTAATTTTAGTCTCCCCTAATCACTCAGTTTTTGGTATTATTTTTAATCTATGCATATGTTAGAATTGGGATTAATAAATACACGGAATGGGATGTATCAATTTTCCACATCGAGGTCACAAATTCTATTTCATTGATTAAATTATGATTATAATTATGATTTCCATAATTTTTCTATGCATTGATGTTATATATTTGCATGTGTATAACATTCTCACTCAATCTGGTCAGGTATCTCAGAGCAACGCATTTGTTTCTACCCCAGGAGAAGCTGTGACAGTAGCCCAAGAAGTTGTCACGACCATGATTGCTAAGGGATACGATTTAGGAAAGGATGCATTGAGTAGGGCGAAAGCTTTTGATGAGTCTCATCATGTTACAGCCACTGCAGCTGCAAAAGTAGCTGAGCTGAGCAATAAAATTGGGCTTACACCAAAACTTTATGCAGGTATGGAAGTTGTCAAGTCTGTGGATCAGAGGTACAATGTTTCTGAGACAACAAAATCCGCTGCCTTGTACACTGGAAGAACAGCGGCTTCAGCTGCCACTGCTGTTGTTAACAGCAGCTATTTCTCTAAAGGAGCTCTTTGGGTTTCTGATGCTCTCAGCCGAGCAGCTAAAGCAGCAGCTGATTTGGGTAGTAACGCTGGTAGTAGATAAACGTATGTCCTGTATGTAAAAATGTATAGGCGTATAGCATTCCCATATTGGATTTGAGGGAGTGCTAGTTAGTCATCAAGATTTGTGAATTGTGCAAATGACACCTCCATATATCCCCAATCACCCCCTCTTCCTTTGTACTCATCAACGAAAACCCTCCTATTAAATGAAGGAAGTTATACGAGATGGCACCATGGTACAATATTTTTTTACCAATCTACGGTTTTGATTATTGTTGGCTGAGCTGCGAGAGCATGTTGGAATACAGTCCAATTTGTTAGTAAATATTGCCATCAAAATTGGACAATTAACGACACTTCAGAATGTGTATAATTACTTACTGTGCTACAGAACATTTCTGTATTATAATAGAGATTAAGAGGTAGCATTCCTGCACAGTCATCATCCCAATGGAAAATAGGCTAATGGTCAATTAATTGGCTACCCATGGCGAGCATGACCAGATGCCCCTGAACTCAATCCTTTGATGCACACTCATGGCTATGGCGCTGGTGTTGCGTTACTAGAGTGTAGAGTCTAAGTATCTAACTCAAGCTCAAGCTGTCCATCGACCACGAGTTGTTAGTAATAGATTTATTACTTCACTTGAGCTATAGAAAATAATTTTAGTTCCTAGGTATTGAATAATTACATGGGTTATTTGATGTGCATGTTCATTCTGTCTCTTTGTATCCTTGAAGCTGTAGGCGATTCAAGTACTCTTCTAATAGCCAGTAAAACCAATCAAGTTTGAAAAAAAAAAAAAAAAACTTCAGACAACAAATTAAACTTTGTCCTTCCGTTTATTTTTAAACATTTTCATCCTTCACATTTTTTATACAGATTCATCCTTCACATTATTATTCTTATTGAATTTAGATTATTTGTCATAAATTACCCTAGAAAATTAGGTATCCAACAAAAAAAATAAAGGTTTATTTTAGAAGATAAATAATTTTAGGACTAAGCTTTATATATATCATACAACTTTCCTCTTCTCTTCTTCTTCCTTTTTCATATTTTTTAACTTCAAATTTCGAAACTTTGTTAGTGGATTTTCCGCTACCAGTCTCTAATGTGGATAAAAGATGAGAGTCACACCAATGATAGCCAGTGTAAAACTTTGTCATATTGTTTGACATGAGTCACAATGATTAAGAGTATGATTAGAATGAGTGAACTCTTAAAAGTCTTTTATGTTTGTTCATTTAACAAATGGCACTTAGGACTTGAACCCTATTATTACACCATTTCAAATCATCATCACGGGTGGGCTTATACACGTATTCAATATCCCAAAATATAAAAAGGAGGAAGAATAGTGCGTGCATTAATTAAGAAATAGCCGACAATTTTAAGGTCTGACTCTCACATGGCTAACTAATTCCCTAATCATATATTCCCGCTTTACCAACTCACTAATTAAAAATACGCCGGCTATATAATTTTGCCTCTCAACAGGCAAATTGTTGCCCATTAACATTAGATTTTATAGACCATTAGAAATGAGACATGTGTTCTTTTATGCTTAACAAGTGGAGGAAGTATATTTGTAGGGTTGTGAGACAAAATAAAATAGGAGTAAGTATTACCCACTACCATGGTATGGGTAATACTATCCAATACCACAATTTTTTTTTTCTTTTTCCTTTTTTTTCCCTTTCCTCTTCATCTTCTTCCTTCCTTAAACCCTTTTCCCCACCTCCATGGATAGCTCCCATTGTCGGCCAAACCTCCGCCCACCACACCTTCACCTCCGACAACAAGAAGCCCACCCCACCATCTACTACCTTGGTCGAAATCCAAAAACACGCAACTACCTGCATTAAAAATCACCGGAAACCACCCAAAAAAACATAACCCAAAAATAAGAGACACAAACTTGTGGCTCTAGCCATTAAAAACGGTGAGTTCTATGCTGGAATTCGCTGAGTTCGGTCGAAATTGACGCCGGTAGTTTTTTGTCGGTGCTCAGTTATTATTAATTTCTATACTGTTATTTTTGGTTTATATACTGTTATTCTTGGTTTTTATACTGTTATTCATAATTTATATGTTGTTATTGATAGGAGAGAGACTGCATTTTTAGAACATGGGTAAGTTTTCCGTGAAATTACATTTTTGCCCCTGGTATGGGCCCAACGAGCCCATACCTAGTAGTGGTCTATCACTACTCAATAAAATAGGGCACCAAATGTATTAGGAAGAGAGAGATAGAGAGAGTGAAAAAACGGTGAGGTATGGCCTATTTTTTCGTCAGAATTGGTTTCATGTGCAAAAAGGACAAAAAAAAATTGGGACCATAACTAATGAGAGTATATTTTGTACCACTGATGATTTTTATAAGTACTATTAAAACTACATTGAGACATTGAGTACCATTGGGAGTATATTTTGTACCACTGAGCTCTAATGGTATTATTTGATTTCCTAATGAGACATTTGAACCTTTTTTTAAATACCGCTGAAATTATATTTTGTACCGCTGAGTGTGTATTTTGTACCATTGAATCTAAAGTGGCAAAATTTAAATCCCGCATGAAATGACTAACCTACCTCTGTGAGACACTTCTAAATCTTACTCAACCCTCCGTATATATAACCTTTAAGAAGTGAGGTTAGACAAACAGTTTTGATACTAACTTTTGAATAGCTTTTAAGTAACTTTTAAAGGTTCATCATGATCAAAACATTAAATCTTAAAATAAATAAATAAATAAATAAAAATAAAATAAAATAAAATAAATAAAAAATTGAGTGTTTAATAAGTAAATTGCAGGGATAATTTTAGCGGTTGATGTAGTTGAAAACTAAAGTAGCTATGAGATTTTGTTCTACCTGGTATATTTTTAGGAAATGATATTTATTTTCACAACAATCATTTAACATCGAGCTAACCCCAGTTACTCATTTTGAGTAACAACATTTGTTACTCTAATGACACAATTATAAATATTTGCTTATTCTTCCTTCCCATCATTATGGCCTCCACAACCAGTCAACCACCACCGTCGCCACCATCACCACAACCATATCCGATCTTCTTCTTCCCTGTGGACCTCAAATCTTCTTCTTCTTCTTATTCTTCCGTCAACCAGCGATTTTCTTTCCCCGTCAACCTCCGATCTCCTTTAATTTCCCTCGTCTCCACCTTTGTTCCACCTTCCCCGATCTTATACTCCACCCGCATCAAATCTTCTTTCCCCCATCTCCATCCACATCCATCCATACATCTATCCCCGATATCCACCCACATCTGTTCTTCTTTCCCCATGTCTCCACCCACTCAAGGTTCCCCATCTCTACCTTCCCCGATCTCTACCCAGCTCCCCTGATCTCCACCTACATCTAAAAATTAAAAACGAAAACCCTAGGAATGAAGCGTGAAATTAAGGGCATGGTCAACCCAAAGGGAATGGGTGACCATGTCCTCCATTGAAGCTCCTTCCATTAATTATGGGTCGAGTTCTGTGGCAAATTCGTAGATAGGTCGAATTCAACGACTACAAAGTAATGATAGTGGTGGCCGTGATGATGGTGGTGGTTGTGGTGGCTATGATGGTTGAGGTAGAAGAGGAGTGAGGAGAGAGAAAGTTGAACGGTAGATATGAAAAAACAAGAATACCCCTTGAGTAACACATTTTGTTACTCATATTGAGTAACTTGGATTTACCCTTTAACATCTAATTTTTAAAACACTCACACTTTAATTATTCATACAAACTTTGTTTCGTATTATTTGCATTCTGCAACAAACTTGGTTGCACAATTCCTAAGATAAAATTTCTTAAGCAAATATTAGTAAAATAAGGGGCGTATGATTAATTGGATGAGAGAGAAACTGAACACCACCAGCATCCACCTTGTAACCCTCCTCTCACCACCACTTAGATCTCAAACTCCACCACAACCACCCAAAAATTAACCCACCCAACCACCTCGTAACACCGGTAACACCCTACCCCGTAACCACTTTCTCCCAATCTCACCACCACTAAGATCTGAAACCCCACATCACTGTCCCTAAGATCAAAACCCCACCTCTTCACCACCAACCGAAATCCCACGTCATCAGCCACCACCAACGAATAGAAACTCCATGTCACCAACCACCACCAACGAATAGAAACTCCATATCACCAGCCACCACCAACGAATCGAAACCCCATGTCACCGGCCACCACCAACGAATCGAAACCCCATGTCACCGGCCACCACCAACGAACCGAAAACCCATGTCACCAGTTACCAGCCACCACCGACGAACCAAAATCCCAACTCACTACCACCAACGAATAGAAACCCTACCTCACCACCACTTAGATATGAAATCGTGGTGGTGTGGTAGTTGTGAGAGACGAGGGAGAAGAGAGGGAAAAGTGTTGCAGCTACTACTGCTAGTGGTTTAGAGGGAGAAGAGGGAAAAGTTAATGATGTTGGTTGTGGTGGTGGATGTGGTTGTGAGGTAGGAGAGAGAATGTGGTTCTGGGTTTAATTAGGGATACATTAATTTGGGTAAATAAGTTAATATGTGGTTGATTGAAGTTAATATAAATTAAGTAAGGGGATGGTGGTAATTTTGCAAAAAAAGGTTTACTAAAAAAAAAACTTTTAATTTGTTGCAGATTGTGTGTAACGTATGTTTTGGGTATTTTTGTCCCTGGGGAGAGTTACAACACAAAGACTGGTCCGGTGCGCCTGTACCTGCAAAACAAACGGAGACACCGGTTGGGTGGTGCTTCGCCTCCGACGAACAAGTTAGTAACTTGCAGGGAGAGAAAAAGGTGCGGAAATTTAGGTGGGTATCTGCTCGGATTCCAAGCTCAGATGTCTCTATCACAGGGACAGTTTGTAATAAATGGTAAAACTTGCGCTCCAAAAGAGGGGAATCTCCCTATTTATAGGGTCCTCGGGATTTGTGCCCCTGATTAGGTCACTGAACCTTAATCATTGGTGGGCTGCGCCGCATTGCGGCTTTCTTGGGATTTGGGCCTCAAGGCCGCCATATCCCCCAAGTTTTTGGAGTGACACGTGTCAAGCAGGAATAGGTCCACTTTGGGCCATCCTGGGGCTGACACGTGTCATCCTCTGATTGGACCACGTGGCGGGGTAAAATTACCCTAAACATTTGCCCCTCACAGATGTGACGTGGCACGCCGCGTGGCATCTGTGACACGTGTCACGCTCCGGTTGGTGGTAATTTTATCGCCAAAAAGTAACCGTTCAACTTCTGAGTAAATTACGGGGATGCCCCCGTATTTACCCTCTATATATAGCCGTTTACCCTCATAATTTTAGTACGTTTACAAAAAATTTTCAAGAGTAACAACTTTGAGAGAGCAGAAGTCATCTGTCTGAGTCAAGCGCAAGTAAGAAAACTCGTTCTCGTCAACCCAGCCGGACCCGTCTATCTTAAGATATCAAATCTAAAGGTACCGTCTCTGCCTCTCTCAGCTCTTTTTCATGTTTCACCGCTTGTACATATTTCTTGCAATAAATGGATGCATCACCAACACACACGGCACAACCTAGGTTAGAGTCCAGCCGGTCACCAGGGACGGCTGAGTCTAGGACTGGGAGTGCCGTCTTGGGGTGTTGGGACCACCCTTTTTCTTGGATTCCGACCATTTATGTGTCTATGCAAGACACAATGGCTCGGACTATGCAGACGGCCCCCGAACCGGATTACAGAAGCGAGGGCTCAGGCGACCAAACGCCTGAGGGAGAAGCGTCTGGTCAGAGAAACCAGACGGCTCTAGAGAGATCCCCTCCGCGTGCCCCTTCAACTCCCGCAGATTCCTTTTTGGAAGAATGCGACCAAGGAGGCGATGAAGCCGTCTCAGCTCCTTTTTCACAAAATGAGGAGGAGACGGAGAGCGACAGCTCCGCCTCCACTTCTGAGAGCAGTGACGACTTGCCACCGCTTGTAGATAGTGAGGAGGAAGAGAGGAAGAAGTGGAGTGAGAAGGACGACCCCTTCCAAATCCATGTCTCAGCCAAAGATAGGGGTCACATGGAGGACAACTTGGAGAGATTTAAACAAATGCACCCGTTAGGAGACGGGTACAAAATCAGAGTGCCGCCTGAGGACGGCACCATCGCCTGGGAAGACGATCAACAGAACGCCAACGGCTACTTCGGATGTTATGAGGCGGCGTTCAAGGCTGGTCTTCGCTTTCCCCTTCACTAGGCGGTGAAGGCAATCTTGAGAGGCTACGGCCTCGGAGTCTGGAAACTTACCCCCAATTCTTGGGTAAACATCTTGGGGTATGTTGCCGCCTGCGAACTCCAGGGGCTCCATCCCGGCTGGGAAGCTTTTGCTAAGATGCATTATCTTAGCCGAAGCCCAGGCGGCTGGAGGGCGTGGTATACTTTAACCACGTATCCCCAATACATGATGACCTTAGACAAGGTCTCTAAATTTGACGGCTGGAAGCACAGGTTCTACCTATTGACGGCTCCCAGCAGGCGGGAGAACTATGAGTTCCGCCATTATAATAAGAAGCCCGAACTGATGGGCCGGAAGTGCTGTCTTCCCCGGATCCCAGATGAAGACTTTGACAAAATAATTGAGGCAGACTTTTTCGGCCTCACAGACGCAACCTTGTCAACCGGGGAGACAATAAAAGTCCCCAAGAAATGGATCCCTAAGAGCGCCTAGTTCAGGGACAAGTGTTTCTTAGCCGCCTGCGGGCTAGGAAACATGTTTACCAAACGTATGCGCCTTAGTTCATATCCGCCTGTAGTACTTTTGTATCAAAATTGCTTGATGATATATTGATCAACTTTTTTCTTTTTGTAGAAGAAGCTTTGAGCATGTTTCCAACTGAGAAGACACCCAAGTGGTCCTCTGCAACCATCCGCAAGGAGCTTGGGAAAAACAGGCGGCCGCGCTCAGGACCAAGGTAAAAAACGCTTGACTCTTTCTTAGGTTGGCCGTAAAGTTTATTTTCCCCGGATGCTAACTTTAACTTGGTTATTTTCACAGGCAGGAGAGGTAGGGAAGAGAAAGACGTTTGAGAAAGATCTCAAACAGGCCAGGGAGGAATCCGCCTCCACCCCCAACAAGACCAAAAAATCCAGCTCCGCCATGACTCCTGGCGCCTCAGCCGGGAATAATCAGATGCAGATAGGGGGGCGAAATGAGAGGATAGGAAGCATTCTGGGCCTCGACCTCGCCAACCCCCTATCAGCAGTCGGGGGGTTCACCACGCTTGCAAGCGGCTCCCTCTTGGCCGGTTCTGAAGATAAGAACCCATTTGAATCCCCGCCTGAGCTGGGGTGGCCTTTGCGAGTGAAATCCCACTCCCAACAGATGTCATCCTCAGACGGTCGGCAACAGATAGGTGCTGCCTCAATTTCGCACTCATCACCTATTGATTATGATGCAGATCAATCTCCTCGCTGGCCAGACGTCTAGAGGCATGCTAAGGCCATGCTGGAGGCGGTGAGCAGGAAGGACAAGGACGCTATCCCTGGGATAGAGACGTTCAATCTGGAACGAATCCTGTCCCTTCTGGCTGAGGTAAGATACTAACTTGATTCGCTTTTGCAATACTAACTTGATTCGCTTTTGCAGGCTCTGCTGCAGGTAGACGGGCTCAAGCGTCCTTATACCCGCAAATGGGAAGAGGTAAAAAGGGCCAAGAAGTCTGCCACAGACTCTGATAATGTTGCTTTATACTCCACTATCGTAAATGAACTTGAAACTAAAGCAATCACCATGACACAGGCGTCGAAAATCCAGAAGCTGGAGGCGGATCTGAAGACGGCCAACCAGCGGGTGAGCGACGCAGAGACGGCTCAGAAGAAGGCGGAGGAGGCTCAGAAAAAGGAAAAGGAGGGCCTCAGGAAGGCTGATGAGGCGCTCAAGAAGGCCCAGATTGCAAAGGACTCAGGCTCTGGCTCACCTTTCTCTCTCAAGTACACCACGTCTTCGGCGTACCTGTGAGCCGGTGCCCAGACACCATAATCCTTGTCTGGGTACAAGGCAGCCCAGGAGATCTTCATTCTGGTGTCATTGTCAGCATCGCTTTCAGCAACCAGGCGAAAACAATCCCCACGGACGGCGCCAAATGTTTTGGGTATTTTCGTCCCTCGGGAGAGTTACAACACAAAGATTGGTTCGGTGCGGCCTGTACCTGCAAAACAAACGGAGACACCGGTCGGGTGGTGCTCCGCCTCCGACGAACAAGTTAGTAACTTGAAGGGAGAGAAAAAGGTGCGGAAATTTAGGTGGGTATCTGACAGGGTAAAGTCGTATCCCCTAATCAAAAGTAATACCTTAATCCTCTAACTAATGTAGATAGGGAAGTAGGGTCGATCTCCACAGGGAAACAAGTCTTTCTATTCCTAATTAACTAAACTAATCTAGATTATGAAGTAACTAATATTTATATTTGAGTATGAAACTAAACTACAAAGAATGAGAATAGGGAGAAAACAATATATAAAAGGATCTAGGGCATAGGTTCACCAATAAATAATACTCCAGGGTAAAACATAATAATCAATCATTGACATTGCATAAATAACATGATTAATAGGCTCTCGCAATTTATTAATCAACATAGATCTAACAGGCTCTCGCAATTTACTAGATCTAAGTTCTTATTGAAAATAGCCTTTAATATCAAATCAACATCTGCTCGATTCATCAATTCAATATTGCTATACTTTTACAAGCCGCAATTGTAAAACGTTAAAACAATTCAATAAGAAATTATCATGCAATACTAATAATCAATAATAGTCAACCATCCATGCATCAATTAACCAGATTGTAAAGGGCTTTCGCTACGTATTACAATCAGACAATTAATTTACCGGTATTAAATCTCATCTCTCGAATCTCGACTTAACCATTTATAAATTAATCTGCCTATTGAAATTAGACCCAAACATTAATTCTCATCTGTCGAATCTCGAATCAATGTTGTCAAACTCATGCATAAAAGATAGGCCTAATCTAGTCACAGAGCATCAAATCAATCAATAGGAAATTAATCCAGCATTGATAATTAACAACAATAAATTACCCCTTCATATTATTTATGGATCCCCATCAACCGTAGAAATAAAACTACTCACATATATTAAAAACTATACTAATCAAAGCAATAAAATAAGTCATGATAAAAGAAATAAAATAAACAACTAAGATTAAGAGAAGAGAAATCGTTACCAAAATAAATCTGGAATTAAGAGTAGATTAAGAACAAAGGTTTAGGAGAAAGAAATCTAAGAGAACAATTAAGAGAGTAAAGAAAGAGTAAAAAGAGAGAGAGGAAAGAGATTCCCTAAAATCGTATTACGGAGGAATATTTATACTCCGTACAAATCCTAAACTAAAACAAACTAAAACGACACTAATCGTCAACTAATAAATACACGCGCCCGATGGGGCGAGGCACCGCCTGATCGTTATGCTCCCTAATACTAATCTCGCGCCTGACCGGGAGCGTCACCAGGCGCCAGCCTTAGCTTCTCCCGCCCGGCCGGGCGCGCCTCCGGGCGCCAGTCTCTTTGGCCGGGTGTAGCGAATAATTTCAAGCCTTTTAAATCCCACTAGCTTGAACCCCACTGTGATCATACACTAAAGTACGGTGGCGTCCAAAAGGGAAGAAGATAGAGCAAAAGAGTCGCCAACAAGTTTTTAAGGAACTTGTAAACCGTTCACGAGGTGAAGGTTACACCCCTTAACGATCCAAGAGATCGTCAATTCCATAAGGTCATGAACCAAATAAGGGATTGGGGATGAAGGTACAAATCCAACCTAAAAGAGATTGAACCTGCCCTAATAATAGGCCTTTACTTTATTCTGCTCGTATTCATGTGCGCTTTCTGATTAACATACAATCAATAGGATTAACCCTAAACCAGTTTAATCTATGTTGGTTGAATTTAATGCATAAATAAACTATTATTTGCGATCACTTGAATTATAATCACAATTAACCTAACAAGATTATTAATTATCTTATTAAGCATGGTTACAAGTACCAATTCCCTTTAACATTCAATAAAAGGTGATCAAGCAATAACAATAAATATAATATGTATCAAGCAACATAATAAATAATCAATAATAATCATGAATAATAATAATAATAATAATAATCATAATCATCATAAAAATAATAATAATAATATTCATAATCATCATAAATTATAACAATTATAATCATAATCATATTCATGTTAATATTAAAGCATAATAAAAATAGCAAGATCCTAGGCATGATACTAACAAGACTAATAACAAATTCTAGCATGTCACTAAGCAATAAAAATCAAATCTTTAACCCTAACATGATATTAACATGAATTAATATTAGGAAGAGAATAAAAGGCATCATAGCAATCATATTTAATATTAAAAATACCCTAGACATGATACTAGGAATCATAATAACAATGTAAACATGATATCTACATCATAATATCAATTAAACCATTAAAGTACTTACTTGGATTCCTCGTACCTCTTTCTAATAACAAAATACACACGTTAGTAACTTTAAGGAAAATAATAAACAAAAGAATTAAATTAAATAACTGAAAGAGAGATTTGGGACCAAACCCTCAGAAATTAAAACCTTTCACGTCTAGGGCGAAGGCAACTTCGAATATGGCTAGGTGTTTCTAGATCTTGCGAATGCGGAATTTTGTATTAAAAAGCAAAGTTTAGAAAAGAATACTAGAGAATTAATATTATTGAAAATTGATGAAAGAAAGATGAAGAATGAATGAAGAATGAATTAAAAGAATTTGATGAATGATTGATGCTTGTTGATGAATGATGAAGATAGTTGGTGAATAAAGAGAGTTGATTAAAACTTAAGAATAAAGAGAATTGGTGAATGATAGATGTAGATGATCCATGAAAACGGAGTTTTTGATACGATATTTATAGAGAAAATCAGCCAAAAAAGATAATTTAACAAAACAGAGTCTGAAGATCACAAAAAAGCATTGGCGCCAACCGTGGCTAACTGGCGCCAGGCACCAGTGGCTAGCGCCAGACGCCAATGGCTAGCGTCTGGTGCCAAGCCTGGTTCCAGGCGCCAAGGCCTGGGGTTGGACGCCAAATTGGTTTTCAACGCGTTTTCGAAAATCTGATAAATTTCCTGTATTGGAAGATAAAATAATATAATTCCATCGAAAATGCTATTTGATCTTGATTAAAACTCTGAAGAGTCCTAATTGAATTAGGAATGAAAAGAACCTTCTAGAAAGTTCTAGAATACTAAAACCATTACTAATTGCATTAGGAATGATAAATTATATTAGGCCCTCCCCTAGATCATTAGGCCGTACTTAAAGCTCAAACCGGGCCCAGTTTAGTAAATTGGCCATAACTTCCTCAATATTCATCGGAATTGGGCTTATAATATATCGTTGGAAAGGTCTTTGCAAGCCCCATCCAACTACACCACTATTGGACCCATATCATGGACCAACCAAACTGGATTGACTGTTTTCTTAAAATAAAGTTTTCAAAAACAGGAAGAAGAGAAAAAGAAATAAAAACTTTCCGCAACACTAGACCTTTCCACACTTTCGTTTCATTCAATTATGATTCGACGTGAAAGGCACTCATCACTGGGTTTGGTTTTGGGGAGACACAAATGAAATTCAAAGTATCGATAGGGACGGAGAATGATTCAGAACGTTCTGCGATCCTAAATCACTCTTATAACGCCGATACCTGCAAAACTAGCATTAGTTAAACAGATAAAAGAGTTAAGAAACGCGTATCTTGCACCGTCGAGCACACGTCTCTAAAAGTAACCGATTTGCTACTGTTGTTGTTTTGATGACCTCCTACAAGCTAGAGAATGTCATCCCGCTTGAAAACCGCTACTCCTTGTAACTGCTTCCAAATTAGAAGATTGCTTCGCCTGAAACTATCCTCCTCCGCAATGATAATATTCCATGTCCAAGGGAATACTATTGAAGATTATTTCTCTCGAAACAATCTCCATCCGCATTGATGATCATCTTCCATGCCTAAGGGAATATGATCGAAGACAACTTCGCCCGAAATTACCTTTAGTTGTTTGTGACAACTTTCCACAATCTAGGGAACGCCACCTTACTGTTTCGATGTTCACTCGTCTCTGAACAAAGAGCTTCTTTTTTATATGATTTTCTGAATTATGTATCCACGCGTCTCTGAACGAAGAGCTTGATAATAGGATACCCACGCGTCTCTGAGCAAAAGAGCTTGAAAATAGGAAATGTTCACGCGTCTCTGAACAAAAGAGCTTGAAAAGGATTGTCCACGCGTCTCTGAACAAAAGAGCTTCTGATGGAAATGTTCACGCGTCTCTGAACAATAGAGCTTCGGTACTTGAATGTTTGTTGCGATAATGTTCTGAAGAAAAATTTCCGAAGACCAACGTTTGTCGATCTCTAAAGCTCGCCTGAACTTTGCTTTCGCTAAAACCAGTATGTCGGTGTCTCCGTGATTAGGCGCTTTAAGCTAAGTGAGACGATCTTTCATCAGGTCGACCACTTATTGTGATTGTAATCAAACTGACTACTTAATCATGTCAAATTTCTTATAGGGGCTAACTGGTGCACCCAGGAACCCAAAATTGTTGTATGAAGTCGAAATCACCTTTCCGAGAGGCTTCGAGCTCTGTTGTTGTTGAGATATTTCTGGCGCCAAGAATTGATTCTGTCGCCGAACGTTGTGATAGGGTCTTCCCTGTTCTGCTACACCTGTATTTATTTTTGACTATAGAACTTTGGTAATTTCTTTAATTATCTTAGGGTTGACCTAAGGCTTAATGTAGCTTGACTCATCGACTTGACACGACTCAAAGTATAAACTTGACTCGATATGATTGACTGACTCGAGGTTGACTCGACTCAAAGTGTAATGACACATGTGTTAGAATCAAATCAAAGTGATATGACACGACATGACTCAATGTGTACATGACTAGTGTGTGCATTGTAATGTGATCGTGTGCGACTCGAAAATGCAAAAAGCAAAAATTTTCCGTCATTTTTGTGGAGGGTACCGACTTTCTCCCGAAAAAGAAAGACGCAAAAAAGAAAGAAGCGAAGTTTTTGAATGAATGTTGAATGAGCTTAGTCAAATGTTTGATACTATCTCTCAAGGTTCAAGGATTAATCCATCCTAGGCTATCTCAACTGTTGACTCAATGATGAAAGCATTTGGGTAACTTAGGCACGGAGGCTAAGTACTTCATGCTTCGTGATGCAATGATGATTATGATTGATGAGTGATGTTGATATGATAAGGCATGCTTCAGCGTTGTGTTAAGATTTCATGACAAAGGGTTCCTAAGGGAAGTATATTTGGTCATGTATCTGTGCAGTGTGTGAAAGTGACACTAAAGCTAGGCCGCAAGAGCTAAGTGTGTGGAAAAATATATTGTAAGAAGAGCCAAATAATGGTGACTCTTAGGCTAGGTAAGCTAATGATGTAAGGACCAAGCCCCCAAGTCTAGCTCTAAGTGAAAAGGGATGAGCATTGGAGATTCCTTGATATGATCATGGTGCAAGTGTGTGAATGTGAATATGAATGCATGTTTATTACAACCGCACCTCGATGTGAGGTTGCCTACGTATCCGTTAGGAATCAGGCCAAACGTAGCTCTAGCCAAACCTCGCACAAGTGTGTGTATACCTCAAAAAGGTCTTTTAAGAGTTGTAACGTGGTTAGGCTAAAGGCTGAAGAAGAAGGGGATAAAGACTCAAGACCCTAGATAACCCCCAAGGTGTGCAACCTCGCTTTTGAATCTTTATAATTTCATGCTTGAATTTCTATTCTTTTTTAGCTCTTTTTGCTTTAGCATTTATTTTATTTTTATAAGTGTGGGCAATCCCAATCATGCGGTCTATCACTCACTTGGCATTCATGTTTCTCAGGCACGGTACCGAGCACTCGATAAGAGACGCAATCTGAGACGTGTTCTTATCAAAGATATTTTCATATCAAAGACATTGGAACACTTGCCCTTTTGTACACTTGTTTTCGTTTTTTATTATTGCTTATTTTTTTGCTATTGCTTTCTTTTGAATTTGCTCAAGCTTTCTTTAGAATTGCATAAGTTACACACCATCCCATCCCAAGGTTAAGTAGATGTAGGTTGAAAAAATGAAGGGTCTATCGTTAGACGAGGCTCAAAGTGGTTTATGAAGAAAGGATTTGTAAATTAGAAAGGCGAAAGGAGATATGATGTGGCTACAAGGGGTGCCTCAAATCATTGGTATACCTCGTGTTTAATTTGACATGGTTTTTTTTTTTATTTGATGCAATATAATGAAATGATCAAATGCAAGGAAAAAAATGCTCATTTTTATTAAAAGGAAAGGAAAAAAGACTACAAAATTAATCTAAGGAAAGGAAAAGGTGCCTATGCTAGACTTATTGGGGAAGGGGTAAAATGAAAAAGAAATGGAAAAAGAGGTCATGAAATCTTGTCGTTGAAGCTCGCCTCTTGTCTTATGTTGCTTCCCTTATCATTACTCGTTTTTCTTGTCAACTGGAGGTATGGGATGCTTGTTGTTATCAATCAAATGTTGGATGGCCTCCTTTAGCTTCCAATAGCTCTCAGTTGTATGACCCCTACCTTGGTGGTACTTGCAGTGTTCGTCTGGATTCCAACTAGGCAATCTTTTCTTAAGTGGGGGATCTTTAATAGGTCCAATGGGAGTAATGATTCCCTTGGCATGGAGTCGATTGAAAGCATCATCGTAGCTAGTTCCAATAGGGGTAAATTCCCTTTTCGGTTGCTTTCGACTACCCATGGCTAGGATCTCACTAAAGTCGAAAGTACCAACACTATTACTAGAGTAGGTGTTTTCGAAAGAAGAAGGATAGGCGTTCTTCTTCCCTTTACAGCCATTGTTACCGTTGTTACTAATCTTGGCCTTCTTGTCGCGCGGAGGAACATGAAGGAGATTTGAATCAATGAAGTCTTGAACACGATCCTTGAGGGCGAGACACTTTTCAGTAGTGTGACCGCGACCTTTATGGTATCGACAATAGGAATTTGGATCCCAATTAAGAGAACGTTTTTCAGATGGAGGGTCTTGGCTGGGACCAACGGAGTGAATAAGACCTTGATCGTGAAGACAGTCAAAAGCTTCATTGTAAGTCATTCCTATTGGTGTGTATTCTACAATGGTCCGTTTTTCCTGTGGCTTAGGAGCATTAAGTTCGTCATTAAACGCTTTGGCGAGAATTTTGTTCGATGGCCATCACCCGATTTGCTAATCCTTCTACCACATTCAAGAGCATGGCAATGACATCTTGCAGTTTTCGAATGTCCTCTTTCAGACTTGACGAGTCTTCCTTGGTATTATCTAAGAAAAGACTTTCATCCTCCTCAATTATGGCCACTTCATCGAGAGAGGTCATATAAGCTGTCTCGATCATAGGCTCTCCTACAGGTGTGATAAGAAGTGATGGATCAACGGATGCTTGGTCATCTTCGATGGCTAGAATCTCGGAAGTTTCATTGTTATCGATCAGATCTTGAATAGCTTCTTTGAGTTTCCAACACTCTTCAGTGTTGTGACCCTTTCCTTGATGATATTTGCAGTGCTTATTAGGGTCCCACTTAGGTGGCCTAGCTTCTGGAACCGGATCTTTGATGGGCCCTATGGGCATGACTAGTCCTTTGTGATGTAGCTTCTCGAAAGCCGTCTCATAACTTATACCAAGTGGAGTGAACACCCTTTTTGATCTTTGGATTCGTGGTTTAGAGGTGTTCGTAGCATGTACCTCATTAGGGGAAGGAGAAGGATGGTCGCTCTTCTTTCCTCTCGCACTATTATCTTTCAGAAGGTCATCTTCAATGTCAATGCCTATATTATAGACAGCTTTGAAAGTATTCAAGTTGTGTTGGTACTTTAAGTGCTTTGAATACTTCCCTTGGAGAAAACATCCTCACAGATTCTTTTTCGGTAGGAGCCTTGACCATATTAGCAGAAGTTTCCCTCCATTTGTTGAAGAAAGACGTGAACCCTTCATTTTCCTTTTTGTTTTAACATCTCAAGTCGTCTATGGTCTGTCTCGTCTTGGATGTTGCACTTATATCTATCTATGAAAGCGTTTGTTATCGACTCCCAAGAAGAGGTTTTTTCTTTCTCGAGAGAAAAGAACCATTGTTGACAAACGGTTTCGAGAGATAGTGGGAACAGAGAGGGGAAAACCTTTTTATCGATACCCTTAATACTCATTATAGTTTCGAAAGATCTTAAATGGAATTAAGGGTTATCTGTTGCCTTGAATTTAGGGATGTCAGTGGCATTGAACTTATGCGGAAGAAGTTCTTTGTCCAGCGAGACCCCTTGTGAACTCATGCCCTGAAATTTATAGTCACTAGATAGCTTGCTTAGACTGTCTTGCATGAGATCCATTTGTTGTTGCTTCACGGGATCATCGACCTTAAGTGCGAGAAGTTTTAGTGTCTCAGTCACAGTAGCCAATTGGTTCTTAAGATCATTGACTTCTTCTTGAGTTGCCATTATCTTCTTAGCCTTCCTCTTTTGACGAATCGGTTTATCAAAAAGCGAGACTTGAATAAAGAGGTTGTCCTTGATTAATCGCCCTTCTCTCCTCGACCAAGTACTGTGGGAAAGGAATTTGGGGATACTTATTGATAATTATTTGACTCAAACTTTATTCAACATGAAATGGATGGAGGAGGTGAAGAAAGATGGAAGAATGTGAAGAAAGATTTAGATGGAGGGATATAAAGAATTAGGAATAGAATGTACCCCCCAATTCAAATGACGGAAAGACCGACTCATGCATGGACCTACGACATGGTCATGGTTATGTGTACTCAAAGTGTGTGCTAAGACTAGTGAGTGTAGATGGTGCGTTAAGACTCGTGTCATGACCACGTGGCTAGACTATGTGATCAAGACTTGATTAATGACTTGACAAGGTGTTATTGACAACGGAAATTAACCGAATTAATTAGCAAACTGGTTAATTAGACATTAGGTGATGACACGACCAATAATCCGAACTGTCGGCCAAGCGACAGGACTGGCGTCACAATATGGTGATTGGCGCCAGACAATGTAGTTAATGTCTGGCGCTACACACTATACAGTGGCGCTACAGCTCAGACTTTGGCGCCAATAATGGAGCTTTGGTCTGGGACTGTTTTCAGTATTATTAGTCAACTGGGGTATGCCTAAAGTCGTACTAGGTCAATTCCGATTAAAAAAAAACTTTATTGACTCAAATTAATTAATTAATTAATTAATTAATTAGGCAAAGTTCTTCAAGTCATTAATTTTAATCTCAACACAAATCAACAAACGGTTAAGAGGAACATAGAATATATATGCACAACAAATAATGCACAATTAGTCAAGTAGGCACAATATGATGCAATGAGTTCGCAACCTAACCATGGCTCTACTTCTCTAAAGTTCGGGATATGGTTTAGTCAAATAGGGTCTATGGTTAATTTTCCAGATGCACCGCGTAGAAGTCTAACTGTGAAGGGTTAACGCGTGTGGATAGGACACCGCGAGTTTTTAGAAAAAACTCACTTCCATGGTTTGGTGAATTCAACCTCTCAGATGTACCCTTTGTTGCTAGGAGCGTTCAATCGGGTAGATAGAGCATGAATTCCCATAGGGTTATGTCCATATTTAGAACACATATGGGTTTCAGAAAAGTGAGAAAAAATTCAATCAGGAAGCAGGATCGAGTAAACAATACGAAAAACCGGTCGAAATTAGAATGCAGATTTCTGGCTCGGTATTGGGGGAAATTGGCACCAGCAAACAGAGACTGGCGCCAACTTTTAAATGTAGCGCCAAGCGCCAATACTGGCGTCTGGCGCTATGGCTAAAAGTTTGGCGCCAAGCTCTGGCCCCTGACGCTACTTCCTACATGCCTTAGCAGCTTTCCGTGCTCAATAAAATCATCCAGTTTCGCGCGGTGTTATTTCAGTCCTAGTTGTGAAAGACATTTCTCAAATTTCCTACGTGTAAAATCCTATGTTTTTTGACGCATTACGAATGGTCTTTCCAATGAGAACCTTTTTATTCATATGACAATAATTTTAATCAAAATTACGCACATGAAATACTTAGAACTTTTCGAGTCTCATCCACTCATTCTAAATCATTGCCGAAACAAATTCAGGAATTAAAATAGAAATCCTCCCCAGTGGAGTCGCCAAAAAACTGTAAGGAATAATTTCAAGCCTTTAAAATCCCACTAGCTTGAACCCCACTGTGATCATACACTAAAGTACGGTGGCGTCCAAAAGGGAAGAAGATAGAGCAAAAGAGTCACCAACAAGTTTTTAAGGAACTTGTAAACCGTTCACGAGGTGAAGGTTACACCCCTTAACGATCCAAGAGATCGTCAACTCCATAAGGTCATGAACCAAATAAGGGTTCGGGGATGAAGGTACAAATCCAATCTAAAAGAGATTGAACCTGCCCTAATAATAGGCCTCTACTTTATTCTGCTCGTATTCATGTGCGCTTTCTGATTAACATACAATCAATAGGATTAACCCTAAACCTGTTTAATCTATGTTGGTTGAATTTAATGCAATAAACTATTATTGGCGATCACTTGAATTATAATCACAATTAACCTAACAAGATTATTAATTATCTTATTAAGCATGGTTACAAGTACCAATTCCCTTTAACATTCAATAAAAGGTGATCAAGCAATAACAATAAATATAATATGTATCAAGCAACATAATAAATAATCAATAATAATCATGAAGAATAATAATAATAATCATAATCATCATAAAAATAATAATAATAATATTCATAATCATCATAAATTATAACAATTATAATCATAATCATATTCATGTTAATATTAAAGCATAATAAAAATAGCAAGATCCTAGGCATGATACTAACAAGACTAATAACAAATTCTAGCATGTCACTAAGAAATAAAAATCAAATCTTTAACCCTAACATGATATTAACATGAATTAATATTAGGAAGAGAATAAAAGGCATCATAGCAATCATATTTAATATTAAAAATACCCTAGACATGATACTAGGAATCATAATAACAATGTAAACATGATATCTACATCATAATATCAATTAAACCATTAAAGTACTTACTTGGATTCCTCGTACCTCTTTCTAATAACAAAATACACACGTTAGTAACTTTAAGGAAAATAATAAACAAAAGAATTAAATTAAATAACTGAAAGAGAGATTTGGGATCAAACCCTCAGAAATTAAAACCTTTCACGTCTAGGGCGAAGGCAACTTCGAATATGGCTAGGTGTTTCTAGATCTTGCGAATGCGGAATTTTGTATTAAAAAGCAAAGTTTAGAAAAGAATACTAGAGAATTAATATTATTGAAAATTGATGAAAGAAAGATGAAGAATGAATGAAGAATGAATTAAAAGAATTTGATGAATGATTGATGCTTGTTGATGAATGATGAAGATAGTTGGTGAATAAAGAGAGTTGATTAAAACTTAAGAATAAAGAGAATTGGTGAATGATAGATGTAGATGATCCATGAAAACGGAGTTTTTGATACGATATTTATAGAGAAAATCAGCCAAAAAACATAATTTAACAAAACAGAGTCTGAAGATCACAAAAAAGCATTGGCGCCAACCGTGGCTAACTGGCGCCAGGCACCAGTGGCTAGCGCCAGACGCCAATGGCTAGCGTCTGGCGCCAAGCCTGGTTCCAGGCGCCAAGGCCTGGGGTTGGACGCCAAATTGGTTTTCAACGCGTTTTCGAAAATCTGATAAATTTCCTGTACTGGAAGATAAAATAATATAATTCCATCGAAAATGCTATTTGATCTTGATTAAAACTCTGAAGAGTCCTAATTGGATTAGGAATGAAAAGAACCTTCTAGAAATTCTAGAAGACTAAAACCATTACTAATTGCATTAGGAATGATAAATTATATTAGGCCCTCCCCTAGATCATTAGGCCGTACTTAAAGCTCAAACCGGGCCCAGTTTAGTAAATTGGCCATAACTTCCTCAATATTCATCGGAATTGGGCTTATAATATATCGTTGGAAAGGTCTTTGCAAGCCCCATCCAACTACACCACTATTGGACCCATATCATGGACCAACCAAACTGGATTGACTGTTTTCTTAAAATAAAGTTTTCAAAAACAGGAAGAAGAGAAAAAGAAATAAAAACTTTCCGCAACACTAGACCTTTCCACACTTTCGTTTCATTTAATTATGATTCGACGTGAAAGGCACTCATCACTGGGTTTGGTTTTGGGGAGACACAAATGGGTGTCTACACCGGGCGGTTCACTTGGGCCACTATTTGGACTACGATTGGGCTCCAATTCTTCGGGCCAATCTGGGTTTCCTCTTCCGGTCTTGAATACTCGGTCCAAATGCCCCGGTATCACCTATACCGAGCCCATAATCACCGATTCGATGGCTTTAACCGGCCCTGGGCTATAAAATCTGGTCGTGCTTCTCCAATGTTCGTGATTGCTCCAAAATATCTCGGGAAAATACTCCAAAATCATGAATCCCTGCAAAAGTCAACCAAATCTACGAAAACACTAAAAAACACCAAATAGTAATAAAAGTGGCTCTAAAGAGCCAAAAACACTACTAATTATGACCAAGGGACGGGGGTAAAATACTATATAAAATAGACACATCAAACTCCCCCAAGCCAAACCTTTGCTTGTCCCTAAGCAAAGATCTCATCAATGAATTAATAAATATGCTTAACCCCAAAAGTAAAAATCAAGCACAAACGATTCAGGGTAAATCAAATAAACATGCTTCAAAATCAACCAATCAAATCCATCCAATTACCTTTCTTCCCTAACAATTGTCAAACAGAGAAAACCACAAGAGCATATAGAATTCAAGACTAGTGCTCACGCACTCAACTCTCATTTTTGTGGCGAGTAAAAGATGTACTCGATCGCTCTCCATCCAACCCCTTTATGTGAACAATGCCCTCCCAAATCACACTCTCGTGTGTATAAAACAATGAATGCTCAACCTACTAGTCGACTCGAAATATGTCAAATCATAACTTGCATTGATAAACAACATTTTCACATTCATACAATTCTATGCACAAAGGTCGGAAGGTCTTTAAAGCTTGTAATGCAAGCCTAGGGTAAAGGGTAGGAATTATTTAGGAACAAGTGAGAGAAAAGCTATGCTTAAAGGAGCCATATCTTAATAAAACCCATGATCAAAATAAATAATGATCATACATCTCCTACATAACCAACTCTAACATCAATCAAATATACTCCCATCATAATAAACAATCCAACACTTACAATTTCACTCATAAAAATATAATAATGAAGAAATAGAGTGAATAAACAAACTTTATTTCCAAACTCGAATTTTTCATTGAAGCTCAAAATTATTTCTCTTTTGATCAACCTCCAACTAGAACATTTGAACATTTTTTTTTCTTTCGAAGTTCACTTATTTTTTTTCAACATATTTTTTTCTTTGAACTTCTCTTTTTTTTTCTTCATAACATCATGATTTATTTTTTCAAGAAAATATAACTCTCAACCCATCAAAAATAAACATGATCAAAAACAAAATAACTTCTCAAATCCCCACCCAAGTTGTGCAAATAATAAGCACACTACAAGCTCCCTCACCTCACTCACTAATAGCTCCCCCAAGCCAAGCTTGGGACTAGTAACCAATGGGGAAAATAGGCTTGTAATATGGCTAATAAAACAACAAAAAGTCAAGGCAACAACATGGGTAGCAAGAAGGGAACAAATGTATCTACAATATCTGGAGGCTACCTAAAAGAACAAATGCTTTCGTCCTCCACAATATGCATAATAATGAATCATATAAATATTACTAATAGTTGAAAACCAATACTCAAATTCATTGACATACCAGGAAATATGGAACTATCACACATTCCTTACCAAATCAACTAGTCAAGCACTGTATTCACAAGTAGTTGGACAAAATTAACGCATGTTAAGGTTTCAAGGCAATCAAACTTCAAATCATGATCAACTAATCCACAATGCTTATCATCAAATACCAGGAATCAAAACAATTTTCTCAAGTAAGGGGCACAGGGAAGCATAATTTACAATTCATTGGAGCGTATTTTTGGATTTTTATTTTTCAATTTTTTTGTATTTTTATATATATAAGAAAGCAATAAAAAACTAACCTAGAAAGAAATAAATCTAACCTAAGAAAACACATCAAAAATAAAATAAAAGAGAAAAAGAAATATACCAAATCAAAATCTCCCCCAAGCCAGAATCAGATAATGTCCTCATTGGCTCGGGAACTATCCCAGCATAGCTAGTCCTGATCATCCTCATCCATCGAGCCGAAACCCGCACCTCCACTGCCACCTGCACCACCTGCACCAGAAGAGCTACCACCAAAATAATCAGCGTGAAAACTCCCCCCCCCCCCCCCCCCCCCCCCCCGCCGGTCCCCGGAAAGGAATGTCCTGGCCGTACCCGTAAAAGGAAGAATAGTCAGTGTAAATACCACGGGCAGTGGGATCCCTATCGTATCCCTGGGGTGGAGGCTGAAACCAGTCAGGGTGAATAGCGTCATCGGGAATGTTGCCCCGACGAGCATAATCATCGTACATAGGGTAGAGAGCTCTACCCTGGTTCCTCTCTAGGTACTCTAACCTCCGGTCTAAAGAGCCTACCATCCTCCTAAGGTCAGTATGGGAATGCTTTATACGTCCTAAGGCCTGACTTATACTCTGAAGATCCCAAACTGGGTCAGAGTTAACATGAGGGACGGAGTGAGACATACGAGGTGGAGAAAATGCCACCTCGGGCTGAGGCTGGGGTGGTGGAAATGGTGGTGGTGGTGCCTGCCCCCTAGCGTTGGCAATTATTAAAACATCATAAGTGTAAGAAGGTTTCTCTGGGGGAAAGGCGGTCAAGTCAGGACTGGGAAGGGGAAAGATGGGCAAAGGTTGCTCGCTCCCAGTCCGAATACACCAAAAGGGTGTCTGCTCGCTATCCGGTCTAACCCACCCCAACTCCTCAAAATACCTAGTAGTCATATAGGTATCTGATCCACAGTTGGTCAGCTGGTGGGGTCCGTCCACTAGAAAACCGACCTTTTTCACTGCTATTCGAGTGATAAGGCCACCTAAACGGATATGGGTCTTGGATGTGGTGCTGGCCGTGGCATGCCTACTCAAATGGTGAACTATAAACCTGCCTATGTTCAATTCCCCGTACCCATACACATAGTGTCCTATGACAGCTAGTTCGTTAGATTGGGCATTATGGGGCTCGACCCTACCTAAAAAACACAAACCCGCAAATCTTTGCCAGATTTTTGGGACATGGTGGTGAATAGGTTTGGTACTAGCATGTTGGGGGTCGGGGGTAGGAAAACCAGTCAAAGCATTATATATGTCACTCGTTTTATAGTCCGCATGCCATTGGTGAGATAGTTCAGAATTTAATTCAAATATTTTACAAAATTCTACAAAAGTTAAACTAATATTTCTATTGTTCAACCTGAAAAATAAATTTGGCCCATTTCTACTACTAACAACGTGTAAAGAGGACAAGAATTCACAAGTAAGCTCTCGGAATGTAGGATAGTGCATATCAACAAATTTTCTCATGCCAATGTCATTTAAAAATCGTTTTACAAAATCAAACAAACCAAATGATTCCAAGGTAGGGCGGTGTAACCCCCGAGAAGGGATTACCTCACGACCGATTAAATGTTCCAGTCGTTCCTTTTGCTCTCGGCTAGCAATGCGGATCGTTGGCCAATATGGAAGTTGCAAATCTGGGTCGTATTCCTCCCTCGAACCGGAGCTCCTACCGAAAATGGACCTAGCCCTCTTTGAAGCCATGGTAGAAAATGGGTTTGAAAATTAATTTGAATAAAAACTGAAAATTTTTATATGAAAATGTAGAGGATGAAGAGAGGATCACAAATATGTAAAGAGTTTTGAATTTGGATGAGAAATGGAGGAGAAAGCTTAGAGAGAAGGTAGAGATAATTTGAGTTTTAGAGAGAGAAAGTTATGAAGGTAAGAAGAAATGAAGGAAGAAAGAAGGAAAGAAAGAAGAAGAAAAGGGCAGACGGACGCGCGCCCGGTCGGGCGGTGGGTTGCCCGGTCGGGCGATCTGGAGTATTTTTGCATGTGGGTTCTTGCGCCCAGTCGGGCAATCTAATGTACCAGATTTCGTATCCTTTCGCGCCCGATTGGGCGATCTGTAGCTCCAAAATTTCGCCCTTCTCGCGCCCAGTCGGGCGGGCAATTTAGTCCGTATACGACGAGTTTCGCGCCCGGTCGGGCGAAATTACTTATTTTTGGACCCTTGCTCTCGCGCCCGGTTGGGCGAGCTTCGCCCGATCGGGCCCGAGGCTAAATCGTCTAATTATTATTCTTCTTCTTTTCTCCAAAATTTGGCTAACTCTTTTCTTCAAACCTGTACAAACACTCATAAAACTCTTTAAATTCCCTCATCTCTCCTCTCATAAGAAAAAGGAAAGAAAAACTAGTCTAAAAAGCATTAAAAATACGGGTTGCCTCCCGCAAAGCGCTGGTTTATCTAGGTCCCGCACGACCTTCTTACCAAGTACAATAACTAGGACCCTTGGCCTAACGCTTGATTGGGTGGTTTCTCACCCGGTCTAGCGTTGTTTAGGCTGCGATGCGGCTTCCTGACATACCCTGTGGGACGCCAAATCACCTTATTTGGTGGATCCTCCTTGACTTGGACTGGGGGATCTTCAATGCTACGCACTAAAGATCCTTCTTTGATCGAGGATTGCTTCAAATTGTCCTTGCATGCAACACTTGTAACTCGATCTGGCGGAACACTTACCGTAGGCTCGGTTTGCACAACTTGCTCGATCGGTTCCACCTTTTCATCCAAAAACCAAGACCAACATTGTAGAGTGCTCTTTCTATTGCATCACCTTCCTTCTTCCATTTAGGATGCAACACAAGATACCGCCTCCAAGGGATCTTTTTCAAGAGCTTGGGGCATGTTAGAATAATTTTCAACCACATTAACACTGAAACATTTCTCCTCAATCATGGAGCTTTTAGGGTCATTATTCAGATTAAAAACAACTTTATCATCCCCTACTGATAGTGTTAACTTACCACTTCTTACATCTATGACTGCTCCTGCAGTGTTAAGGAATGGTCTACCCAAAATAATTGGGGTTTGCATATCCTCAGCCATATCAAGAACAACAAAATCTACAGGTATGTAAAATTTACCTACTCTAACGGGGACATCCTCTAAAACACCTAAGGGGTATTTGAAAGAACGGTCGGCCATTTGTAAAGTTATATTGGTAGCTTTTAATTTACCCATATTCAACTTAGAACACACAGATAATGGCATGACGCTAACACTAGCACCTAAATCACATAATGCATTATCAATCAAGAGATTGCCAATATGACAAGGGATAGAAAAGCTACCCGGATATTTTAATTTGGGTGGAGACTTATTTTGAACTACGGCACTACACTCTGCAGTGAAAGCTATTGTCTCTACCTCACTAATAGACCTTTTCCTCGTCAATATTTCTTTCATAAATTTTTCATACGAGGGGATTTGTGTGATTAATTCAGTGAAGGGAACTGTTACCTTCAAATCTTTTACCACCTCCAGGAACTTACCAAACTGCTTATCCAAGTTTGTCTTCAATTGACGACTGGGGAATGGAAGTTTGATAATTGGCTTTGGAGCATTATTACTCTTGTCTGGAGTAGCCACCTTCTCTGGAGTCATACCCTGCAATGTAGAATTAGATGTTTTACTATTATCCTTTAGCCCTGCAGGGATATTAACTACATTGTTTGGTTTAACGGAATCAAGATTAGCATTATTTAATAAAACAGGTTCATCAACTCCGGGCATAGAGGGCCCTTCATAGTTTGAACCACTCCTTAGAGTAATTGCAAATGCTTGATCCGCAGGCCTGGTCGGCTGTGCCGGCAGAGCTCCCTGTTGGCAGGCTTGTAGCGTTGCAGAGAGTTGCGCAATTTGATTATCTACAATTTTATTATGCGCTAGAATTTGATCAATTGTCGCATCTCTACTATCCATGTGCTTTTGCATATTAACCAACATTGCTCTAATTTCCACTAGAGAAGGGTCAGAAGATGAGGAGGTTTTTTGTGGTTGGTTCTTCTAACTAGCATTGGGATGGTAATATTTCTGCTGCTGTTGTTGTGGCGCCTGTGGTTCTTGTGGTGGTGGATTTTGAACATTAGTGCTCCGGTAGGAAAGGTACGGATGATTCCGATACCCGGGATTGTAGGTGTTGGAGTATGGGTTATTCTGCCTATAAGCTTGGAAGGCATTAACTTGCTCCACGGAACTCCTGCGATCTTGCTCCCAATGACCTACAATACCACAATTTTCACAGAAAGCCTCGTTAGAATTGTTATTAATCGCAGAAACATTAGCTACATTAGCAGAGCTAAGATTATCTAATTTTTGGCAAATAGAGGTTAGCTGAGCTTGTAAAAAGGATACAGAGTCAACACTATGTTTCCCCTTGTTAGCAAATCCTCTAGGATTCCCATATTGGGAATTGTGTATCGCCATATCTTCAATAACCTGACCTGCATCATCAACATTAAGATTCATAAATCTTCCACTAGCTGCAGAATCTAAAATTATTCGAGAAGCATTTCCAATGCCGTTATAAAAGGCTTGGATTAACTGCCATTGCGCTAAATTATGGTGAGGGCATTCTCTTTGTAAGTCCTTGAACCTCTCCCAAGCCTCATATAAAGACTCATCGGCTTCTTGGGCAAAGTTCTGAATCGCACTCCGTAGTACGGCTGTTCTCTCTGCAGGATAATACTTGTTGTAAAAATTCAAAACAAGAGTTTCCCAGTCAGTTATACCAAGTGCAGTTCTATTTAAGCCATTAAACCACAATTTAGCTTTTCCAGTTAAAGAGAAGGGAAAGAGAATCTCCCTGATTTGGTCTTGAGTGACCCTGGCTTGCCTGATGGTGTTACAATATTGACAATAGTCGGCAATGTGAAGATTCGGGTCTTCACCCTTGGCTCCACTAAATTTCTTCCTCTCTATCATCGTTATAAATTGAGGTTTAATTTAAAATTGAACCCCATCAAGAGCCGGAGTGGGGGTGAGATGTGGAAAATCCGTAAGCTTTGGTTGTGAATAATCACTAAGCTTCTTTGGAGCCGTCATCTCTGATTCTGGATCTGATGATACTTCTGAATCACTAGAACCAGTTGGAGGGTCTCGGTGATTATTCTTATTATCACCAGAATCCGCCAGGATTTGCTTGTAGAGATTTTTCTGTCTACGGAAGAAACGTTCGATCTCAGGATCGAATGGGATGTACCCTGATCTGGAACACCTGGGCATAAACAAAAACTAGAAGCAAATATGAGATTTTCCTCAGAGAACTAATGTTCTCTGAGACAAGAAGAAAAATAATCTAGACTACAAAAACAATCAGAAATAAAAATAAAACTGTTTCCCCGGCAATGGCGCCAAATTTTGACAGGGTAAAGTCGTATCCCCTAATCAAAAGTAATACCTAAATCCTCTAACTAATGTAGATAGGGAAGTAGGGTCGATCTCCACAGGGAAACAAATCTTTCTATTCCTAATTAACTAAAATAATCTAGATTATGAAGTAACTAATATTTATATTTGAGTATGAAACTAAACTGCAAAGAATGAGAATATGGAGAAAACAATATATAAAAGGATCTAGGGCATAGGTTCACCAATAAATAATACTCCAGGGTAAAACATAATAATCAATCATTGACATTGCATAAATAACATGATTAACAGGCTCTCGCAATTTATTAATCAACATAGATCTAACAGGCTCTCGCAATTTACTAGATCTAAGTTCTTATTGAAAATAGCCTTTAATATCGAATCAACATCTGCTCGATTCATCAATTTAATATTGCTATACTTTTACAAGCTGCAATTGTAAAACGTTAAAACAATTCAATAAGAAATTATCATGCAATACTAATAATCAATAATAGTCAACCATCAATGCATCAATTAACCAGATTGTAAAGGGCTTTCGCTACGTATTACAATCACACAATTAATTTACCGGTGTTAAATCTCATCTCTCGAATCTCGACTTAACCATTTATAAATTAATCTGCCTATTGAAACTAGACCCAAACATTAATTCTCATTTGTCGAATCTCGAATCAATGTTGTCAAACTCATGCATAAAAGATAGGCCTAATCTAGTCACAAAGCATCAAATCAATCAATAGGAAATTAATCTAGCATTGATAATTAACAACAATAAATTACCCCTTCATATTATTTATGGATCCCCATCAACCCTAGAAATAAAACTACTCAAATATATTAAAAACTAAACTAATCAAAGCAATAAAATAAGTCATGATAAAAGAAATAAAATAAACAACTAAGATTAAGAGAAGAGAAATCGTTACCAAAATAAATATGGAATTAAGAGTAGATTAAGAACAAAGGTTTAGGAGAAAGAAATCTAAGAGAACAATTAAGAGAGTAAAGAAAGAGTAAAAAGAGAGAGGGGAAAGAGATTTCCTAAAATCGTATTACGGAGGAATATTTATACTCCGTACAAATCCTAAACTAAAACAAACTAAAACAAACTAAAAAAATTTAAAAAGGGGTTGAAACAACCTCCACCAGACCACCGTACCAGCCCAGCAGTCCACCGCTGCCACCTGCGCCTCTCGGCTGCCGACACCTGGCCCACTCCCCGGCTGGTGAATTCGCCGGCGAAAACAACCCCTCCCCCGCCGGTGAAGCCCAATCACCTCATACCTTACCCCTTCCCACGAACAACCCATACTCCCCAAATTTCTCCACCCGACGCACCGCCTCCTCCTATTTCCCCTTCCCGATTCACCGCGTAAACGCCTTCCCTCGCCGGAACGACCCATAAAACCCAACGGGAAGCTTACCTTAAACAACCCAGAAAACCAAGGGAAGGGGAGAGGGGTGGGGTGAGCTACGCCAGCGGGGGAGGGGGGAAATAAGCCAGCGAGATGGACGCCAGCCAGCCATGGAGTCAGTTAGGTGTCGACCGTCGGAGTTGGGGGTTAGCAACGGTTGTTTTATTGGTGGTGTTTTTTTTTTAATAAAATTTTGTTAAGTTAATTAATTAAACAATTAAATCAATAATACAAATTAAAATTAATTATTTTTTACCAATCATTTAATGACACATGTACATTAAACATTTTTAAGAACAATTTACCTGTTGAAAAGGTTAATGGTCACCTAGAACCATTGAAAGCAAATTTGTATTAAAGTTCAGATTATTAAAAGATAATCAAAAATTGGAATTATTTTGGTAAATTCAACAAAATTGGGATTATTTCTGTCAATTTTTCCTTTGTTAAATTATGAAACATAGGGAGTTAAATAACAATAAGATTTATAGAGCTAGTATGCAACTATGCATAACGTTGATAAAGTTTACGGCTTGACTTTTTACCAAATCAAAAGATCCACCATAACACTCATGATGTCACTTCAAAGTCTAATGTCCCCTGTGATATGTTTGCCTGCCTTCTTCGACAAAATCATAAACATATTTCCTTGACGAGTGGCAGACTATGCCTTTGGTCGCGATTTGCATATATAGTGTGTTATTTTGCTTTTATCATAAATCATAATAGATTAATAGTGACAACATGCATTCCCCAATTTATTACTACGTCCTACAAAATACTTTAGTATTTTTATAAACGTGTACATAGTACTCATACTCATACCATACTATTAATGATGAAGTTAAGTCAGTACATGCCCCGGTCATTGATCGGAACATGTCCGTATTTACCTTATCATCGCCAGACTAATATAGATTATTAAAGATTATAGATTGAGATTAAGAGATAATCTTATATAGATATCTACTTATTTACTTTCCCCTTTAACTCTTTTATCCTAGCCTTTCATTATGTTGGGCCCGGGTCACCCACACACTTCAATCCACATTACTATGATATTGTTCGGTCTAAGTCTAGCCTGCATGAATTTGTTTTTGGGCACCTTTCCAAAAAGCCTCATACCAATGGTGTGCGCACTCACCTATAAGGAGCTCTTCACTTCCTTACTCCTTCCATGCGGGAATTGAGATGAACTACCCCAACACATTAATAATTTTATTGTTTCATCCTTATTCAAGTTATCTCACTCCTTATACCACCCTAAATATCTTATAGTCGATTCTTCCCTTGTATTAATTTGGTGGGACAATGGACAAGAAGAGTTTCTCTATCAGTATCCCCCCTTTTATCCACATTCCCTAAACAAAAACATAACATTTCTATTATCAATCACATCTTGTCAATATCCCTACCTCATTATTACACATACCGAACACCCCCATATGGTTTAAACTTAGTTGATTCCACATTCATAAATTAAACTAAAAAAATCAATTACCATAATTCATGGAGTAGATATTACACTAGTATATGTACTACAAATGAATTCTTCAGTCCTTTTCAACTTCACGAGTCCTTGGTGGGGAGTGCAAAAAATAGAATTAAAAAAATAAATAAAGTGAATTAAAAATAAATAAATAAAATAAAAACATATGTCATGAATACTACAAAACAATAAGTGGTATAAATTAATACATACATATGGATAGAGCTATCAGATCAAGCCCAAGATCAATTATGGATCAAATCTAATTGGTTCATGTTTAATTGGATAATAATATACACTTTATACATTGCCAAGTGTCCTTGTAGATTGAATAAGCTAAAAAAATACTATGCAATGTCACTTTGTAAATTCCATCGAATTATTGTTGAATCGAGTCAGTTTTTGATAACTCGGCCTCAATGAGAATGAGAAAAGCTACCAACCTACTAGTCCACTTTTCTCCCAATAAAATGTCAATTGTCAAACTAAGAAAGGTAACATTTCACACAATATGACTATTATGTCTATCATAAAACTTTTACATATACGGGCCCAACTATGAAGATTCTAGAAAGTAAAACAAACAAACAAACACAATCTCTCAACTAAAAAATTCTTGGTGTAAAGATAACGTCATTAAGAAACGGACAATTAAATAGCAACAACTGAAGAACGGTCGTCTTAATGGTGCAGCATCTTCCTTAAGAAATGGTCTTCTAAGTTGTTGCTTATTTTTAATACACTTTACACAAATAAGGCTGACCAAATAATATTACTACAATTAAATTAAAAACATAATCTATTTCATCACGCATTTGTCTCCGACTTGTTGATATATTCTAATTTGATTTAGCCAAGTTTGACAATTATTGGATTGGGATAATTTAGTTAGAATTTCTGTAAAGTTGAGACAGTAATCTATTTCTATTATAGTGCTTTGATTAAAAATTATAGGTGTCTCTTCTATAGTTGTAAGAAGTTTCACATATTCACACTAATCTTTTTTGTATGTCCTGGTTCTTTTTTATTTGTTCCATTCGTTGTTGTTTACTTGACGAAATTTTAATTAGGTAAAGCGATAAAAAAATGTTAGTTAGAGTAAACATATTGTATAAGAAGGTAAATTAGCGATTCTTTAGGATCATTTATAGTCAACTCTACAATCCAAATAAAAAAATAGAGCAAAGTAAAAGATACAGATTATCTACTCTTTAGTACAATAGTTTTACTACAATTTTTCAATGGTGGTTGTCTTTTTATTGGAGTATCAAACACTTTTACCCATTAGGAAATGTTGACATTGTAGAAGTTTGATTGTTTAGAGGAGGAAGTGGGAACTTTCACACAAGCCATTTACTTAGGGTTTACTAGGTAAGTAGCTTACTTATTTTGTGAAAATTTTAATTTAATAATAATTTTTTTTTATCCATCAAACAACAATAAATTGTCATGTAACATTAAACACCCCCATTCCTAATAAATTCATTACTTTAAAATAAATTAAATTGTCATTACTCCACCTATTTTAAATTTAAAAATTAATAATTTGAAAGAGATTAGCCTTCCAAAAAAAAACATATGGTAGAAAAATAAATTCAAGTGAGTGAAATTTAGATAAAACTAAATTATTTCAAATTATTACTTCATACAAATTCATACGGAGTATAATTTTAAGAAAAGTTCGGTTATAATACATAAACTTTTAGGTCCAGGCAATACCCCATGCGATTATTACATTGGGGTTGCATTAAAATATATTTTAATTTATAATTTAGTTTTTTTTTATTTTATTTGAAAAGTATAATTTAGTTTTTTTTAATTAAATTTGTTATTCATATAGTCATTTATTACATTTTAATATTTTGTATTAAAAACTAACATAAACTATGACGTAGCTCAGTGTTTCATTTAGTTTTATGATTAGAACTTGTATGTTCAAATCTCGTAGGTTGCATATTTAAAGAAAAGCACTACATGACACGTAAACTTTATTTGAAACACCTTTTAACAAAACATACATCGTGTTAAAAAAAAAAAATTGTACAAACTTAAAGTTGAGTTATATTTATTAAATTTCTTAAAACTAAACTCCAATCAACCGTGATTATTGAATTTCTAACCTAGAAGACACCCAAAATAAAGTAGTTTTTCCTAATGATCACCCCCATCATCCCCACCTCTTTTTGTGTTTAATTTTTGGCTTTGAGCCAGGTGCTGTTCAATGTACATCCCAGAGCAAATCATTGATTTTAGAACCAAATCAATCATTTTAACACTCAATAAATCCACTGAAAAAAGCTTAAAATCCAGTCAGATTTTCAGCTTATTTTATCTAAAATAACAAGCAAATTATCAAAAACCAATGCAACAATTCAGAAAAAAAAACCCTTTTCTTTCACTGTTAAATTGTTAATTACTGTAATTATATCAGGTTATATGCAATTATACAATACAACCTTTAATTATAAATCTAATTGTACAAATTAAGCACAATTTTTTTTTTTTTGACTAGCTAGGGATAACCAATACGGCAATACCCTGCTAAAAGCACTAGTCAACATTTTTTCATATCTTAATTCATGTTTAATTTTGTATTAAACATTTTCTTTAGACATTATAACTATATCAAACTCCCTACTGTACAACAATGATCTCACAAAAGTGAACAAAATTTTTAGCAATAAACATAAGTGGTAAATCCATCTTTACCATATGTGTATATCTGAGTCAAGTCGAGTCGAGCTTAATAGCAACAAATTGGGCATCGAATGAGCCCGTTCTCGTTGCAATCGGGACACCTTTGAAATCCATACTCGCCCTCTTCATACTCTTCTTCTTCATCATCGTCTTCTTCGTGTTCATAGTAGATTTTACAACTACCCGAGCACGTTTCACATGGCACGAACCTTATATCGCCACAAGCCTCACACACGTCCACTAGGTTACCACCATCATCTTCTAGCCTTTCACAATGTGCTACAATTTTCTCAAGCTTACCATCTTCGTGCATTTTTCGTATTTCATCAATTCCGCCAATGTACCTTTCTCCAATAAACACCTTAGGCAAACCACCCTTAAACCCTTCGCCTAGTAGCTCCTTCAACTCCTCCTTGAACCCCGAGTGCATCGATACATCCCTCTCATCCACCCGAACTCCTAATCCTTTTAGGATAAGGCGAACATAGCAACAATTTTCGTATGTTCCCCTCACCCCTCGTAAACTAGTGAAGTACAAAATCACCCGTTCTTTAGTAGTATTGACCCCATTACTTTGAACATAGCCATAATCCGGTGAACTCGACATATCATCCTTTTCCTCGGCGCTATCATCCTTTTCATCAGCAATAATCCTGTCCACAAAGCCATTAACATGAGCATAACCATCATCATCTCCACTCGAATTGTCGGCGACTTGCAACAATCCCCCATCATCCTTGATCAAATGCTGCTGCTCGCGAACACCATCACGAGCCTTAAGGTGAAAAGGGTTCGTAGGAGACAACTCCTCGAGCGCCTTCCTAAACATAGAAATAACTTCAGGATCAAATTCAGACACCAAAGCCTTCGAAATCGAATTCACATTATCACCATCTTTCTCCTGAGCATCAAACCAAGCCTTTGCATTCTTCGGGGAACCCATCCTGCTCTTCTGTAACCCTCTAGGAGAATCAACAAGAGGCGGTATCGAATCGACCGAAACATGGAAAGAAAAGCTCCGAACATGTTTCTCACCAAGAACCCTTAAAGGACTAGTAGTATTATCTTCAAGACCTTCCATTAATTCACGAACATTAATCGTTTCGGGCTCACCCGGAGGTGTCCTAATAGGGGTTTTAGGTACAACTCTTGTAATTTTCTCATCAATCATTTTAGACCAAGCTTTTGCCTCAATCATACCCATCGTGAAATCTTTATTTTTCTCAACACCCTCTTCATGATTCTTCTTAAAATCAAAATCAACCTCCTCCCTCACAAAATGATCATCCCAATTTTCGGCCCCGGCCGAAAAGCTAAGATCAACCGGCTTCTCTAGCCTTATAGAGCCTAAAGTGGAGGATGTGAGTGCTACCATATGATAGCTATCCCCTTGCTTTTCTGGTGGGTGATGTACATTCATAGAAAAACTTCTTCTACTCATTGGTGAATATTTTGTCTTGCAATGCCGACATTTGGATTGCTTTGAACTAGCACAACCCATCAATGAAAGCTTATATAAGACGGTTTTATTTGTAATACAATAAATCGGAGATTTAAGGGATATGATGAAATCGAAGATTGCAAAAAAGCTATAAATTCTGCATTAAGAAGGCGAAAACAGGGGAAGAAAACAGAGGATTTTTGAAGGAGAGATAAATTTTATTATTGAGATTGACGAACAGATAAGAAGAACATTCCCTAGATTTAGGGATTGCTTAAAACCCCAGCTTCAAAATCTTAGAATTAATAAAAATTAAGCAAATGGGTATTATTTTCAGAAAAAATAATTGTCACTATACCCTCTCAAAAGTAGTGTACAAAATTGATAAAAATATTGGAAAATTTCATCAAAATAATTGAAAAAATTTATGCTCTAAGATGATGAATAAAAGAAGAGAAAAACAATGGAGAAGAAGGAAGAGAGGGTAATGAAGCTAGATTCAGATCCATTAATTAAAGAGGTAAGGTAAGAAAATTAAATGCAATTAGTTTCCAAAATTAAAAAACGTACACGTTTTTAAATTGACTTGGAAATTGAAATAAGAACTTAAATGAAGAAAGTTTGAGAAAGAAAAAATGAAGATTCTAAAAAATGAATATGGTGGGTAGTGTTTTATTGTGTGTAAACAGAATAAAAAAGATTACACAAAATAAATAAATAAATAAAATTCCAAAATTGTTCCCAAATCGTGTATTGTATGATATTGTAGCAACCCTTTCTGAGAAATTGGCTAGAAAATAGAGGGAAAGGGGGTATAAAGAGAAAGAAAAGAAGGTGTAAATTGGGTGGTTAAGAGGTATGGAAGAAGGGAAAATCATCGTTGGAAAAGTTTGAAGAGGATATATATTATGGTTTTTGCTGTCAACGGGAAATTTTAGAATTTAAAATTCAAGTATTAAAAAAAAAACAATAATAAAAAAAGTTGTAGTACAAAGTTACAAAAATAATACTCCGTAGTTTGACGATGGTTGTTAAGACGGCAAGTGCGGCAATTATTGCTTGAAAGGCTCCCTCCACTAATTGCTTACAATTTTTTTTTTAATTTTCTTCTAAGACATTAGTCATTACACTCATTAGATTATAATTTATCTTAATCCTATCCAATAAAATTTTTTATGACTTAGAGTACAATTGGGGAATTGCTGGACAAAATTCTTGATTGGCAAATTTTGTCAATTAAATGATATTTTCATTATTAAATTGAAAAGGAACTTGCTAACGGACGCCTTAGAATGTTAGACAAATATTTAAAACACTAGTACATCATATTAATTTGGGAGTGCATACTAAAATCATCCGTCGATCAGTGTAATTATTTTCATTTTAATTTTATATTTCTACTTTTAGTTAGTTGTCTTATCCAAAGCTTCTAGAGTGTTCGTTATATACCATCTACATAATTAAATATATAGTACTCCGTACTAGTATATTTTTTTGGTGCAATAAGTAATCAAATATATAGTCTACTTATTTTGTCATTTTATATACGAAGTAACGTTTTGGAAAAAATATCCAATAGAATTGTATCCAATCATGTAGAATTTTAAAATTTTCTATTTAATTACATAAATAATACATAGTACCTTTTTTTTTGCCAATTAATTACTTCCAACCCTCCTACCATTATGAGTAATACATAATTTGTATTACATGGAAAGACATTTATCAATAGAGTTATTTTTGCGAGAGTGAGGGATAGCTCAAGTGGTTAGAGCTTCCCTTCTGATTCCAGGAGATCTTGGGATCGATTCTCACCCCCGCCTTTGTGGCTCTCTAAACACCAAAAAAAAAATAGAGTTATTTTTGCAAAATATATTAAAAAAGAATAAAAATGGCTTGAATTTCTATAACTTCAAATCTCATTCATAATCTCTCTATGTCCTCCCTTGCTAAGTTAAATGTGGTTAGTTCATGACACATCACTTTTATCTTTCAAATTCACCCTAACAAATACGAAGTAGCAGCTAGCGGCCAAGAAGCGTCATGCTCATTGTATAATTCACTCATTGACTAGCAACTTTTTCTATTGTTAACTTTTTAGATGCCAATTTCATTTTGACTATAGATTCACTCTTGTTTTGAGCATTAAACTGGTTAGAACAATAGCAATTAGGCTAATTACACGCAAATAAACTCATTACTAGCCATAATTAATTGCTTGTTATCTAACAAGTCGAAATACTTGTATTAAAGTTCAATGACTAAAATGTTTAAAATGTTACAAATGATATCGATTGTTGGTCTAACAAGTCGAAATATTAAAAGCACCAAGATATGAAGTGATCTGTTATCTATGTATTTGTATTGGATATTGAATATTGTTATAATTTTGGTAAAAGAACTTAAAATGTACATTGCCACTTATGAAATTTTTTGAAATTAAGCAAATATTTTTACTGATTGAAAATAATTTGTAATAACTAATACTTGTTTTTACTTAATTTGTATTTGTTATTTGAAGTTACATATATCATTGATTAAAACTTTACTTATTTATTAAATCTGTCTTTACTTGTTGAAACTTACAAAAAAAAAGAATAAATTTGATTTACAACGAATAACTTTGATTAGAATAAATTTGTTTTAGAATAAATTTGATTAGCGCATGGAGATGGTTTTGTCTTGTGTTGGCAGTCCCCTATCCATCATATCATGCTATAATTTTTGGCATGACCTAAGGGTTTTTTCTGTTCAGCTTAATTTCAGTTTAGTTCAGCTCTAATCTATTCAGTTCAGTTCCTGATTTTTTTCTCTCATAAATAATTCATTTCAGCTTAGTTGTTTTCAGTAAATCAGAACAAGCCCTAAGTCCATATACCATCGTGCTAGTTCACCTTTGAATTTGTCCTAACACTCATTTGAAATCGACAATAATAAAATGATGAAATTAGTACTTAATCAAAATATCAAAACCCACTTATTAAAATTAATACAAGTTCTAACCCCAAACCCGATATTAGGCCCATGATTGGCCAGGTTTATTTAAATCACTACTCCTAAGCTATGAGACCACAATTAAACGTCAAATACATATGAACCTAATAACGTGGCTGCTCCTATAGCTTACTAATTAAAAAAACATTCAATTTGACGTGCTGCCATTTATATTAGCCGAATATCAGGGTAAAAGGGCTACCTATTTGAATATTTATATCCAAGTCTAAAGTTTAGGATTAATCATATTTGATATTTTTATGCATGCATTAGATTATATATTAATTTAATTAAATCTATTAATCAATTATTAGTTGATACAAGTTGATTGAATTGACCATAACAACTAAGGGTGTCCTGTAAAGATGGTTCATGCGAAGGGTTACTTGGGTGGAATGTTGGTCTGCTCAATGTTTCCATCTTTACAAGTGTTGGAACTCCACTAAATATTGCTTAAGCAACTCAATCATTTGTAAATTACTTGATTTTCTCAAAATAAAGTGGATTTATATTATAGTGTGTATAATTTTATTATTTTTTTCCTAAGTTGGAATTCTTATGTGTAGGGATTTGTTTGGTTAATGATTTACTATTGGCTTGAATTAGATATTTTAATAATTCAAAATTATGTAAGGGATTCATTATGGTTTACAATAAATAAATTAAACTTGATACAGTAATAATTTAAAGGATGTTTCTATTAGGGAAACTCTAACGATGAGAATGTGGTGTAGCTTGCAAAAATTTGAATGAGAAGGTCACTTAGGGCATGTTCACATTTACTTAATTTCATTTCAGTTCATTTCAGCTTTAATCAGTTCAGTTCAGCTCTTAATTTCCCTCTCTCATAAAATATTCATTTCATCTCATTTCAGTTCAGCTCCAATCAGTTCAGTTCAGTTCAATTCAGGTTAGTTCAGTAAATGTGAACATACCCTTAGTTCAACCGTTAGTCCATCTGCATTCTTGATCCTTCTATGAATGAAATTTAATTTTCTCTAATTTTTTCCCTTATCAATCCCGTTTCCATTAACTTGACATACTTCTTATATTTCCTATTCTTCTACAATCTTGACTAAGGATATCACTCTCTCTCACTTTGTTTATGCAAATATATCTAACTCGTGCCAAATTTTCTTTGAATTTTTGTATAGATATATGTAACTAATAATTTATATAAAATATATTTTTTTTAATTAATTTTTACCGTCCTTATTATTAAATACTCCGTATATCAATAAAAACACATCATCATCATTATTACTATTATTGGTATTACTGTAGGAAGCAAATTTAGCAAATCAAGTTAATGAGTACAAAAAAATTTGTTGTAGGAGGTTGGCGATTTGGCATAACTTCTAGTGTAGCATTGAGGAAAAAATAAGTTTAAAGTAAGAAAGTAGGGCCCATTTTGTGGCTTGATAGTGGGTTAAATATGTGAATCTTGAATTTTCGAAAGCTCATTACAAATAAAATAAAATAAATATATAAATAGAATAAAAAAAAATTGAAGTAATAGAATACTCATTATTTTGTACTCCAGTAACAATAAGAATAAGAATATTAATAACATTAACAACAACAACAACTAATAATATTAACAATAAGAATATTAATAACATTAACAACAACAACTAATAATATTTTCTATGTTCATTTTTAGTTGCAACACTTTAAATCTCAGGCTTGTAAATGCATAATTTTAATCCTTATATCTTCAATTATAGAGATGTAAAAAACTATAAGATAAAATATATGTTGTGAAAATATAAATCGAGTCGAATTAATGAGGTCTAATATGACTATATTTTGACCAACATATAAATAAAGTCAAGTGTAAATTTAAAAGTGTTGTAATTAAAAGTAAACAGATAAAGTAATTAATGTGCATAAAAAAACTCATGTTGTCCGGTTACTCCATGTATTTTAAACTTTTAATATTATATGTAATTAAAAGTAAACAAATGTAGTAATTAATGTGCACAAGGAACTCATATTGCCAGGTTATACTCCATGTATTTTAGATTTTTATATCATGTAATTAAAAGTAAACTGATGAAGTAATTGATGTACACAAGAAACTCATATTGCTCGGTTACTCCATGTATTTTAAAATTTTAAAATCATTAACTGTTTTTTTAGGACATTTAAATAGAATAATACAACTGTACAAAGCAAGATGATTTTTCGAGTGAGAACCAATAATGTAATATGGATTTTCTTAGGTGTTTAGAGAGCTACAAGAGTGGGGGTAAGAAGAATGGAACTCTTGTCACACATGCATATGGAAAAACCTAATTTACAAGATTGGCCAGCTGATTCACCCATCATATTACTAACTAACAATACACAAAAATATTTATATAAAAACAAGGGGTGGCCATGGTCTACCCTAGCCCCCCATTCTGCCGTGCTCTAACCACATTGCACCACATGCACATTCATTAGAAAGTTACAATAAACATAAACACATTACCAATATTAATATGTATAATTAAGCTTACCAAACGGGCCATTAAGATCATACGTACTCACAATTGGAGGGTTTTGGACCTTTAAGCATAATCTCACAATTGGAGGGTTTTGGACCTTATGCATAATCCGAGATACCAATGTCTATCATATGACGATAGAAGAGAGTGAAGGATAGTTCAAGTGGTTAAAGCTTCCCTCCCAATTTCTAGAGATCATGGGATCGATTCTCACCTCAGCCCTTGTAGCTCTCTAAACACCAAAAAAAAAATGACGATAGGAGTAACTACTCAAGATTATCAATATATGTGCAGAGTTTTTTTAGTGCAGCAGGCCACACGCCAAGTCAGTAAAAATAACGGATTACGCGCGCATAACGGGTTTACTATTCACTCGCATAACAGGGTTACTGGTTTTGTCAGGGTTACTTGTATTTTTTTTAGGGGTTACTTGTATTTTTTTTTTATTTATTTAGGGGTTATTTGTCTTTTTTTTTTCCAGGGGTTACTTGTATGGATTACTTATTCAGGGATTACTTGTATTTTTTTTTTCCAAGGGTTACTTGTATTTTTTTTTTTCAGGGGTTACTTGTATACTTGTATGGATTACTTATTCAGGGGTTACTTGTATATTTGTTTTTTCAAGAGTTATTTGTATTTTTTTTCAGGAGTTACTTGTATTTTTTTTTTCCAGGGGTTACTTGTATGGGTTAATTTAAGGGTTACTTGTATGAGTTACTTATTCAAGGGTTACTTGTATGAGTTACTTATTCAAGGGTTACTTATATGAGTTACTTCAACTTGTATGAATTACTTATTCAAGGGTTACTTGTCACGTATTCAAGGGTTTCTTGTAAGCCCCATACCAAACCAGTAACACCCTATATTAACCTTTGAGCAAAACTAGTAACACCCTACAAATAACCCCTAACCAAACTAGTAACACCTTACAAGTAACCCCTAACCAAACCAATAACACCCTACAAGTAACCCTTGACAAAAACTAGTAACACCCTACAAGTAACCCCTGACCAAACCAGTAACACCCTACAAGTAACCCCTAACCAAACCAGTAACACCCTTACCAAACCAATAACAACTTACATGTAACCCCTGACCAAACCAATAACACCCTACAAGTACCCCTGACCAAACTAGTAATATCCTACAATTTTTGACGTAGAATTTTCGATCTAAGATTCCACGAAGAAAACGAGCTCACATTTCTTTGGTTCTCATCGATTTCACTACTTTAAATGTTGTTGATGATCTTAAGGATAATTAATCAAAAATTTTCACAGCAATTTGACACCCAATTTCTACAATTTTGGGCTTTAATTGCAGCAATTTAGCAAAGAGGAGAGAGAAAATGGGTAGAGTAGAGATATGGTTGTTGGTGATGTGTGATTTGACTTGAAGAAAAAACCAAGAAAAGAGGAGAGAAAAAATGGGTGGAGTAGAGATATGGTTGTTGGTGATGTGTGATTTGACTTGGAGAAGAAGATAAGAAAAGAGGAGAGAGAAGAGTTGTGGTATTTAAAAAATAAATAAATAAAAAATAATAATAAATTTGTGGCTGGCCAGACCGTGCGGCCAGCCACATACAAAAATTTGTGATATATGTGACTTATATAAATCTTAACAAAATACCTATTCTTAAATCTAAGGTCAATGAGTGGTGAAATTGATTGGATAAGCTCAATTTCAATTGATCTAAATTATGGATTTGAATTGGATTTATTTTATCAAAAACTACGCAAACTTTGTGAAACAACCCGTCTTGTATGTGATTGGTTATGCCATGTAGCCACTTATAAAATAACAAAGTACTATTATTACATTAACCAAGTAACTCTTATATTTCTAACTGAATAACCCTTATAACACTAACTAGGTAACCCTTTAATACTGACAAAATAACCTTTTTAACACTAACCAATTAACCCTTATTACACTAACAAAATAACCTCTATGATGGAACCATGTGGCCAGCCACATATAAGAATTTGTGTTTGTGAAAAACTACCTAAAAAAAATGTTGTAAGAAACAACCTTATAAAGGATAAACTATTGTAATAAACTAATTTGCAGGATATCCACCTTAGACACACCTCAAAACACCCTCGAAATCACCACTTTCATCCCCAAAACCAACACAACCTAATTAAAATTGCCTCCAACACGTCGAAACCACCCTCCAACCCTAAAACCACCAGCTCTAACCCCCAAAACTACCATTCCAATCCAAACTTCACCAACTCAAAATATCCTTCAACCACCCGAATATAACCTTACCACCTTGAAAACCAACCCTCGTGTTTTGGGAGTGTTTTGAGGTGGATCAAAGCCGTAAAATTAGGTCAATGGTCAAAATTTGGTTAAATATAGTATTTTACAACATTTTATCTTTTATTAGGTAATTTCTTACAACATTTTTTATTATTAAAAAAAATCGATCCATTTGAATTACATGGTTTATCAGCTATTAGGTAATCAAGTTTGCCTTGGATCAGGTTTTTGAGCAAAGTGCACGGTAATTTTTATTCTTCTTCTTATCTACAAGTTATTTTGATTGGTCAATGGATGTGATAAATTGGGTGTTATCTCATTTTCATACCTTTTAAAAAGAATGAGTTAACTCTTATAATACTAGTATTTAGACAATTATATCATCTAAATTGTTTATTCATTTATTTGCCCCAATTAATGTTATTAATATTACCTTTTTTTTTAAACTTTTATTTATGATTAGTTTGCGGACATTTATACCCAAATAAAATGAGGATATATGGATAATAAGTGAGATAATTTCACGAATTTCACCACACCCACTTTAATTGGAGGTATGGCTTGAGTGTCTATTGGACGAAAATGAATATCCAAAATCATACCCGTCATGAATTGTGAATTTAAAATCATATCCAAATTGTCGGGCTTACCCTACTCAGATCATCATGATGTGAGTCCACCACTAACTATCTCTTTCTTCATATATTTTTTTTCATGCAATCAAATTTATTGTTCTTTATTTTCCACCATCTACCTTAAAAACTTACACTAGACTATCACCTAGTATTTCTCTTAATGAAACGCTAAATATCACCCCTATTTTACATACTAATGCCCGCATTTTGACTTGAACATACCATTTTTGCCCCTCTCCTTACTGTCATCCATTGAAGCATCTACTCAAAATTCTTCACTGAAAGTGGCTTATGACTGTAATGAGCAATCCATCATTTGATACAAAATATGGATTCTCTGCCATAGCCTAAGTGTAGTATTAATAATCATAATACATCGCAAATTCTAAAATCGAACTCAATCAGTCCAATTAATACACTAATATGTAGGGGTGAGTGTAAATTTAGGGTACCCATCCTGACGTGGAATCGGAATCTGTACATAGATTAGGTTCGGTTCCTGGTAATAAAATTGGGAACCTGTTGCAATATGTTCCGGATCCGGGTAATAAAATTTTGGACCCGAAATTTATAGGGTACCCTTTTAGTACAGATTCCCTATAGGATAGATGAAACCAAAACCTATCATTTAATCCCAGGTATAAAAGCCCTATATGAAAACTGTATAAAAGTCGTCACCAACCTCTCGTCATCCTCTTATTCATTTTTCATCTTATTTTTAAAGGTTTAATTAATGGTATTAATATAAGTATTTGTATTTTTGTATTAAATATTATAGACAATCAAGTAACTATTAAGCTTACTTTGAAAGACACGGTACCTTGTTTCGAAACCTGCAGGTTTCGGTTGCGATTCCCAATTTTTAGGAACCTGTTAAACAGATTCTGGTTCTTATTTTTAGGAACCTGTTACAAACTTACAACATGTTCCAATTCCGAGTCCTGATATTTTTACAGGGTACCCTGCTACGCGCCTACGCTCACCCCTACTAATATGTACCAAATTTCAATTACATATGATTGATATCTGCTAAAAAAAACTTGCTGATTTTTTCATATACTATACAAAAATTATGTAATTCTACATAAATCTTTAATAACAAAAAATTAAAAAAAAATTAATTGGGATGAAAATTACCAACATTTTTCACAGAGGCCTTTAATGGGTAGTAGAAATGGTGAGTTCATAGTTGTTTTGGGTAATTTTACCCATGCCACGTGGTCCAATCATACCTTGACATGTATCAAGCCCTGGTTGGCCCGAATTGGACTTATCTCTATTCGACACGTGTCTTTCCTAAAATTCGGGAGAAAAAGGCGACCTTTAATGGCCCAAATCCCGAGAAAGTCGTAATTCAGCGCAACCTAGAATAATTAGGTCAAAATGACCTAATCAGGGGCACATTTACCAATGACCCTATAAATAGGGAGATTTTCCCTATTTTTGGGACATCTACAATTATTACAGCATACCCTACATTCTCTTACACCAGAGAATCACCTAATCTCAGAATCCGAGAAGATCTCATCTCTTTTTCCTCGCTTTCTCCCGTTTACATTCATGTACTAACTTGATCTTCAGAGGCGGAGCTCCATCCACCCAGAGTCTCCGTTGTTTTGCAGGTACAGGTCGCGTGCAACCAGTCTCTGAGCTGTAACTCTCCCGAGGGACATAAACACCCAAAAAATTTGGCGTCGTCTGTGGGGAGAGTACCTCAAGGATGGTTCAAGAGTCTACATCACCTTTTGACCACCCAGTTAACTAGCCGAAGGTCTTTACTGACCATGAGGATGATGATCCTCATGTCGAAACTGACATAGCCAAAGATGGCTCTCTGATCACAAATCCCATCCGTCCTAGAGACACTCTGGAACGGGGTGCAAGCCATGAGGATACAAGCAGGCCCCCTACCAGCCGGAAGAGGAAACCCAAACGGCAAACGGATCTTCCCCAGTCACCCGGGACGAACTCATGAAATTCATTACTAGTTTCAAGGGTAAAATCAAGGATCTGATCACCAAGAGCAGAGGTGGCCCAAGCAAGGGTCAGTCGGCAAGAAAGACTCCTCCGGTGAGGAGAAAGCCGGTCAGGGAAAGGCAGCCGACTCCGCATCCAAAGGACAAGGCAGCCAGGACTCTTGACTGGTCCAAGATTCTTCTGCCCCAGAAGAATATAAGAAACCCCCGCCGGAGTGAACAGCTGGTGGGTAACAAAAAATCAACTATTGACGCTCGGGAAATCATCACCCGGAGGAGAAGTCAGCAGCTGTGTGAGTCAGCCTCTACCTCGAGCTTTCTAGACAGGGTCAAGAATACATCCGCAGGGAATACTCAATCCTTGCACGAGAGCCATTCAGGCGGTAATACCGTCCACTTTGGCCCTCAGATGATTGGGAATGCACCGTATGTATCCCCTATGGTCTACGACCAGTATTATCCTCACTTCATACAGCCGGCCCTCTTTGGGGGTCAGGCGGTATATAACGCCAACCTTTGGACTGGCAACTTTGAGTGCTCAAACTTGGTGAACAAACTTATGCGTTCACCAAGGTGATAACTGAGGCCGCACAACCGACCAAGCACTAGTAGAAAAATGCTCATTTGCGTCGCCTTATTTGCGTCACTCGTAGAAACAAATGGCGCAAATGATATATTTTAGCTTCACTCTAAGTAATTTGCGTCAGACATTAACTATAAAGCGAAGCAAAAGTCTGATATATTTCAGCTTACTTATATTTGCGTCGCTTTCATAAATAGAAACGACGCAAATAGTAATGTTATTTGCGTCACTCATTTATTGATAAGTGACACAAATAACTTTGTGGGTAAATTGCGTCACTTCTTTCTTCATTGAGCGACGCAAATGACTATTACCACTACCACCCACTCAGTGCTTCCTCTCATTCAATATAAAATACTCTTGCTCCCATGTCGCCGTTCGAACTTCAAAATTAAACCCTAGCAAATTCAACTGCAAAATCCCCAAAAATTCAACATCAAAACCTCAAGAAATTCGTCCAACCAACCGATTCCCCAGCGTTGCCTTGTTGTCGTTCGTACTGCAAAACATACCGATTTCAACAGCAAAACCCTGATAAATTCGACCCAAACCAACAAATTTGACCCCAAAATCAACAAATTCGACCACTAATTGAAAACCCCAAAATATCCAAGCCAAAACCCCCCATTTTCTAGCAAATTCGAGGCAAAACACCCCATTTTTGAGCAAAAATCGACCCAAACCACCCACAAAATTCAAACTATTAAAATCATTGATATTCGAGATGAAATACCCTAAATCGAGGCTAGTAGGGGATTTCTGCTTGTTGGTGTTGATGTTGATGGTTAGCTGGGGCGGCATTGGCTGATTTATGCGGTGGCAGCACTATTAATTGGTGGAGATTTGGGTGCCGCTGCGGTGGTAAATTGCTGTTCAAAAGTTGCTGGAGTTCTCACTCGTTCTGCTTTGTTCTATAATTTCTCATTCGTGAGTGAGCTTTTTAATTTCTCATTTTATGTAAACCTTGACTTCACAAAATCTATCACAATTTCACGGTATTTTGAGCAATTGTTCTTGTTTAATCGAGTGTTTGTATCTAGATATAAAGTTTGATTAGTGAATTACTTGGTGCATGTGTAGCAAGTGGCTTGTGGTCGGTGGTGTGGCTTGGTGCAGCGGGCAATTTGTTGTTGAATTGTTTGTGAATTGCAGGGGATAATGTTAAGGTTTCTCTCTTATATTCAGAGTAACTCTAATGTTATTGTTATTCGATGAATTTTCTTGTTTAATTGTTCTATAATTTGAGATATTATAGTTAATTTCTTACTTGATTTCTCTCATATTAAAGGTAAATTAACATTACAATTGAAGTGGCATAATCTAATTCTTCATTAATTACCGAATATCGGTTCCACAATCTAGAGTTTCATTATACACTCTTGCTAATCTAAATTTCAGTATACTCAACTTGTGGCATTTCTAAGGTGGATTTTGAACTACATTTATGATTTCACTAGCTTTATAGTTAAATATATATTTTCGTTAGATTCTATGTATTCTTTGATGTTGTAATAAAGCTATATTTTTTCAATACATGTATTGGGTTATGAAAGTGTATGACATGAAGTTCTTGAAGAATAAGGTTACAGTACTTACATATAGCATAGGCTTGATTACATTAGTTAATTGATTTTCGTGTGGTGAAATCCTTGGTGCAAGTGCAGCTGATGGTTGGTGGTTAGTGGCGGTGGTGTGGCTTTGGTGCAGCGGCAATTTGTTGCAGAGAGCTTTTTTGTTGTTGAGTTGTTTGTAAATTGCAGGGGAGAAGGTAAAGGTTTCTCTCTCACAATCACATATACATATTAACTCTAATCTTTTTGTATTTCATTGAATTTTCTAGTTTGATTGTTATATAATATCAGGTATCAGTTGGATCAATAATCTGCTTATCGCATTTCTCTAGCTAGTACAATCTCACAAATAAGAGCCATATTTTCTGCCACAAAATAATTACAGGACTTACTATTTGCAGAAAAAGCCGAGACATAGTTCCTAAATCCTAAATTTCACATTAGCATGTTTATATAAGACTGAGTTTCAACATTATTTATCACCTGAGATAATTGTTTGTTTTTCTGGGGGTTGGGGGAAACTGATAATAATTCTTGAAGTAGTTAATTTGATTAGAATGGGATCTTGGCAATATTTGATCAATTACAAAAGTTTTAAAAGAAGTTTAAGCCTCCAAGACAAAGTTTGGTCTCCATACAAACAACTTCATCATAGTTCAAAAAACAATGGAGATTGTGAAAGTGTATGACTTGAAGTTCTCGAAGAATAAGGTACAGTGAATATTTTGTTGCATGTATAGTGATAAATAAAAACAATGGAGTGAAATAAATTCTTAACTAAGATGTATTTTTTCTTAAAATATGGTGAGAATGATTAGTATTCTTATTTTTCATGCTTGAGTTTGTATCTCTTTTGAAATAAGTTGTATTAGTATGTCAACTTACTTTGTTGCTATGATGCGTGTAGTGACATAAAAAATTGGGAGGATGTGAGATATGGATACTATGTCATGTGCTATACGTTTGAAATAGTTCAACATCATCGTAATATAATGAGGACCTTATTATAGTATGTGTTGTCACATTTTTCATTACTAATTCAATATATTTTAGATTTGCTACACTCTTGAAATGATTATTTTTTTTGTTTTGTGTTGTGTTAACATGTTTATTTAGAACAATACCTTATACTGGGGAGGAGATAAATGTGGTTCAAGATATTTGGTCAGACAATTTTATGAGCAATGTTGAAATTTAGAATTTAACTTAGCTAACTCCATTTATTTGTTAGACTTTTTTTGTTTAGTTCTTAGGCTTGAAATGAATGTAATTCGGTTACCAACATTTTGGGTTGGTCTTTGTTCTTGTGTTGGTTAATGATACCAATCATTTTGAGTTGTAAACTTTTTGATAGGATATTAGTGTATACATTGACGTCATTCCCAAATTTATGGATAGGCCAAAATACGAAGGAAAATCTATCGAAATATATACTTGATTTGATTAACTTATCATAATCTAATTGTCTTACATTATAAAATTACAATATATTGATGGAAAAGTATAATAATGTTTTTTTAATAGATTTGAAAAAAAAAGAAATCATTTGCATCAGTGGTTGAATAAATCCTCAACCAATCATTTGCATCACTCATTTATAAAACAAGTGACGCAAATAACTCTATTTTATACATCAGTTGAGTCATTTGCATCACTCGTTTAACAAAGGAGTGACGCAAATAACTCTATATTATACATCAGTTAAGTCATTTGCGTCACTCCTTTAACAAACGAGTGACGCAAATAACTCTATATTATAACAATAGTTAAGTCATTTGCGTCACTCCTTTAACAAACGAGTGGCGCAAATAACTCTATATTATAACAATAGTTAAGTCATTTGCGTCACTCCTTTAACAAACGAGTGACGCAAATAACACTCATTTGCGTCGCTCATAGGAGCGACGCAAATGACTCAAAAGTCATTTGCGTCGCAAGCAGTTGCGTCGCTCATAGAAGCGACGCAAATACACCCTAAATGAGCGACGCAAATGAATGTTTTTGTACTAGTGAAGGTTAAGAATATGTTGGTGGGTGCTTATGATGGTACCACCAACCCGGAGGACCACCTCATGGCCTATTCTAACCTCATGCACATGCAGGGGTTGGAGGATGCCATGTGGTGTCGGTGCTTCCCGGCTACATTGAAGGGCATTTCCCAACAATGGTTTTGCAACTTGCAAGCCGGATGCATCGACAACTTCAGGAAGCTTGCTGTAGACACCTAAAAATGTCTCCCCAAAACCAAACCCGATGATAAATAACCTTTCACCGCCACTATTGGTCGGGTTTAGTATTTAATCCCGAGAGTGCTTAAAAAATCGTATTCATACTTTTGAAAGGTCCATGGATTAGTCTTGATGTTTGGTAAAAGCATAGTTTTAATTTTAGCCCAACCTTATTAATTAATTTTGAGCCCAAACCTTTTTTTTATTTTATTAATTTTTTATTTAATTTTGGCCCAAACATTTTATTTATTTTTATTTTATTATTTTCTTATTTTAGCCCGAATAGTAAAAGTCAGAAAAAAGCCCGAAATTATCAATCGGCACTTAAAAAGCCGAAAGAAATTAGGGTTAAAAATAAATTTAGACGGAAAAATGGACTGGAACTGACCGTGTCACGGTACAGCCTGACCATGTCACGGGAACCCTATCCGTCTGACGGTGGGACTTCCCGTGACACGGGAGGTCTGTCATGACACGGGATGTTCCGTGTCCTTTCCGTGTAAACCCTTAACGCGTTTTTCATTCCGTTTTCAGAAAATTTCCCGCGTCACTCCAAAACTGACCGTGTCACGAGAAAGTGCACCGTCTGACGGTACTGTCTAACCGTGTCACGGTACAGCCTGACCGTGTCACGGGATACTTTTTTAGGGTTTTTATCATTTTAGGGTTCCGTGTGCTCCCTCAGCACATTTTCCCTATAAATACCCCCTCATTTCTGATGTACGGGGCAATCAGAATTTTATGATTCTTATTTTCTCTCTTCTATGCTCTCAACCTAAACACTAGCCTACCCTTTTCGCTTCAAAATTCCTTCTTCAAGCACTCAAAGGAGTCCATATTTTACTCGAGGTTCTGTCCTTAAATCAAGGCGTGAAAGGTAGAATCGTTTGAGGGTTTGGCCCCAAAATCAACTTTAGTTTTATTTAATTTAATTTAATTATTGTTTTATTATTTCCTTGAAGTTACTAACTCGTTTATTATTTTGTAGTTGCAAGCAAACAGATTCAAAGTAAGGATCATGCTCTTTTTATTATTTTTCTAACGATTCTTATGTTGTTGGAATTATGATTAAATTGGTTTTTATATTAATGTTGATTCTATTATTGTTATTATTGATCACAATATTGCATGTTTAAAGGGAATATGTAATTGAAAATCACGACTAATAAGATAATTTTGACAACCGGTTTAGGTTCCCTTTTAATCTTATTGTTAATTCAAGTGATCACCATATTTTAGAATTATGTGTGCATTAATCTTAAACCAATTTAGTTAAATAATAGTTTGGAGCGAATTGAATTATTGTTTGTATGCCTTTGATATCACAGGAATGCTTTTCACTATAAGAATCGAGTAGAGGCCAATACGGGCGAATGTGACTCCATGACTCACTTCGTACCATCATCCCCGATCCTCCTTTCGTGGTTCCGAACCATATGGAGTTAGTAATCTCATGGATTATGAGTGGGGTGTAACCGTAATGTCAATTCCCACTTCCTATGAGTGCCAAGCATATTCACCACATGCTTTTTACGTAGGCGCACTTCGAGCGACGCCTACAATTTGGCGACTCCACTGGGGAGGATTCTTAATTATTTATCGATTTGAGTGATCGGTATTAAATTAAGATGAGTGGATGAGACTTGAAAGATTCTTGAAAAAATATTCCTGTGATTAATTTGGCATTTTTGCATCTGCATAGACGTTTTAATGTCGCATTCAGGTCTGTCCCGTAGGAAAAATTGGATAACTCGGTTGCGCGCAAAAGCAAACAGGGCACCAGTCAGATTTTCTGACTGCCGTGTCACAGCAGAGTCTGCCGTGTCACGGCAGTCCTAAAATCAGTCCGATGGCCTTTTTTCTTTTCTCACAGTCGACTTCCTTCGATTTTTCTGAAAAAACGTATGTGTTCTACATGCGTCTTAGCCCCGGGGAATTTAAGCTCTATCAACCCAAAAACGCTCATGGCAATAAGGGTTCATCCGAGTCATTAAATCCACCCAAACCATGGAGTCGAGTTCGATTTCATCACGAACTCGCGAAGCCGCCCGTTGGCATGCACCCTCAAGGGAGGCTGCCTTGCTAACCCGTCCAAACTCATAACCATGGTACCCTTTTGACACCCAAAGCTTGACCAATAGTTGAACATAGGTCTTGACTTTAGGTTGCGAACTTTTTTTACATCATCGTGCCTAAATGCTATGTGTTTGTTTGGTGCTAACCCTCATGTGTTTGCTCTTTTTGTTTAACCCATGACCGAGGGTTTTTATTCTCACATAGTAATTAGTACGGACTTAAAATCGATTAAAATCTGAAAAATTACAAAACTGACCTGGAACTGCGCACCGTGTCACGGCATTGTCTGTCGTGTCACGGTGAACAGTGCCGTGACACGGGAGAGTCTACCGTCTGACGGTAGGCTTAATCGTGTCACGCCAGTCTGCACCGTGACACGGTGCCCAGGAAAGTGTCCCGTCAGTCTTTTTTCTCGATTTTTGTGTCCAGTATTGAGTCGTGTCTAGTTATACAGTCAAAACACGCGTCTATAACCTCACCTAATCACTCACATATTATGTCCACACACTTTTTTTAGTCATGCACAACTTTTGACCGTATTTTAGGGAAGTTTCGTTTTTGGTGTCATTTTTTTTTCGGAGTAAGTCGGATGGTATCCTCCCATGTTTTATTTTTTTAATAAGTAGAGCTTCAATAAAATAAAAAAAAATTTCTTTTTTTTTAATCCGGATAGGTTAAGGTCAAGTTTGGTCATTAAAGGTGTGTTTGTTTCGGTTTCACAACACTTGGGCAAGAAGCAAGGGGTAGATTGTTATGGTTCGAGTCCATACCTCAACAGCCTCTTATACCAAAGAGGCGTACAAGGAAACCACCTCAGTCATCTCCACAAGATCCGTCTCCAGTCTACTTTCAACCAATGGCCACTAAGGAAGACATCGAGAACCTCAACAGGACAGTCGAAAGATTGTCTGACATGATGTAGATACTCACTACTAGAGTCAGCACTGTAGAGCAAGACAAGCAAAACAGTGTCACTACTGCTGCGATGGATAAGATCAAGGAACATATGAGCAAGATTTCCGAAGAGTTCACTTATGTGGAACAACCTATCACCTCCTCGTCCATAAGGGAGAAGCTTCCTGAGAAGTTTTCTACTGTTGATATTCCCAAGTTCAAGCCTACTGATAACCCGCTTTTCCATTTGAAGGCTTTTTCTGCAACTATGGCTCTTAAGGGAGTAGATGTGACACTCTTCCCTACGGTGTTTCCTCTTTCCTTAGAACATGCTTGTCAACAGTGGTTCTATTCTCTGGAATCCAAGCATGTCGCGACCTGGGAGGATGTTACTGAAAGCTTTATAAATCGGTACAAGTGTAACATCCAGGCCAAGACTTCTGAACGTGAACTCTCCATTCTCAAACAGAAAGAAATTGAAGGCTTCACCACTTACCTAAGCAGGTGGAGAGAAACAGCTGCGCTCTTGGTGGATCCTCCCAAGGAGAAGGAAATGGTTCGCTTGTTCATTGCCAACCTGACTCATAAGTACAAGCAACACCTAAAGTTTCTACCCCTAAGTACCTTTGATGCTGTATACGATATTGGAATCAATATCGAAGACGAACTGATGAAATCTGTTGGTAGCAACAATAACAACAGTACTTGGAAAAACAAGAAGAACGACACTTCTTCTTCTTCGTCTTCTAAGCCCAATAATGCTACCAACAATATCAACATCAATGATGTGCTGGCCCTTAATGCTCCTCCTTAAAGATTCCAAAGGCAAAGGAGGGTTTATACGCCTTTGGGAATGACTTATGATGCTGCTTATGACCGTCTTCATGGTCAGGGACTGATTATGCCAATCGGACCGTTTCCAGAACCTCGACCTGAGAATAGGACCGCTAACTATGACCCCAACGCTTATTGCAAGTATCACCAAGGCAAGGGTCATAACACTGAGAAGTGTTGGAGGTTGAAAGACGCAATCCAAGACCTTATTGATGCTAACCAACTTCCTGTCCCTCCAGGGGGCAAGAAGCCTAACATTCAAACAGGTCCTCTTTCTGATGCTCTGGCTATCATGGGAGATGAAGTCTCCTTTGATCCGTCGATACTCATTCAATTTGTGAATGAACCTCTGCCGGAAGTTGTATTTATCTCAAGCACTGAAGAAGTGAATGGGATCTGGGATAGTGATGATGAAGACGTCTATCTCAAAGACATAGCCTGTTCATCTCTCGGCACCAGTGAAGATGTTTGTGGGGACCTTGAGGTCAAGGTTCTCACCAGAAGTGGACGGTTGCAACAACCTAACCCACCTCCACCTCCACCACAATCAAATCCGATAGTTGATCCCATCGACCCTGTGAATAGCGATGTGGTTAAACAACTGCAAAAGACCAAGGTGGAGATGAATGTATGGAAGCTTTTGGCCACTTCCCACGAGCATCGAAAGGCTGTAATGAATGCTCTGGTGAAGATAGGAGTTGATGATGACATGACTCCTCAAGGATTGGTCAACTTTCTCACTATTGAGCTGCCGAGTGCTAGCATCTGATCTCCTTTTCTGATAAGGATCTACCCCCGGAAGGGGACCAACATAATAAGGCCTTACACCTCACTGTAGTGCGTAGGCAGATGAATGTTCCTACGAGCCTGGTTGATAATGGCTCTGCAATCAATGTGTGCCCACTCTGTACTGCAAGGAAGTTGGGTATAAAGAATGAAGAGTTGAATCCCTCCACTCAAGGGATTCGAGCTTACGATAATACTCGCCGTCAAGCCGTGGGTACTATCATATTGAATATAACTACTGGGGCCATTGGACGTCGCACCAAGTTTCAGGTGGTGGACATTAAGGCCTCTTTCAATCTGTTATTAGGACGCCCTTGGCTTCATGAGCTAAAGGCGATTCCGTCATCGCTTCACCAGAAAGTGAAAGCCATAGTTGGAGGGGTCCCGATTACCATCGACGCTTCTCCTATGCGCATTCAAGTTATTGATACTCCCATCGTCCATGTTGAACACGACGAGGAAGATGAAGATCTGTGGGGGTTTTCACTAGATGATGTTCTTGTGATTGAAGAAGAGGAAAGGTGCCATCTCGACTTCGATCCCTACTCAAATACCAGTATCAATGCCATTCTAAAGAAGCAAGGTCACTTCCCTGGAATGACCCTTGGGCTCAAGAAGAAAATGGCTAAATCTTGGGGCCATTCCGGTGCGCTCAAGAAGGATACTTTCGGCTTAGGATTCGAGCCAACAAAGGAAGATTTGAAGCAAGCTGCATTGAAAATGAAGGCTCGCAACAACGCTCGAATCACGAAGACGGAAATGGCCATGGATCCATATTCGTTCACTCTTAACGGCCAGTACATCAAAGAAGGGGAAGACTTCCCATGCTATGAATTCCCTGAACCATTTGTCCATAATGGGATCCGTGAACCGGGATTCGAGGTGTTCCTCGATTGTGACTTCATCGATGAAGAGCTCTCCATAGTCGAGAAGTCAGCTAACCTGAACTCTGATGATCTGGGAATCAATCTTCTTTTTGCAATGGAGAAAAATGAATCCAAGCCGGTCTGCAATGATAACTCCGAGCTCGTTCAAGCCGTCATAGCAAACAAGGATTTCGACCCCTCCGAGTTAATCGTCCAAGCTGACAACATTTCAAGGGGATGGCGCAAGACATTGAGGATCACTACGCCGAGTGGAGAGAAGTTGGAAATAACCGCTGGCGAGGGTCCTATGTTTGATGAGTCTGAATCGTCTGGGTCCGAGTCTGAGTCTGAGTCTAAGTCTGTAGATGAGTCCTTAGAGTTTGAGGCCGACCCTCTTTATGCTATAGAGTTCAGCCCTGAGTATCTTGTTGAGTCCTCTCTTCCTAGTCCTAATAATTCTGGTGAGGTCGCAGCCGACCTTGCCTCTCTTGATGTATTAGCCAATAAATTCAATGAAATGAATGCCTTTGATTACGACGCGTGCCATTCCCCTAGCCCTGATCAATATTGCTTCGCTAATGATAAAAATGACAAAGAAATAATAAAAGCAATGGAAGAACACGAAAATAAAACATCAGTTATTAAAGATACAGAAACAGTTAATATTTCCAATGATACGACTGTTAAAGAAGTAAAAATTGGATTAACACTAAGTCAAGATGAATGCAAAGAGCTAATTAACTTGCTTAGTGAATTTGTTGATGTATTTGCTTGGTCATACCAAGATATGCCAGGAATTGACAGGAATATAGCTCAGCATACGATATCACTCATTCCAGGTATGAAGCCTGTCAAACAAAAGCTGCGCCGAATGAAACCAGATGTGGCTCTCAAAATCAAGGAAGAAATCAGGAAGCAATTGACCGCAGGTTTCATCAAAGTATCCAAGTATCCGGAATGGATAGCAATTGTGGTTCCAGTTCCAAAGAAGGATGGAAGGGTCAGAATGTGTGTTGATTACAGGGATTTCAATAAAGCAAGCCCAAAAGATGGGTTCCCTCTACCTCACATTGACATTCTGGTCGATAATACAGCAAACCATGCACTCCTGTCATTCATGGATGGTTACGCCGGATATAATCAGGTATTGATGGCCGAAGAAGACATGGAAAAAACCATATTCATCACAAAGTGGGGTACATATTCCTATACGGTAATGCCATTCGGGTTGAAAAACGCGGGTGCCACATACCAAAGAGCAGCTACAGCATTGTTACATGATATGATGCACAAAGAGGTGGAGGTCTATGTCGATGATATGATTGTCAAGTCTAAGGATCGCCCAGGCCATATCGTCGCACTTCGCAAGTTTTTTGAAAGACTCCGTAAGTACAACATGAGATTAAATCCAGCAAAATGTGCATTCGGAGTCACGTTAGGAAAATTACTTGGATATGTGATCAGTTCTCGAGGGATTGAAATAGATACTTCAAAAGTAAAAGCGATCATGGCCATGCCTCCTCCCAAAAATTAGAAGGAGATTCGAGGCTTCATTGGAAGGTTGCTGTACATAAGTAGGTTCATATCAAAGCTCACAGCGATATGTGAACCTATATTCAAGAAGCTCAAGAAGAATGTCCCAGTCACATGGGATGATGACTGCCAAAAGGCTTTCGACAAAATCAAAGAGTATTTGGCAAACCCACCCGTGCTAGCACTAGCAATACCTGACTTTCCTCTTCGACTCTACCTTACGGTCACAAGAGAAACGATGGGGGCAATGCTAGCACAAGAGATCGAAAGCAAGGAGAATGCAATTTATTACCTGAGCAAGAAACTCCAAGGATATGAGACGCGATACACGCCTCTCGAGAAGTTGTGTCTCGCACTTGTATGGGCCGCACAGAAACTAAGACATTACATGCTCACTCATACAGTCCATGTCGTGTCTAAAATGGATCCTCTCAAATACCTGTTCGAGAAAGCAACACTCAATGGCAGATTATCAAGATGGATAGTCAATCTAGATCAATTTGACTTGAGATTTGTGCCACAAAAGGCCATCAAAGGTTCTGCAGTTTCTGACTTCTTAGCAGACTTTCCGCTAGAAGAAGCTGAAAAAGAAGAAGATGAGTACGATTTCCCTGACGAAGATTTACTCATGATCGAAGACGATAGTTGGACGCTCTACTTTGATGGAGCTTCAAACCAAAAAGGATGTGGCGTGGGAGTCTTGCTCGTATCGCCCAATGAAGAACACATCCCAATTTCCATGAAGCTCGAATTTGATGTCACCAACAATGCCGCAGAATATGAAGCATGCATTTTAGGATTAGAAACAGCTGTCGCCTTGGGAATCAAGAAACTCATAATCTACGGTGAATCTTCACTAATCATTAACCAAATCTCTAAGAGATGGAAAGTGAGGAGTGAAAGTCTCGCTACGTATCAAGCTCATCTAGAAACTCTCACGGAGCAACTAGATGAAGTGGAATATACGTATTTGCTAAGAGAAGAAAACCAGTTCGCCGATGCACTAGCTAAGTTAGCATCAATGGTGCGAATTCCAGCTAACACGATCAGGATGCCACTGACCATAGAGAGGAGATATGAACCAGCTTATGTTCATGCACTCGATGATGAACAAAAATCACAGGAAGAAGACGAAGAACCATGGTATACAGACATCCTTAATTGTGTGACAAGAGCAGAATATCCTCCTAATACTGATAAAAGGGCACGCCGTGCTTTGAGGCTCCACAAGAGAACCGCAACAGGAAGGAATCTCTTATGTATAACCAAGAAAGAAGCACATAAAACCATGGAAAACCTTCATGCTGGTATATGCGGAACTCACATGAATGCAAAGATGTTAGTCCAAAAGATTCAACGACAAGGTTACTATTGGACTACTATGGAGCGAGATTGTCACGAGTACGTCAAGAAATGTATGAAGTGTCAAATCTACGCAAACTTACAACATGTTCCACCTTCGCTTCTCTACACGTATACTTCTCCATGACCTTTCTCCACTTGGGGCATTGACATCATTGGAAAATCACACCACCAGGACAAGGGGGGCATGAATTCATTCTCGTAGCAATCGACTACTTCACCAAATGGGTTGAGGCAGCCTCATATGCCAAGCTGACAGAAAAACACGTAGCTCAATTCATTGAGAAAAATATTATATGATGCTATGGGGTACCACATGAGATGATCAGTGACAATGGAACACATTTCCAAGCCGAATGCACGGAATTGTTGCTGAAATATCATATCAAACATCACCGATCATCACCTTACAGACCACAAACGAACGGAGCAGTCGAATCGGCCAACAAAAATGTGAAGACCATCATCGAAAAGATGACGGAAAATTATAAGGATTGGCCAAGTAAGCTACATTTCGCCCTTTGGGGTTATCGAACCTCTGTTCGTACATCGACAGGGGCTACCCCTCTCTTTTTAGTCTATGGCGTCGAAGCTGTACAACTAATCGAGCTCGAGATACCTTCTCTCCGAATCGCATTGGAAAGCCAACTGGATTAGAGCAAGATACGACGAACTGGTCTTACTTGATGAAAAACGCTTGGCAGCTTTGCATCATGTCCAAACCTACCAACAGCGTATGGCACGACATTTTAATAAAAAAGTCAAGACCAGGAATATCAAAGAGGGTGACCTAGTGCTTAAGGCACTTCGTAAAAATGTGTTAGATCCAAGAGGAAAGTTTAGACCAAACTGGTCAGGCCCGTATATTGTTAAAGCCATCCTGTCTGGCGGAGCGGCACAATTAGTAGACATGGACGGTAACGGCTTCCATAATTTAACCAACTTGGATCAACTCAAGAAATTCTACGCCTAGTCGCATGGGTTCATGACCCAATAGAGCTACGTCTGGCCTGATTCCTTTTTAGGATACGTAGGCAACCCCTCGAGGGGGCCCGACCACTAAAAATCCTCCCTCTATTGATCTAATATGCGTGTCGATTCAGCATTGCGTCACGGCAAAATAATTCAAAAAAAAAAAAAGGTAAAAATGCCGCGACACGGGATTTCTTCCCGTCTGACGGGAGAAATTCCCGTGTCACGGAAACCCCTGAACGGCAAAAAGGACAGGGTGACTCCCGTGACACGGGAATTTATCCCGTCTGACGGGAGAATTATTCCGTGCCACGTCATCCCTGTCTGTCAAAAAAAAAAAGAGTTTAGCCGTGACGCGGGAACTTTAACCGTGTCACGGGACTCTTTGACCGTGACACGGCAGATTTTCAGTTTCCCGTTTTATTTATTGGCGCATTCGTTGCGAATTTATTGTTCGAGTTTTTGTTTTCGTTCTTCCATTGCGTTCGACTCCTTGACCCGGATAATTAATAACAGTCATTGTAATTTTTATTTTAAAGGATGAAATAAATGTGCTATTATTAAAATGCGACTACAAGTATTGGCATCATATGCCTTATTTTAAATAAAAATTATAAATAATAAACTGCAAAGCACTATTGATCTAATCTCTCTTCTCTTTAAGAACATCCTTCTCTATCTCAATTAGGTCGGCCTTCACCATTAGTGTGTCTTTTGTAGCCCGAACCGTCACACCCCTAGTCAAACTTTCACCCCTTTCACCTTTCTTGAACTTTTTCGGTTGCTTCTCCCTATACACCATCTTTTCTTTACCCTTTCCTTTCACATAGGTCTTCTTTCTTGGCATCTTAGGAGTCTTAAACTCAATTCCTTGTGTTCTCGGACCTAGGCGATCTTTAAGAGGAGCTTTCTTATCTCCAAGACGACTCTTTACATCAGAGTTGCGTGATCCGAATCGTTCCCTCATGCTTCTAGGGTTCAACCATGCCTTGTATGCACTAGATAAGGGAGTAGGAGCTTGGTCACTTCCAGAAACGGTCCACAAAGGTCTTCCAATCCAATAAGCCTCGTACTTGTGAACATTACTTTCATGCAACGATACTTCACGAGGACTATCGTTATAGCGTGGAATTACTTGTTCAAGTCCATACTGCCGCATCAGTCGAGAGGGACAGTAAAAGGTCAATTTGGAGATACTAGGAACTCGACAATATGGAGTTTCATTCGTGCCAACCATCCTAGTAAGCCTCCACCAAGGCACCACCCAACGAATGGAAAATTCCCTCTTTGCAAAGAAATTTTTCCAATCTTCATACGACATATTCGCAGAGTAATTCTTCTTCCTACGGACTAAGTCGTTGGGGCCATATTTTTCAATATCGGCAGGGGCTTCAAATAATTCCAAACGCTCCATCAACCAAATCTGCAAAAAAAAAAAAAAAAAAAAGGTCAAAAAAAAAAAAAAAAAAACTGCAGATTCCCGTGACACGGCAGTTTTAACCGTGTCACGGCAGATCCCAACTGTGACACGGTGCCTGTTTTGTGTCACGGGGGCTATTCGGAGCGTATTTTTACCTGTAATAGTACCAGAGAACCCCTCCTGATGGCTTTCCGGTCAGCTTTTGCCTCGTCAAGGCCAAGAAATGTTTCTCCGAGGCACGTTGGCATAGGAGATCTTCCGGATTCTACATGCTCAAGTACAGACGCTAGACAAGCATGTCCTACCCTACCGTTTGCAAATAGTAGCTTGCTAAACATGCAAAAAATATATGCCCTTCTACGATACACATGATAAGACTCAGAGATAGGGCGATTAAAATATAAATTAGCAAGTTTTTCTAAGTCTACTTCATTACCACAAATAATTCTATTTAAATCTGGATCTGTTAGATTCAGATGGCGTTCAAAGTCTTGGTAATAATATTCACGTAAGGTAGGCATGGCAATAAGATTTCTAGCAGGAAATCCAAAGATTGCACCAAATTCCTCCGGCAGAGGACAGATTTCATCATAATCAAATTTGAAACAGTGTGTTTCTGGACTCCAATAGTCTAATGCTGCTCTAAGAAAATCATGTTCAATAGCTACATGTCGCAGGGCTAGCTAACCCCTGGCATGAAATAATTCTAACTCTCTTTTTTCAGCATTGGTCAAAGAATAAGACCAGTCGCGCAACGTATTATCAAAATTCCGAGACATGATTATTGAAATATGAAATTCTAAATTATTTTGTGTTTCGTAATTATACATATCATGAATAATCTGGTCTTATTTTATAGCAAAAGCGCTCGAAACTGCCCAGAATTTATCTTTTCGCACGCGTAAAACAAACCGCGGAATAATACGCGTCCCGTGACACGGGAAATTCCATCGTGTCACGGGAATCTTTGCCGTGACACGGTGAACAGTGCCGTGACATGGCACCTTGCGCGCTATATTTTTTCATCTTTTCCGTATCTATTCGGATTTTTTGTATTTTCTTTAACGTTTATTTTTCAGTCTTTTCTGAGAGTTTTATTTCTAATAAAATTCTCACCAAAAGATATTTTTTATATTTATTTATTCATCATTTTATTTCTTTTCTTTTCTTTTCTTTTCTTTTCGGGAAAGTAATTTTTTTTTTGAGTGTTTTTTATTTCTTTTCTTTTGGGAAGGTCCGTACCCTCCATTACTCCACTTATGTTTTTTCGTCATGTCATTAATAAGTACACAATCACACACAAAGAGTCTCAAACACACACTAACACACACAATAGTAGATATATAAACTGTAAATAATGTACAAAGAGTCGTAATACATAAATGTGTCAAGTGTCATCACAGTATGCACAAAAACCCTCGGTCAAAAATCTCTAGAATCAGAATCAGTCTCATCTTGACCCTGTGCATGTGGACCTCCCTGTGTGTATGGGAACGACGAACCGAAGAGTCCCTCGACCATCCGAGTACGGGGAGTAGCGTCCCTACTAGTCCCCGTAGGCCCGGCAGTAGCTAAGCTCAAGGCAGGACCCGTCCAACCGGAAAATGGAGTAGACTGGCCCAAAGATACTGGAATCGTCGGCGAAGGCATCGTCCCATACATCGGAACCGAGAACAAGCCCGACAGTGGTGGAAATCCCGGATAATGGAGCCGAGAATGAACCAGGATCCAAAGGAGACCCAAACTCGGGAACTGGAGGCTGTGAAAATGACGGACGCTGAGAAGACTGACCCTGCTGCCACTGAGCCTCCTGGAATGGCTGAGTAGTCTGAGGCTCTCGCTAAGAACGACGTTGAGCCTCAGGAGATCGTCTACCACGACCAAGCTCCTCCTCGTCCGAGCCTCTGGGCCTCGAGCGCGAGCGGGACCTCCGTCGCTCCTGAAAAATACAAAATCAAAAGGTGTCAATGATGCAAAATAAAACAAATGGCAGAAATGAAAAAAATAAGTGATACCTCAAGAACGTCGCTAGAGCTCCGACAACTCGCACCACGCCGAAGCTTGATGATGCAATACTTCAGCGCGTCCACCAGCTTCATAATTCCCATCACCTCTGGGCGGTTAGGCTGAGGATAAAACAAAGAAAAATCAGTAATAAGCAGCATTAAAAGAGTGGATAATGCGTCGAAGAAAACTTACCGGCTCAAAAACCTCGGGCACTGACTCCTGCGCCTGTCTATAACCCTCCGGCGCGTCAGCAATATGGTCCTCCGTGATACCGATCGGCCCAGGGTAGCGGACAGACTGAGGAGGAATCTGAATCCTTCCGACAGGGTGGATGGTCGTCTAAAAATATGATAAAATAATCAAGTTATTCGACTATTTAAAACAGACACTAGCCAAAAAGATTCTCGAAAGAAATCATACCTCGGGAAGACGGGGTGGAGGAGCCAGAGAGGGAAGCAAATCCCGCGCATAGTCGCTCTCCATGTGAACGAGCTCCTGCCACGGAAGAGTGTAGCGCTCTCCCCTGTTGATCAACCCTCTGATCAAGCGGGAGTCCAACATCGACTCTGGTGGGGATGAAGGCACCACGAAACGATCGCCGCTATGCTGACGGAGGACTCGCTCCCCCAAATACCAGACGAAGTTCCCAGTACCAACCAAAATGGTACGGTACACTGAAAGACGTAGGGCCTCGGGTAGATCAGTCATCCCGACCCAAGGACGATACTGGACATCGATGGGAACCTGGAAACCATAAAAAGTTAGGCGTGAAACAACAGAAACAACATCAGAAGGAAAAAAACGCAACAAAGCTAATCCTTACGCCAACGGAAGAGGTGCCTCGGCGTAGTAGCCCACAAAGCGCCGGAACAGACTCCACCCGTGACTCTCCTCGGTCACGCCAGCTAGCTCCGACGGGGAAGTCATGGACCATTCCCCGACGCCGGCGAGGAGCCAAGCCTGGGAAGTACTCGTAGAACCATAACTGCAACAAAAATAACATTCAGCACACGAATCGAACAAGCTGAAATGAAACAAGAAGGGAAAAGATCATCACCTCTACGACTCTCCACAGGCCGTAAACGGTGATAGGGGACTCGTCATTCAGCTGACGGCAGCCATGACGTAGAGATATAAGAAGATCCGCGTACCCAAGACTGGCCCAGCTGTAGGATCATATCTCGGGAATCCTGGCCAAAGAGGGGACCACCTCGAGACACCGGTCGGGTCCTAATGTGCTGAACGACCGGACCCAACAAATCAGCTACCTCAGCTGATGTCCAAGATAGATCAGACATCTGGCCTACTGCCCGGTCAGTAAAGCGCAGCCCGCTGATCATGCTGAAGTCCAGGGGGGTCACCGTCATCTCCCCCCAAGCAAAGTGAAACGTGTTGGTAGTATCCCAGAAATACTCCGACAATGCGCGAACGACCGTCGCGCCGCAACCCCGGGGGCTGCGAAACCCTACAACCGCCGTGTAGAAATTGACCAAGCCAGACAACTCCCATAGGGCGCTCGTAGCAGGATCCCCCGTAATGACCTGGTAAAGCCGAGGGATCAAATCACCGGCCCCGGAACCATGCTGGCGAAGTGTGCCATCGACTATGCCGGAGAGTGCGCGGTGAGAGACGTGGTTTTCACGGCAGAAAACCAACTGGTCTGGGGTCCCACGGAGGTGGAACCCACCTACCCTTACTCGTAGAAGTCCGAGGCTCGGACTCCAAGACGTCGTCGTCCACGCCCTCAGGGACAGTGGGAATGTCCTCCCGAAAAGCCCGACGCCGGTCGCGGGTAGAAAGGTCGCAATCTCGTCGTCTAGGCATGCTATTGTAAAAATCTAAATGTTTAGCATCATTTCCTAAACATTTTTTTAGGTGCATATTTATAATAAAAAAAATAAATATCTAAATACTTAGCATAATTTCCTAAGCTATTTAGTTGTTTATTGAATTATATGCTAAATTTTATTTAAATGTTTAGCATCATTTCCTAAACATTTAATTCAAGTCGCATATTTACAATAACAATCTGAATACTTAGCATCATTTCCTAAGCTATTTAGTTATTTATTGAATTATATGCTAAATTTTAACCTCAAGGCTAAAAATTGGCAAAATTATGGTGTTTAGTTTCTCCATGACAAACTAATACTACAGTTCTCCTAGCCGCATGATACTATGTTCTCCATGACAATATAGTACATATGCAAAATATGAATCAACACATCATTTCACAAGATTCACCACCATTTTTTCACCATTTCAAAGCATGAACATTATTTCACAAAGTAGCACCCAAAAATGGTGATTTGCTCAATTCTCCATCAAATCATGCAATTTTTGTCTCAAATTTCTCACAAACACACATGTACACATATACAAGTAAAATCATGGCAAGAATTTCAACATAAAGCTTAAAAATAAAAAACCCTCAAATTGATTTTTTAGGGTTTGTCATGAAATTGTTAATGTGAAGCAAATTCAAAGCAAAAATCAAAGGGAGCTTACATGAATGTTTGTAAAGGGTCGAAAATGAGGGGAAGATCGAGAAATTACAACAAAATTGGTGAAATTCGAACTCCAATACTCGAAAACGTGTTCCGGCCACCAGCGCAGCTGCCGCGACACGGGCAAGACTAACCGTGTCACGGTCAAGACTAACCGTGTCACGGCGACCTTCAAGCCTGACGGAGCTCCGACAAATCTGGGCGGCAACTCCGGGACAGAAGCAGAAGCAGCAACGGAAGACAGCAGCAGCGCAGAACAGTAGCAAGAAAACCGCAACAAAACAGAAAAAAAAAGAGAAAAGATTTGCGGACTAACCGTGTCACGGTCGCCGTTACCGTGTCACGACGACTTTCGAACGGCCGACGGTTAACCTCAGGCGTGGCGCGGTAGTTTTTGGTAAGAAAGGAGCAAAAATGGTGAAGTGTGAAAGCAAGTATGAAGAAGAAATGTGAAACGTGAAATGGTGAAAGCAAGCATGCGGATTTAAAGACAGAAAAGGACAAAAAAAGAGAAAAAGTGACCGTTGTTGACTGATTCAAAGAGCGAAAAGAAAAAAAAAAAGAAAAAGGAAAAAAAATAGGGGTCCCGTGACACGGGATCCTTGTCCCGTCTGACGGGAAGCCTTGACCGTGTCACGGGAACCTGCTGACGTGGCACGGCAAAACTACATTTGGTCAGAGAATATTCTTGGTTTTTTGACCAGTTTGACTGATTTTCCGAGCTTATTGGGCGATTATTTTCGCTATAGTTACGCGGAAAATTCCAACTGATGTTTAAGGGGGACTAAAATTACCATTTTACCCTTGGCAAGCGTCAAAGCCTATTTTTCGGCATTTTAACAATTTAATATGGTCGGACAATCAGCTTAAGAATTGTGAATCATCTGCGGCCCACGTTCGGGGATAATCGAACCACCATACACTTATCAATTTTCAGCAATCGTCGGCTTTCCTCAGGTTTGGAAAGCGTTATCGGTGGATTTTTCTTCAAGTATAGAAAACCGCCAAGTCGGCTTTCCTCAGGTTTGGAAAGCGTTATCGGAGGATTTTTCTTCAAGTATAGAAAACCGCCAAGTCGGCTTTCCTCAGGCATGGAAAGCATCATCAGTGGATTTTTCTTCAAGTATAGAAAACCACAAAATTCCTTTGTCGGCTTTCCTCAAGTATGGAAGGCATTAGCGGTGGATTTCTTCAAGCATAAAATGACACCAAATTCGTTCGTCGACTTTCCTCAGGCATGGAAAGTATTATCCGGTAACTTTCTTCAGGTTTAGAAAGGTACCAAAACTTCAATCGACTTTCCTCAAGCATGGGAAGCATTTCAACAAATGACACTCGGTGGATTCCTTCAAGCTTAGGAAGCTGCCAAATTCGTTTTTCACCGACACACTGGTGCCAGATACGTATTCTATCCCTTTTTTCTGCGGAATTAACATTTTTCTGCAGGTATCGGCGTATAAAGAATGATTTAGGATCGCAGAACGTCTTAAATCATTCTCCGTCCCTATCGACTACTTTGACTATCGTTTTCAAAACTAACGTTTCTACAAACTCAGTCAAAGTGGGGGCTTCTGTAGACACCTAAAAATGTCTCCCCAAAACCAAACCCGATGATAAATAACCTTTCACCGCCACTATTGGTCGGGTTTAGTATTTAATCCCGAGAGTGCTTAAAAAATCGTATTCATACTTTTGAAAGGTCCATGGATTAGTCTTGATGTTTGGTAAAATCATAGTTTTAATTTTAGTCCAAGCTTATTAATTAATTTTAAGCCCAAACCTTTTTTTTTATTTTATTAATTTATTATTTATTTTTGGCCCAAACATTTTATTTATTTTTATTTTATTATTTTCTTATTTTAGCCCGAATAGTAAAAGTCATAAAAAAGCCCGAAATTATCAATCGGCACTTAAAAAGCCGAAAGAAATTAGGGTTAAAAAAATAAATTTAGACGGAAAAATGGACTGGAACTGACCGTGTCACGGTACAACCTGACCGTGTCACGGTACAGCCTGACCGTGTCACGGGAACCCTATCCGTCTGACGGTGGGACTTCCCGTGACACGGGAGATCTGTCGTGACACGGGATGTTCCGTGTCCTTTCGTGTAAACCCTTAACGCGTTTTTCATTCCGTTTTCAGAAAATTTCCCGCGTCACTCTAAAACTGACCGTGTCACGGGAAAGTGCACCGTCTGACGGTACTGTCTAACCGTTTCACGGTACAGTCTGACCGTGTCACGGGATACTTTTATAGGGTTTTTATCATTTTAGGGTTCCGTGTGCTCCCTCAGCACATTTTCCCTATAAATACCCCCTCATTTCTGATGTACGGGGCAATCAGAATTTTATGATTCTTATTTTCTCTCTTCTATGCTCTCAACCTAAACACTAGCCTACCCTTTTCGCTTCAAAATTCCTTCTTCAAGCACTCAAAGGAGTCCATATTTTACTCGAGGTTCTGTCCTTAAGCCAAGGCGTGAAAGGTAGAATCGTTTGAGGGTTTGGCCCCAAAATCAACTTTAGTTTTATTTAATTTAATTTAATTATTGTTTTATTATTTCCTTGAAGTTACTAACTCGTTTATTATTTTGTAGTTGCAAGCAAACAGATTCAAAGTAAGGATCATGCTCTTTTTATTATTTTACTAACGATTCTTATGTTGTTGAAATTATGATTAAATTGGTTTTTATATTAATGTTGATTCTATTATTGTTATTATTGATCACAATATTGCATGTTTAAAGGGAATATGTAATTGAAAATCACGACTAATAAGATAATTTTGACAACCGGTTTAGGTTCCCTTTTAATCTTATTGTTAATTCAAGTGATCACCATATTTTAGAATTATGTGTGCATTAATCTTAAACCAATTTAGTTAAATAATAGTTTGGAGCGAATTGAATTATTGTTTGTATGCCTTTGATATCACAGGAATGCTTTTCACTATAAGAATCGAGTAGAGGCCAATACGGGTGAATGTGACTCCATGACTCACTTCGTACCATCATCCCCGATCCTCCTTTCGTGGTTCCGAACCATATGGAGTTAGTAATCTCATGGATTATGAATGGGGTGTAACCTTCACGGGTCAATCGTTGTTGCCTATCGTTGTCCCTTATCGTGGTTGCCTTTTTATGATCCGTGAACGGTTTACAAGTTCCTAAAAAACTTGTTGGCGGCTCCCTACTTTACTTGTCCCTAATTGTAATGTCAATTCCCACTTCCTATGAGTGCCAAGCATATTCACCACATGCTTTTTACGTAGGCGCACTTCGAGCGACGGCTACACTTGCCTTCCTGTTTGCCTCCAAATTCTCGATGAACATCCCTGTCAAAAAAGACAAGTCTCAACTTGAGCACCATCCGGCAGGGAGATAGAGAAGGGCTTCGCTCCTATGTCAGGCGGTTCAACTTGGTAAGAATTCAAATCCAGGGGATGTCTGACGAGGTAGCTTATATAGATTTCTTTAAGGGTATGAAGGACGGGTCGAATTTTAAGTTTGACCTTATCCGAAAGAGGATCTTCACCCTTCAAGAGGCGCTAATAGAGGCGGAGAACTTTATTCAGGCTACCCACCTCTGCTCGTCTAGCCATGAGTCGGACTCTAAGAAGTCCGACAAGCTAAAAGAGAGTCGGTCTGCTCAGCTGGCTCAGAAAGCTGAAGAGATCAAAAAGAGAAAAGAAGTTTGGGCGGTTGAGTAACCTGATCAGCCGTCCAAGAAGAAGAAAGAATTCAAACCGTATATATCACTATATGAATTCAATAAATACTGTTACACCATCTTTACAGAGGTGAAGGATCAGCTGACCATTGAGAAGCCGAACCCTATGAAGAGTTCCGTTTAGTCGCGGAACAAGAATAAATTTTTCCACTTCCATTATGAGGTGGGTTATGACACCAACGACTCCTATAGTCTCAAGAGGATGTTGGACCGTCTGACTGACAAGGGCTTGCCGAACTCCTATGTCTTGAAGCGACTTCTAAGACGAATCTAGGGGAGTTGTCAAAAACTGTCCATCCTAATAGTAGTTTGGATACCAACAAGGATCCAATCTACACTATAGCAGGAAGATTTGCAAGCGGTGGCCCGACCATTTGGGGCACCAAGGATCATCTGAAGAGGATGGTCCACTCGGTTAATTATGGACAGGCGTCCTCAAGCGGAACTTTCCCAGACGTCCTCATCACTGAGAAGGATCGAGGCAAGGTTTTCCAACCGCATGATGACCCAGTCGTCATTGAATGCAAGGTTGCCAACCAGCTGGTTGGCCGGATCCTCATAGACACGGGTAGCTCCTCTGATTTTATCAGCTACAAGTGTCTGTCCCAGATTAATTACCAGCGGGACGGCCTGCCGACGTCTCCCACCCATTAGTTGGCTTTGGGGGAGGAGTCGTGCACCAATCGGACAAATTGACATACCCATCCGGTTGGGGGAGAAGGGACAATGGCGACACATGGTTGTCCGGATCCTGGTGGTTACAGAACTTACCGCCTACAACATCATTCTTGTCCGACCTACTCTGAACGAGTGCAAGGTCGTCATCATCCCAGCTCTCATGCTTCTCAAGTATGAAAGGGATGATGGCACTGTTGGCTCCCTCAACGGGGATCAGAAGACGACAAGGGAGTGCTATCTCTTAGACGTCAAGCCGACTGCTGCAGCAGCCGGTCTGCTGAAGGAGCCAATAGACCTTGATGATGTCAAGGACCCTGATTCACCCCCTCCAACAGACGCAAAGAAGAGAAAAACCAAAAAGCTGGTGGAGGTGAAGAAGGAAAAGATATAGCAATCACTGACTGGGGAGCGGTCAGATGATCTCTGTCCCCAGTCGGCTGGTGAGCACATTAATATCCCTCTGGACGACAGCCGTCCAGAGCGGACGGTTAAGGTGGGGACGGTTTCCTTTGAAAGGCTTGGTGCTGACTTGCACCTTCTGCTGAAGGAATTCAAAGACATTTTTGCCTTTGAAGTGGAGGAGATGTTAGGCTAATAGGTTGTCGTACATCTGTCAAAAATAAATTCCTAACAAAACCAACTAACAATGTAGTAGGGTAAGTAGGGTCGAATCCACAAAGAGATGGTTATTCAATCTAACTTCTAAGGTATGGAGAAAATAAACTATGTCATGAAATTGGGATAGAAAAATAGTCTAAATTAAAAGAGGGAAAAAATAATAAATAAAAATACCTAGTGTTATGGTTCACCATGTTTATACTTCTAAATCTACCAAAATACCAATAACAATTAAATCAATTAATTATCTAGAGCAATTGCTAAGCCTAATGTCGGGTCTTAACGCTCTCAATTCAACATATGTAGTTCGGTCGCTAACATAATCAGAATTGCTAATTGTAGGTAAGCCTCTAAAAGTAAGATCTTTCGATTCAAACTCTTATTAACAATAATTAATCAAACAATTGCTCATGTTGCAAGATTAACAACAAAACACTATCAATTAGAGATATCAATAATCAAATCATAAATAATATCAATCAAGAATTAATGTATAAACATGGATTCCCAAACCTTAGAAATTTAACTACTCAAACATGAAATAAATAATTAAAGCTAAATCTAAAAAAGAAAGCATAATTAAAATAAAGAAATAAAATTACCTCAATGAATAAAATTAATAAACTCAAGAACAATACATGGAGAATCCATGGAGTTGCCCATGAGAAAACTAGGGCTAGAGAGAAAACTACAACGAACGTAAAATAAAAAGTATAAAAAGGCATAAGGGAAAAATAAAATCTCTTGGAATATTTATAATATCCTAAAACTAATCTAAAAATAATTAAAGAAAATAATAAATACATAAGTTGAATTATTATTGGATGATAGAAGATGACGTGGCATAAAACCGCAAGAGAAGTCGAGAACACGAGCTACACGTGGCTGCTTTGGCTGCTCGTCAGAACCCGCGGCCGCAGGGTGGTTCCCGCGCCCTGGCAGTGGCGGCAGCAGCCTTCGAGTGGGCGCGGGACAGACCCGTAGCAAGATCCCGCGGGTGGCTGACTGTAACGCCTGGATTCAAATGCTCATAATTTCTGTTATAGGAAGATTTTCGGGGCCTATCATTGGAAAGCTCTTCAAGTCTAGTTTCCAATGCAACTTGAATCACTTCAATCCGATCTGTAGAACTCGAGTCATGATCAAAAGAGTGGACAAAGGTCATTTTTTTATACTTTGCAAACCTTCGTTTCTCTTTGTTCCTAACTCAAATTCATTTCCGTAAAGTGCATAACGACCCTTGTGGATGATATATTCATTCCTCATACATATTAATCTCATACTAAGCTTCCACAAACGCATATCCTTCATTGAGCGACCTCGGTTCATCAACTTTTCATCCTTTCATTGTCCAATTCTTCCAAAACCACTTCGAAAGCGTCTAAATAGTTATGGAAACTACCTGAAACATTAAAAAAAACACAAAAAAAAAGCGTAATAGAGCATAAAATGGACAACTTATGCAAATGCGACCTAAAAAGCAACAAAAGACTCAAAAAGCAATTATAAAACTAGCATAAACGTGCCTATAAACTCTATATAAATATGACTCATCACAGGCATCAACCTGGATCTCGCAGCCCACAAACTCGCTGTGGATCCAAAAAAGAAGCCCATCATGTAAAAGAAAAGAAACCACGACGAGGAGATAAGTTAGGCGGCAATTGCCGAGGTCTAAAAGCTGTTAGACGTCAGGTTCATTCGGCCATGTAACTTCCCTGATTGGGTTGCGAATGTGGTGCTTGTAAAGAAGCCGAATGGTACTTGGCACATGTGTGTAGACTACACTGACTTGAACAAGGCATGTCCAACGGAAAGTTACCCGCTTCCAAAGATCGACAGCCTTGTCATCTCCACAAACGGGCATGCCTTGATGAGCTTTATGGATGCCTATTCCGGCTTCCATCAGATACCCCTGTGGAAAAAAGATCAAGAGAAGACGACCTTCGTCACTGATCAGGGGCTATTTTGTTATACGGTGATGTCGTTTGGCTTGAAGAATGCGCCGGCTACTTTCCAACGAATGATTAATACAATTTTCATTAATTAGATTGGGAGAAATGTAGAGGCGTACATTGATGACATGATAGTCAAATCCAAGCTACAGACGGATCATCTTGTTGATCTCAGAGAAACCTTCACCACACTCAGGCAGCATAAGGCCATGTTAACTCCCAAAAAGTGTGTTTTTGGCGTTGAGTCTGGGAATTTCCTCGGATTTCTGATTATTCAAAGGGGGATAGAGGGATAACCCCGAGAAGATACAGGCGGTAATTGACATGAAGTCACCTCGTACTGTCAAGAAAGCTTAGAGGCTTACTGGTTGCCTGGCCGCGCTTGGGAGATTCCTCAGCCGGTCAGGTGACAAATGCCTTTACTTCTTCTAGGCAATCAAGAAGAAGACTAGATTTGAATGGGGTGATGATGCTGAAGCGGTCTTTCAGAAATTAAAAGAACATTTACACTCATTGCCAAGGCTTGTTAGCCTTATGCCAAAGTAGACGCTCTACATGTACCTAGCCGTCTTAGATCATGCCCTCAGTGTTGTTCTCCTTGCTAAGAGAGATGACAATCAGCTCCCGGACTATTTCATTAGCCATGTGCTCCGGAATGCTGAACTTCGGTTCCCCATGGTTGAAAATTTTGGCCTTTCCCTTTACAAGGCCGTTAAGAAGCTGAAACCATACTTCTTGGAGTATCCGGTGGTGATCTACACAGATCAGCCCCTCAAGCGGCCAATGATAACCCTGGACTCATCCGGCAGAATGCTCAAATAGGCTATTGAAATGCAAAGTCTTGAAATCACCTACTAACCAAGAAAGGTAGTGAAGGGTCAGGCGTTTGCCGACTTCATTGTCGAAATGACAAGGCCGGTTGCTCCGGATAACCTTGATCAGGTTTGGAAGGTGCATGTAGACGGGAGCTCTACTGTGACGGCTGTGGTGCAGACATAATATGTGAATCCCCGGAAGAGGACAAATATGAGTATGCACTACGGTTCAAGTTCCAGTCCTCGAACAACGAGGCAGAATATGAAGCCCTGCTAGCCGGTATCCACATGTGCAAGGCGGCAAGGGCAACAAAAATTGACGCCTGCTCAGACTCTCAGTTGGTCGTTAGCTAATACCATGGTGAGTTTGAAGCCACCCATCCGGTTATGATCAAGTATCTGCAGGCAGTCAAAACTGAAGCGGGGACACTTGAAAAATTTCATCTGACATTGTAGGGAATAAATTTCAAGCATTAAACCCCTAGCTTGAACCCCACTGTGATCATACACTAAAGTACGGTAGCGTCCAAAAGGGAAGAAGATAGAGCAAAACAGTCGCCAACAAGTTTTAGGAACTTGTAAACTGTTCATAGGATGAAGGTTACACCCCTTAACGATCCAAGAGATCGTCAACTCCATAAGGTCTAGAACCAAATAAGGGTTCGGGGATGAAGGTACAAATCCAACCTAAAAGAGATTGAACCTGCCCTAATAATAGGCCTCTACTTCATTCATATCGTATTCATGTGCGCTTCTTAATTAACAAACAATCAATAGGTTATCCCTAAACCTATTTAATCTATGTTGGTTGAATTTTAATGCACAAATAAATCTATTATTGGCGATCACTTGAATTATAATCACAATTAACCCTAAACAAGATTATTAATTATCTTATTAAGCGTGATTACAAGTACCGATTCCCTTTAAACATGCATAAAAGGTGTGATCAAGCAATAAATAAATAATATATCAAGCAACAATAATAATAATCAATATCATGACAATAAAATTATAATCATAATAATAATCATCATAAATAAAATAATCATCATCAAAATAATAATAATATTCATAATCATCATAAATTATAATAATTATAATCATAATCATGTTCATGTTAATATTAAAGCATAATAATAGCAAGATCCTAGGCATGATACTAACAAGATTAATAACAAACTCTAGCATGTCACTAAGTAATAAAAATCAAATCTTTAGCCCTAACATGATAATAACATGAATAAATATTAGGAAGAACATAGGAAGCATCGTAACAATCATACTTAATATTAAAATTACCCTAGACATGATACTAGGAATATCATAATAACAATATAAACATGATCATAATATCAATTAAAACCATTAAAGTACTTACTTTGATGCCTCGTACCTCTTTCTAATAACAAAACACAAGCGTTAGTAACTTCAAGGAAAATAATAAAACAAAACAATTAAATTAAATAATTGAAATAGAGATTTGGGACCAAACCCTCAGAAATTAAAACCTTTCATGTCTAGGGCGAAGGCAACTTCGAATATGGCTAGGTGTTTCTAGATCTTGTGAATGCGGAATTTTGTATGTGAAAAGCAAGTTTAGAAGAGAAAGATGAAGAGATGAATGAATTAGAAAATTAATTATTGCGAATGTAAACTGATTGTAGGTGAATATTCGTGAGAATTGGTGAATGAAAACTGAGTTTTTAATAAAAAGATAAAATATCAAAACAGAGCACTTGGCGCACGCAAAACGAGATTGGCGCACGCAAAACAGAGCTGGCGCCAACACCAGCTAATTGGCGCCAGGCGCCAATGCCTGGAGTCAGGCGCCAAGCCTGTTTTTGACGCGTTTTCAAAAATCAGATAAGTTTGCCGTACTGGGGGCTAAAATCGTATCTTTTCCTCGAAAATGCTTTTTGATTTTAATTAAAACTCTGAAAAGTCAACAAAAAGTCAATTTATCAATGCTAATTGAATTAGGAATGAAAAGAACCTTCTAAAAGAATCTAGAAGACTAAAACCATTCCTAATTGCATTAGGAATGATAAATCATATTTGGCCCTCCCCAAGATCATTGGGTCGTATATAAGGTTCGAAACGGGCCCAGTTTAGTAAATTGGCCATAACTTCCTCAATATTCATCGGAAATGGGCTTATAATATATCGTTGGAAAGGTCTTGTCAAGCGCCATCCAACTACACTACTATTGGACCCATATCATGGACCAACCAAACTGGATTGGCTGTTTTCTGAAAATAAGTTTTCAAAAACAAAGAGAAGAGAAAATAAATTAAAACTATCCGCAACACTAGACTTTCCACACTTTCGCTTCATTCGATTATGATTCGACGTGAAAGACACTCATCACCGGGTTTGGTTTTCGGGAGACACAAATGGGTGTCTACAGAAGCCCCCACTTTGACTGAGTTAGGAGAAACGCAAGTTTCGAAAACAAAAGTCAAAGTATCGATAGGGACGGAGAATGATTCAAAACGTTCTGCGATCCTAAATCACTCTTGTAACGCCGATACCTGCAAACTAGCGTTAGTTAAACAGATAAGAGAGTTAAGAAACGCGTATCTTGCGCCGTCGAGCACACGTCTCTGAAAGTAACCGATTGTTTTGATGACCTCCTGCAAGCGAACTAGGGAACGCCTGTAACTGCTTCCAATATAGAAGATTGCTTCGCCTGAAACGATCCTCCTCCGTTATGAAAATATTCCACATCCAAGGCAATACTATCAAAGATTGCTTCTCTTGAAACAATCCTCAGTTGTTTGTGACAACTCTCCACAATCTAGGGAACGCAAACTTGTTGTTTTGATGTTCACTCGTCTCTAAACAAAGAGTTTATTTTGATATGTTCACGCGCCTCTGAACAAAGAGCTTCTTTTCTTTTTTTTGATATGTCCACGCGTCACTGAACAATAGAGCTTCTTTTTTATATGATCTTCTGAATGATGTGTCTGATGTGTCTATTTTATATAGTATTTTACCCCCCTTCCCTTGGTCATAATTAGTAGTGTTTTTGGCTCTTTAGAGCCACTTTTATTACTAATTGGTGCTTCCTAGCGTTTTCGTAGATTTGGTTGACTTTTGCAGGGATTTACACTTTTGAAGTATTTTCCCGAGATATTTTGGAGCAATCACGAACATTGGAGAAGCACGGCCAGATTTTATAGCCCAGGGCTGGTTAAAGCCATCGAACCAGTAATTAAGGGCTTGGTATGTGTGATATCGGGACATTTGGACCGAGTATTCAAGACCCGAAGAGGAAACCCAGATTGGCCCGAAGAATTGGAGCCCAATCGTAGTCCAAATAGTGGCCCAAGAGAGCCACCCGGCCAAAAAGGCTGGCGCCCGGCCAGGCGGGAGAAGCTATGGTTGGCGCCCGGTGACGCGCCCGGCCGGGGGCGAGATTAGTATTATGAGCAAAAAGGCGCGCCCGATCGGGCGGTGCCGCGCCCGATCGGGCGCGTGTATTTATTAGTTGACGATTAGCGTCGTTTTAGTTTGTTTTAGTTTAGGATTTGTACGGAGTATAAATACTCCTCCGTAATACGATTTTAGGATCTCTCTCTTTTTACTCTTTCTTTACTCTCTTAATTATTCTCTTAGATTTCTTTCTCCTAAATCTTTGTTCTTAATCTACTCTTAATTCCAGATTTATTTTGGTAACGATTTCTCTTCTCTTAATCTTAGTTGTTTATTTTATTCCTTTCATCATGACTTATTTTATTGCTTTGATTAGTCTAGTTTTTACCATGTGTGAGTAATTTTCTTTCTAGGGTTTATGGGGATCCATAAATAATATGAAGGGGTAATTTATTGTTGTTAATTATCAATGTTAGATTAATCTCCTATTGATTGATTTAATGCTCTGTGACTAGATTAGGCCTGATCTTTTATGCATGAGTGTGACAACATTGATTCGAGATTCGACAGATGAGAGTTGATGTTTAGGTCTAGTTTCAATAGGCAGGTTAATTTATAAATGGTTAAGTCGAGATTCGAGAGATGAGATTTAATACCGGTAAATTAATTGTGTGATTGTAATACGTAGCGAAAGCCCTTTACAATCTGATTATTTGATGCATTGATGATTGACTATTATTGATTATTGGTATTGCATGATAATTTCTTATTGAATTGTTTTAACGCTTTACAATTACGGCTTGTAAAAGTATAGCAATATTGAATTGATGAATCGAGCAGATGTTAATTTGATATTAAAGGCTATTTTCAATAAGAATTTAGATCTAGTAAATTGCGAGAGCCTGTCAGATCTATGTTGATTAATAAATTGCGAGAGCCTGTTAATCATGTTATTTATGCAATGTCAATGATTGATTATTATGTTTTACCCTGGAGTATTATTTATTAATGAACCTATGCCCTAGATCCTTTTATATATTGTTTTCTCCCTATTCTCATTCTTTGTAGTTTAGTTTCATACTCAAATATAAATATTGGTTACTTCATAATCTAGATTATTTTAGTTAATTAGGAATAGAAAGACTTGTTTCCCTGTGGAGATCGACCCTACTTCCCTATCTACATTAGTTAGAGCATTTAGGTATTACTTTTGATTAGGGGATACGTTTTTACCCTTTCAAAATTTGGCGTCGTTGCCGGGGAAACGGTTTTATTTTTATTTCTAATTATTATTAGAGTCTAGATTTTTTAGTTTTATTTTTTTATTTTATTTTATTTATTTATTTAATTTTTTTTTATGAGTTGAAAATATCCATGCTTATGTCACTACAAGAATTATATAATTTTTATGCAGAACCTAACTACTGTAGTTGTCAACGTCTTTGTCATGAAAATCCTGAATGCCTTTATAGTGAGTTTTTTGTGCGTGCTCCGGATGATTTTAGAGTCTTTCCATATACATATGATCATATTCGGAAACGATTAGTTGCTAATGAAAGTTATTGGAAGGCTCTTGATGAAAAAGTTTACGGACACTATAATAATATGAATTTTATTGAGGATGAAGAACCCGTTATAGAATTTGTGGTTGAAAAATCATTGGTTGATGATTCGGTGATTGAAAAATCATTAGTTGTAGAAACGGTGGTTGAAAATTCCTTTGTTGATAATGAGGTTATTCGTAAGGGTGGAATTTTCAAGTCATTATTGGATGATAAAGACAATGACTACCTCCATATTCGTTCTATTAATTCTAAAATTTTAGCGGAGGAAGTAGAAGGTTGTGGTGTATTTTCATCTCCCTCTTTTGGTTTTTCTTTCTACCTTGAGTTCTCTTTATGTGCTCCTAACTTTTTCTTTGTAGGGATAAATGTGCTTGCTATTAAGCCCTATATAGTGCTTAATGAAATGTTTGCAGGAGCGTTTGATAAGTTACTCAAGGCATTGAATTCTTCCGATTGAGAGAAGGAGTATGGTCGAGCGGGACCTTGATAAACTAGCGCTTTGCGGGAGGCAACCCGTATTTTGTTGCTTTTTATTTAGTTTTTTTTTTTAATTTGTTTGTGTGTTTTCTTTTTGTTTTGTTTAGAGAGGTAGAGGAGAGTATATCTTATATTTGTGGGAGTGTGATTTTGTGCAGAGATAATAAAAAAGTCGAGAAAATATCGAAGGGCTAAAGGAATCCCGGGGCAATTAGCATCAGCAAGCTGCCCCGTCAAATCAGTAGCACGGGACCGATCGGGCAGAGCTCGCCCGATCGGGCGTGCGTACGCGTCAGCAAAATTTGTCAACTTCGACAGGCCATAACTTTTGCGTTTCTTATCTGATTTTTGCGTGTAACCTGTCGTTGGAAAGCTCTTCAAGTCTAGTTTCCAATACAATTAGAATCACTGTATTATCATTTATATATATAAAGTTATAATCAGAATAGTGCACCTGACTCAAATTTGAACTTTTTCCCACTAACACTTTGCTTCTTTCTTGCCCAATTTTGTTCCAAAGAGATGCATTGCAATCCTCGAGGCTTTGGTGACATTGATGTGGTGATGATGAAGAGTAGTCACCTTGACTACTAGCTTCCCTTTAAGACAATGAGGACATTGTCTAATTTAGCTTGGGGGGAGGTTCTCGTGTTCGTATGGTACATCTTTCACTCTCTCTCTTCTCTTTTCATTTTTATTTTTCTTAGTATAGATTTTATTACTTTCTTAGGTTAGTTTTGTTCCAATGAATTGTAAATTATGCTTCCCTGTGCCCCTTACTTGATAAAAATTGTTTTGATTCTTGGTATTTGATGATAGGCATTGTGGATTAGTTGATCATGATTTGATGTTTGGTTGCCTTGAAACCTTTACATGCGTCAATTTTGTCCAACTACTTGTGAATTTAGTGTTTGACTAGTTGATTTGGTAAGGAATGTGTGATAGTTCCATAATTCCTGGTATATCAATGAATTTGAGTATTGGTTTGCAACTATTAGTAATATTTATATGATTCATTATTATGCACATTGTGGAGGACGAAGACCTTTTTCTTTAAGGTAGCCTCCAGGTATTGTAGGTACATTTTTTCCCTTCTTGCTACCCATGTTGTTGCCTTGACTTTTTGTTGTTTTATTAGCCATATTACAAGCCTATTTATCCCCATTGGTTACTAGTCCCAAGCTTGGCTTGGGGGAGCTATTAGTGAGTGAGGTGAGGGAGTTTGTTGTGTGCTTATTATTTGCACAACTTGGGTGGGATTTTGAGAAGTTGTTTTGTTGTTATTCATGTTTATTTTTGATGAGTTTAAGAGTTATATTTTCTTGAAAAAAATAAAGCATGGAGTTATGAAAAAAAAGAGAAGTTCAAGAAAAAAAATGTAAAGAAATAAGTGAACTTCAAAAGAAAAGAAAAAAAATGTTCAAATGTTCTAGTTGGAGGTTGATCAAAAGGAAAAATAAGAGCTTCAATGGAAAATTCAAGTTTGGAAACAAAGTTTGTTTATTCACTCCACTTCTTCATTATTATATCTTATGAGTGAAATTGTAAGAGTTGGGTTTATTTATTATGATTGGAGTATATTTGGTTGATGGTAGAGTTGGTTATGTAGGAGATGTATGATCGCTATTTATTTTGATCATGGGTTTTATTAGGATATGACTCCTTTAAGCATAGCTTTTCTCTCACTTATTCCTAAATTTATCCTACCCTTTATCCTAGCCTTACATTACAAGCTTTAAAGACCTTCTGACCTTTGTGCATAGAATTGTATGAATGTGAAAGTGTTATTTATCAATGCAAGTTATGATTTGACATATTTCAAGTCTACTAGTAGGGTTGAGTGTTCATTGTTTTATACAAACGAGAGTGTGAGTTGGGAGGGCATTGTTCACATAGAAGGGGTTGGATGGAGAGCGATCGAGTACATCTTTTACTCGCCACAAAAATGAGAGTTAAGTGTGTAAGCACTAGTCTTGAATTCTATATGCTCTTGTGGTTTGCTTTATTTGACAATTGTTAGGGAAGAAAGGTAATTGGATGGATTTGATTGGTTGACTTTGAAGCATGTTTATTTGATCTACCCTGGATCGTTTGTGCTTGATTTTTACTTTTTGGGGTGAAGCATATTTATTGATTCATTAATGAGATCTTTGCTTAGGAACAAGCAAAGGTTTGGCTTGGGGGAGTTTGATGTGTCTATTTTATATAGTATTTTAGCCCCGTCCCTTGGTCATAATTAGTAATGTTTTTGGCTCTTTAGAGCCACTTTTATTACTAATTGGTGCTTTCTAGTGTTTTTGTAGATTTGGTTGACTTTTGTAGGGATTTACACTTTTAAAGTATTTTCCCGAGATATTTTGGAGCAATCACGAACATTGGAGAATTGGAGCCATCGAATCGGTGATTAAGGGCTTGGTATGTGTGATACCGGGGCATTTGGACCGAGTATTCAAGACCCGAAGAGGAAACCCAAATTGGCCCGAAGAATTGGAGCCTAATCGTAGTCCAAATAGTGGCCCAAGAGAGCCGCCCGGCCAAAAAGGCTGGCGCCCGGAGGTGCGCCCGGCCGGGCGGGAGAAGCTATGGTTGGCGCCCGGTGATGCGCCCGGCCGGGCGCGAGATTAGTATTTTGAGAAAAAAGGCGCGCCCGATCGGGCGCGTGTATTTATTAGTTGACGATTAGCGTCGTTTTAGTTTGTTTTAGTTTAGGATTTTTACGGAGTATAAATACTCCTCCATAATACGATTTTAGGATCTCTCTCTTTCCCCTCTCTCTCTTTTTACTCTTTCTTTACTCTCTTAATTGATAAAATATCAAAACAGAGCACTTGGCGCACGCAAAATGAGATTGGCGCACGCAAAACAGAGCTGGCGCCAGCACCAGCTAATTGGCGCCAGGCGCCAATGCCTGGAGTCAGGCGCCAGGCCTGTTTTTGACGCGTTTTCGAAAATCGGTTAAGTTTGCCGTACTGGGGGATAAAATTGTATCTTTTCCTCGAAAATGCTTTTTGATTTTAATTAAAACTCTGAAAAGTCAACAAAAAGTCAATTTATCAATGCTAATTGAATTAGGAATGAAAAGAACCTTCTAGAACAATCTAGAAGACTAAAACCATTCCTAATTGCATTAGGAATGATAAATCATATTTGGCTCTCCCCAAGATCATTGGGCCGTATATAAGGTTCAAAACGGGCCCAGTTTAGTAAATTGGCCATAACTTCCTCAATATTCATCAAAATTGGGCTTATAATATATCGCTGGAAAGGTCTTGTCAAGCCCCATCCAACTACACTACTATTGGACCCATATCATGGACCAACCAAACTATATTGGCTGTTTTCTTAAAATAAGTTTTCAAAAATAGAGAGAAGAGAAAATAAATTAAAACTATCCGCAACACTAGACTTTCCACACTTTCGCTTCATTCGATTATGATTCGACGTGAAAGGCACTCATCACCGGGTTTGGTTTTGGGGAGACACAAATGGATGTCTACAGACATCAAGTGCCCCGATCGAAGAATAACCAGGCGGATGCTCTGTCAAAATTGGCATCCTCCGCGTCCTGTGATACGCTTCGGTCAGTCTTTTGGGAAGTAATGGAAAAGCGAAGTATTTCTGATGACGAGCCAATTGAAATGCTGGACCAAATTTCTACTTGGATGGATGACATCCGGGCGTATTTAACAGACGGCACGCTCCCTGATTCACCCCAGGAGGCAGCCGTGTTGAAAAAGCGTGCAGCAAACTTTGATACAAGAGACGGAGAGCTCTTTAAGGCGGGTTTTCTGAAGCCCTTACTGAATTGTGTTACCCTGGAAAAGGGGAGAGAAGTTCTCAAAGAGTTGCATGCGGGATATTGCGCCTCTCATTCAGGCGGCAGATCCTTAGCCGTAAGAGCCAGGCGGCATTACTTCTGGCCCACTTTGGAGTCAGATGCCATGGAATATGTTAAAAGATGTGACAAGTGTCATAGATTTGGCAAGCTTATCCATCACCCGGCTACTGATCTGAAGGCAATCCACAGCCCAGTCCCGTTTTCTAAATAGGGCATAGACATTCTAGGTCCGTATACACCTGCTCTAGGCGGAATGCGTTATATTCTTGTGGCTGTGGACAATTTCACCAAGTGGGTGGAAGCAGAGGAGATCAAAGATATTAAGACAAAAGATGTCATTTCCTTCATCTGGAAAAACATTATAACCCGGTTCGAGGTACCTATGTCTATGGTATTTGATAATGGACCTTAATTTGAGACGCCTCAACTCAAAACTTGGTTGGGGGATCAAAGGATCTCACACTGTTTTGCATCAGTTGGTCGACCCCAAGCAAACGGCTAAGTGGAAGCCTTCAACAAACTCATCTCAGACGGTAGTAAGAAGAAAATTGAAAGAGCCTGTGGTTTATGGGCTGAAGAGCTAATTCATGTCCTATGGGCCATTCGGACAACTGAAAAAGGGGCAACCGGTGAAACCCCATTCCTCATGGTTTACGGTGCTGAAGTCGTCTTGCCCATAGAGCATTACGAGCCGACTCTACGAGTCATGCTATACGATGAAGAGGCAAACTGGAAGGCCATGCGGCTAGCATTGGACTCACTCCCAAAAGCAGGGGCAATGTTGCCTTGCATTATGAAATTTACCGTCTGAGGATGACTCGTACCTAAAACAAGAGAGTGCACAAACGACCCTTGAAAGTTGGGCACTTTGTGTTACAAAAAATGGAGGCAACCGGTAGGGAAAATGAGCATGGAAAGTTAACTCCTAATTGGGAAGGTCCTTACCGGATTTATGAAGAAGAGAGAAAAGGTACCTACCGGCTGGAAACCCAGACGGCAGGCGGCTGCCTAGAACTTGGAATATAGATAACTTGAAAAAGTACTACTTCTGAGACATGTAAATTTTTGTAAATAAAAATCCCATCAATGAAAAAGTTGCTTTTTATTTTCAATATTGATTTAATTGCTTTGTGTATATACATGCGCAACTAAAGTGATCGTCTGTTAAAAACACAGACAAAACGTAAAACGAATTAGCTAGGTTAAAAACTAGCGGCTAACCTGATATTTAAGTCGAACCTTCGTGGACATTAAAATAAGTAAAATAAAACTTAGTGGCTAAAATAAAAATTAAAATGAGGCCAATGGCCGGATGCAAGATTATTTTTATAAATTCGTCTTCTCCTATTTGAGTACGGCGTCCGGCGATGCCCCTCCGGGTGTTATCGTCGCAGAGGGCATTCTACTATTTGCTCTACCAGCATATGCAAACGACAAAGATTGAACGACCAAATTGGTCAACTCATAGTTGTCTGACAAAAGTAGTCTAAAAGAATGATTAAATTTAAAACCGGATGTCAAGTGACATCAACCGGTGAATTACCGAAGTTCTTTGTTATACTATTCAACGAATTTGTACCGGCTACCCCAATGGGCTAGGCGATTAAGGTGCAATGGATTGCAGGTATCCCAGACGGCCTTTAAGTTGTCTGGGATCCATTAAACAGGCGGATTATATGTCCCTTGTTTCATTGACTGCCGGGGGGCAATTACCCGCCTAACTCACAAAGAAATTATATGAGAATTCCCGGATTGGGTAAAAAGGCAGTTGTTGACGGGTGTGTACTTGGTTTGGGGCAATCACTAATGTGAATTATTGACTTAGAAGCATTCCATTCTCTCTAAAGTATCAAACATTCCAAAGTCAATCGATAATACAAGTACTGAAACTAATCACACAGCCACCAGGGCAAGAGTAGTCGGTATACTGTCTGAATTGCCGCATGCTTTAAAAAGTTAGGCAAAAATTTCAAAATAAAAATTGCAGAATTCACATGCAAAAAATTGAATCAAATTATATAACTTCATCAAGGCGACTTAGTCGGCATATTTCATTCAAAACCGGCTAAAATTCGGATAAATATTGTTAACCGGATCAACATCCGGGGGAAGAGAAGTTAAATTGTTACCCGACTCCATAATCGCTAAAGACAGAAATACTCGGCACGCAGGCCAGAAAGATCTAAAATTTGGCATACTGTCGCTGAAAAATCAAGGCTGAGGTTGGGCCGCCTGGTCCTCCTGATGTTGGACTCCTTAGTTCTGAGCCGCCTAACTCTCCTTGGGGATCTCCTCATCACATTGAAGCTCTATGGCTTCCCATTCTTCAGGGAGGTCCTTGGCAGGCTCCTCAAGCTCTTTGTTCGCCCAGGAGGCAAAGGACTCGGGCTCCAGCTCCCCTTTCTCTCTCAGATAAACTACTTTTTCAGCATATTTGAAAGCCAGAGCCCACATGTTGTAGTCTTTATTGGGGTGAAGAGCAGCCCAGGCGATCTTCATTCGGGTGTCGGAGTCTTCTTCATTCTCAGAAATTAGGCTCTTTTGCTCCGCCTCGGTTGTTTCCTTAAGATTCTTTTGGACTTGCCCCGCATCCCTTTTCAGCCTCTCGACCTCTGCCTTGAGATTAGTGTTCTCCTAGGAGACACCCTGCAAGGTCTTGAGGTCTTCCTCTGCCTTCTTGAGGTTGGATCAGTCGTGTTGGCCTTCTTCTTTGCCTCATCCAGGGCCTGTTTGAGACCCCTAATATCATCTGCCTGTTGCATCAAGACGACTTTAGTTTCAAGTTCATTAATTGTACACTCATATTCAGCAACATCTTGGGAATCCCTAGCTGATCTAATAATGGCTCTTTTTACATCCTCCCTCTTCCGGGCATATGGCCGCTTGAGTCCTTCAACCCTAAGCATAGTCTGTCAATCATGCGGGATATTTTATACTTAATTTCAGAAAGAAGAATTAGGTATACCTCATACAGGAGTGCAAGGATTCGTTCAACATTGAACGTCTCAATGTCGGGAATAGCATTCTTCTCCTTCTTGGTGCACAGCCGCCATCATGGCCCGAGCATGCACATGGACGTCCGGCCATCGGGGGGATTGATCTGCACCATATGTGAAAGGTGAGTGAGCTATATAGGAGGCACCCGTTTGATATCGGCTATCTGACGAAGAAGTTTGTTGAGAGTGAGATTTCACTCGCAACGGCCAACCTAGCTCAGGCGGGGATTCGAAGGGATTGTATTTACCTTCAGAAGCTTGTGGGATTACTCTACCCACAGGCAGAGAAAGGCTGGATGGGACCAAGTCAAAGCCCACTCCGAAGCCTCCCATGGTGGTGTTCTTCCCCCCGATGCGGAGGCGGTGCTTCCCAGAAGACCCCTCAGGGTTCGTCTTACTTGAAGTCGCTTTTGCAGACTTAGCAGGATTGATTGGAGTGGAGGCAGTCTCCTCTAGGCTCCGTTTGAAAAGGTTTTTGGTGAAGGACCTGGGAAGTTCTCCACCCCGCAACATAAAAAGTACTAGATGAGCAACCGGTTGAGCCTAATAAAAAGGTAGGCTAAAGAGAAAGTATTTACCTTCGCCCTCAACTTGGCAGCCCTAGTCTCCGCCAGGTCTCTCCTTATTTGCGTAGAGGACCGCTTGGGGGTATTTTCCTCAGCCACCATGTTTAAAGCATCTTCTGCAAAAATAACTAACACATTAAATACAAAATCATGATTGAATAGCAGAAGTACAGGCGGCATTAAACCGGATACAAGTCAGACGTACGTTTTGGAATCATGGTGCTAAGCGCGCAAGCGGACAAGAACGCCTCATCCTTGAACCATGTGCACATGGGAATCCAATTATTGGGGACCTTGATTATGTCCCCGATTGAGAGAGTCTCTGAATGGAGCTCAAAAAACTTGGTGTCCATGATGGCCTCATAGTCATCCCCCGGTATCTTGGGGAGGGCACATTTGCGACCTAGAAGGTCGGGTTTTTTATTATACCGGCGCAGCTCCCGGTTTTCTTGGTGGGTTGGGGCAGATAGCAAGTAAAAACGAGTCTTCCAACCGTCATATTTGGACACCTTGTCTAAAGTCATCTAATATTAAGGAAGGGTGGTTAGAGTGTACCACGCCCTCCAGCCGCCTGGGTTGCAACTTAAATAATGCATGTGAGTAAAAGCCTGCCAGCTTGGGTTCAAATTTTGTATCTCATAGGAGGAAACATACCCAAGAATGTTGGCCCATGAGTTTGGGAAGAGATTCCAGACTCCTAGGCCATAAGCCCTAAGTATAGCCCTCACCTCATAGTGAAGCGGGAAACGGAGGCATGTCAGGAATGCCGCCTCGTAGCATCCAAAATAAGCATCGGCGTTCTCCTGGTCATCCTTTTAGGAGATTGTGCCCAGCTCAGGAGGCACCCGGATGATATAACCCTTTCTCAAGGGTCGTTTCTTTACAAAGCCCTCAATACCGTTTAACATTATCCGCCTGTCTTTATCGGAGACGTGAATTTTAAAGGGATCATCTTTCTTTTCCCATTTCTTTCTATCCTCAACCTCACTATCCTCAAGCGAGGGGGAGGGGGGTGTCATTATCACCCTCAGAGCCAGAGCCTGAGGCAGAGTCCTCGTCGTCTCCCTCATCATCGGCTGACCCCGAGGTAGACTCTTCCCTGTCTCTATCTACAGGGTTAGCTTCATCAATTTCCATTTGGGAGACGGCCCCCTCGCTGTCTCTACCCGCATATAAGATTGTGTCGCTGGGGGTTTTAGGGATCCCAGACGAGGAATATTCCCCTGAGCCCTCATTGCCCTCAGAACCCTCAACCGGGGTTACCTCATTGGACGACACTTCCAAAGTACCGTTTCTCCTACGCCGTCTGGTGGCTGTCTATTTGGTTCTAGCCATTGTGTCTTGCACAGACACATAAATAGTTTGTTGAGGAGCACAAAATTGCTCCATGCACCCAAAGCCGGCACTCCTAGTCCTAGACTCAGTCGTCCCAGGTGACCGGCTGACTACTGACCTAGGTCGTGTCGTGTGTGTTGGTGACGAGTCCATTTATTGAATGAATTGAAACAAATGAAATGAGTTGAAAGGCGTAGAGGCAGTTCCTTACGTTTGTCTCTGAAAGGGGGGAAAACGGTGATGACCGACTGAGGTTTGCTGCTGAAGTTGACCTTGCTTGCTTGGGGTACAGACAGTTGGAAACCGGCTCATGTAGGCGGGAAAACGCAGAATTTGGGTTCACACTCACAGGCGGAAAGAAGACTTTCTCTCTCTTTCTAACTTTTGACTTTATCTCTCTAGAATGTGTTGGAAACTTCCAAAACTAGGGGGATAAAGTTAGTATTTATAGAGGGGTAAAATTGAGGGCAATTCCGTAATTTCCTGGAATGTGAAAAGTTAAATATTCACAGTAAAAAAGAATTAAAAAAAACTTTTATTTACCACCTATCGTTGAGTGACATGTGTCACAGATGCCACATTGCGCGCCACGTCTCATCTGTGAGGGGCAAATGTTTTGGGTAATTTTACCCATGCCACGTGGTCCAATCATACCTTGACATGTGTCAAGCCCTGGTTGGTCCGAATTGGACTAATTTCTATTAGACACGTGTCTTTCCTAAAATTTGGGATAAAACGACGGTCTTTAATGGCCCAAATCCCGAGAAAGCCGTAATTCGGCGCAACCTAGAATAATTAGGTCAGAATGACCTAATCAAGGGCACATTTACCAATGACCCTATAAATAGGGAGATATTTCCCCATTTTTGGGACATCTACAATTATTACAGCATACCCTACATTCTCTTACATCAGAGAATCACCTGATCTCGGAATTCGAGAAGATCTCATCTCTTTTTCTGCGCTTTCTCCCGTTTATATTCAAGTACTAACTTGATCTTCGGAGGCGGAGCTCCATCCACCCAGAGTCTCCGTTGTTTTGCAGGTACAAATCGCGTGCAACCAGTCTCTTAGCTGTAACTCTCCCGAGGGACAAAAACACCCAAAACAATAGTTAATAAATCAGTGACAGTACATACAAGCATAGAGAAAGAAGGTGGTCGGAAAACACATATAGATTTCACAACCCACAGGTGAAAATGCCTTGATTTTTATGGGTTTTGTAATTTTTAGGCGTTTGGTTGGAAAAGCCTACTAAGGGTCTGTTTTCATTTATTGACCTGAGCTTAATTGAATATTTTATGAGAGAAGAAAATAAGGAACTGAAGTGAACTGAAAATAAGCTGAAGAGAACAGGCCCTGATCTCGTCCAAAATCCTAAAAATTTCTAAACCCATAGGTGGGAACGAAAAATTAAGACGTTTCCACCTACGTGTAACGATATATATAGGCATTTCTTTCAATATTTTTAAAGCCACTAATGGTAGTACTGGACTTGGTCGCTGGTGGTGTTTGTGGCGGTGGTTGGTGAGGAGATGGTGCTGGGGATGGGGTTAGTGGTTGGTGGGGGAGACGGTGGTGCTTCAATGGTGGAGAAAGCATGGAAGATGCTTTATTCAAAGCTATAAGCCACGTTGTGTGGATGATTAAGAACAAGTGGTTCAATGGATTAGACAAAAATTAAAAGCAAGTGGTTCAATGGATTAGACATGAATTAAGAGCAGGGCATAATGGTCTGTTTAAGACAAAATATGGGCATTAGTATGTAAAATGAGGACGACCTTTATCTCTGCTCAATTTTTATGTATTTTTAAAAAGTAATTTCGAGTGGGTGTAAGCAGATAATAGACGAATATACATGAGTAATAGATGGGTAATAGATATCCACTTGAGTGGTGAAGTAGACATGGATTATAAGATAGTTATATTTAGCCTTATGGTAAAAAATAAACATTTAATATCTTGGTATATTTTAGAACATGACTAAATCACGTGTAAATCGATGTAATAAATGTAACCCCTAAAAGCTACGTATATTATTTTCCTTATATATAAACTCTTTAGAGCAACTTCAATGGCAAGCTAATTGTCAAATTAGCTTGTCATGCCACATAAGCTTTCAAGCTAATTATGTTTGTAGCTAGTTTGATCCCCCAATGGCTAGCTATTAGCTTACTACTTAAATTATTAATTTATTATTTTTATCTTAATTACTAATTGGCTTTTAATATTTTCTATTTGGCAAGTTTTTTTCAAGCAAATTAGCTTTAAACTAATTACATTTTTTTGCTCCAATGATCAAGCTAGTAGCTAGGGACTATTTAAAATTGCAAGCAAGTCCCTAGCTACAACCATTGGAGTTGCTCTTAGACGGCTATGGCTATGGATACATATCATAAATGTTATACAGATGTAACCCCTAAAAGCTAGGTATATCATTTTTCTTAAATATAAACCCACTTAGATTTTTTTTTTTTTTTTTTGGTTTAATGTGTTTAGAGAGTCACAAAGGGCGGGGGTGAAAATCGATCTCAGGATCTCCTAAAATCAAGAAGAAAGCTCTAACCACTTGAGCTATCCCTCTCGCTCATATAAACCCACTTGAGCTATCTCGATCTCAGGATCTCCTGGAATCATCCGGTCCGGTCCGGTCCCGGTCGGTTTTACGGTCCAGGTCCAATTATGCACACCCCTAGCTATGACTATGGATACATATCCAACATAGGTAGTGAATGTATAAATTTTATATGGATGCGGCCGTGTCGGTGTGGGTGTTGAAGAGGGGGGTATCTGCACCTGTTTGGCGTGAACAAGCTAGATGATATAGTCGTTTTTAAGTATCTATTAGTCATTTCGCATTTACCAAATTTATATGCTAAACTGATAGCCTGCTAAAGGGTTGATGTTTAGTTGCGGTACAACCTTGAGATCCACTAGACCAGGCCGCCAGGGGCCTATCACAATTTGTATAAAATTAATTTCAGCAAAACATTATGGCATTGCTTCAGTGGTTAAAGATGTAGTGTCGGGATTTCCAAAAAAAAAAAAAAGCAACGATGTGGTCTTAACTCTCGAGGTCAAGCATGAATGTGAAGGCCTCAAGAGGGGTCCAATGACAAATTCCAATTACAACCATTCATACTTTGCGTATGCCGTGTTTCTCATAGATTTTCAGATCCTTCATCGTATGCCGTGTTTCTCATAGATTTTCAGATCCTTCATCATCCCCATTTGTAATTTGTATTATCCTTGCATTTAGATACTTCGCAGTTGGATCTATTCCCTATATTACAAATAATTCAAAGACATATCTATTTTTTCCTTAGCCATTAAGATATAATTGTACTACCGGTTAAGTTTTATTGCAGCGAATAATTACGAAACAGTTGAAGCAAATAACTGAATGTGACAACAATGGACAGAAATCAAGGTGAAAGCTTCGAACAACCAACAAACTAAATGCTTTCATTATCGTTACCTAACACAATGTTGAGGTGGGATAATATCAAAACATTGAGGTCATGATGCCTCGTCAATAAAATCCAATAAATAAATAATAACACACTTGGATTGAGACCAATCTCATCGTTCAGTTCTAAGAAGTTACCATTCAATTCAGAAGTGCATATGTTTAGCAAAAACAAAGTATAATCTCCATACATATGAGTTATAAACAGTCTAAAAATCTAAATGTATTTTTTGTGTGTGTGTGTTTTTTTTTTTGGCGAAAAAGGAAGCTAACTCCCAACAGTCTAAAAACAACACTATGGTTAGATAGGAACTTTCCTCACAGTTATACAAGATAAGGAACTACGGAGTACTTATCATCAAACTATGGACTAGGGTCCCGAGTTCAAATCTTCCATAGTGTAATGGTAGAAATTATGTATCATTGACAAAAAATAAATAAAAGAATTAAAAAACATTATCACCACAAAAAAAAAAAAAAAAAAAAAAAAAAAAAAAAAAAAAATTACCAATTAGATAAATAAAAACTTGCAAAAAAAAAAAAAAAAATCCATATATGTCATAACTAGAAATTAATAGGCAACTTAATTTAATGTATTAGACATAAACATGTTCAACGAAGAACATCCAGATTTAAAAAGCAACTTGCTTTCTAACTCTAGCTCATCAAGCGACGGTTCCGTAAATTCTAATATCTCCCTAGAATCAAAGAATCTCCACCAACATCCGACATCTTTTGGATATTGTTCGAAAGCCCTTGACAAAAGATGAAGGTTGTTGTAACATTGATTAAATTCTTGGTCAAGAGTTGGATTTAATTTGTTCCTCCTGGGTGAAGAATAGAGGGGGTATGTACACCAATTTTGCTTACAAGAGGATGAAGTAGGCTGTCCAAGTTAGCCCACAACTGTTTGTTCCATACTGTACATCCTAGAATTGCAAGTTAATTACTCAAAAAGTCTACTCTTCACAATAAATAGAGCACATTTATTTATATTAAGAAAGAAAAACTTATCGCCAGACCTCGGAGGCTCACACCAACAGGACAGTACTCCAAATTGCAAGAAATCAGGATGTTTGTCCAGAAGAAGACAGTGTAGGCACCTGGATGAAATTGTTACACAATGAGTTAATTCTATATTGAAACTTAAACTATACTCACAAAGCCTATGATCAAAATTATAATTAGTATAAGGCAAGGACAACGCAATCTAGATAGATAAAAAAGATTAGGATTAAAAATAACTGATCCCATAAAACATATTATTATCAACATAATCCTATAAAATGCAACATGTGAATTATCCAAAGAAGCATATTAATCAAATACTAGTGTTAAGATAACAAACAAGTATGCTATGAAACTGTTATCAATCTTATCACGAAGTCATGATGGTAAAGCATGGGAGTTTCTTCTACAATCACAGACAGCTAACTCAAAAGCCACAAACAAAAGGAAAGGGAAAAAAAAAAAAAAACAAAACAAAACAAAAACAAAAACAAAACAAGAATCACAAACGTGAATTAGATGAAACATTCAGAGGCGGCTGCAATTTCTTCGAATTCAGTTGCGTCATCTAAACATGTCTGAATCAAATAAAATAAGGTTTACAGAGCAGTAGCTCTAACTTTGTGAGTCCTTGTTCCTGGTAAAACATGGATTTCAATACACATTTATTAGAGAGGAACTAAATGAAGCAATGCACTTAATTTTTTTTTGAAAATTTGTCAATTACTACCGCGTATTTATGACATTTTAAAAATTACTACCGCGAATTAAAAACTTTGTGAATTACTATCGCTAAAATTTTTTAAAATTTTATTTTACTACCAGACTACACTTTAGACCATTTATGATGTCATTTATTCCCTTAACCCATGTTTAACTCTTAATTAAGCATTTAAACAACCCTAAAAAAATAAAAATAAAAATCCCCCAACCCATGGCTACCCTAGCAAACTAATCTAACTAAAACCCCCCTCTTTCCTTTAATTTTTTTCTCTATCATTGATCTTCCTCCTTCACCATCGCTAAAGTCCCTTCAAGCTTCCTGCTCCAAAATTGACACTATTCTATCTATCCTCCAATTGCTCCACAAAAATGTGTAATTCGCCTCAAACAAATTCGTTTTCGAATTCTAGGGTTTTCAAATTTTAAGGTTTTTGCAATTCTAGGGTTTATGGATTATGATTTTTGTTGATTAACATAGGGCTTTTGTATTTTTCTTTGAATTAAGCTATCAATTAAGCATTATATACGATTTGACAAGTTCATTAGGATGGAATACAAGTGTGAAGATTTTATTTATGAAGTCTTGGACCAAAGAGAATTGAGGAAGAAGGTTAGAAGGGTCAAAGTGCATAGTGTTCTTTAATGGAGGTTGAATGTCAAAGGGTCAAAGTGAAGCTATGTGAGAGAGAAATGTAGGTTGGGTAAATTGGGTAACCTTAGGTTAGGAGGTAGTAATAGCAAATTTTTAAATTTTTTTGCAGTAGTAATTTGCAAGTTTTATAATTCGCGGTAATAATTACCAAAGAGGCATTAATACGCGGTAGTAATTGGCAAATTTTTCATTTTTTTTTATAATAAAATATTACATTGCATTTATTGCAAAAATCCATGTTCTGTTTCCTTTGAAAACTAGGAAACATATACCAGTATATAAACTGATATTACAGACAGTGAGACAGGCAGTGGATTTTGCCGAACCATTGTGCAGGGTCACTGGGTCAGGATATGATGGATCACCTCTCACTGGACGTGCCATGCTGGCTTGGCTAATCAAGCACATGACACACAACATGCCTAACAGGATGGACTCATAATAACAAGCCACCACATGCCTGCACTTTATATAAGTGGGCTTACGTAATAGACTAACCTAAGGAAGGATAGTATGGATATATAAGTGGGCTTAACTAATAGACTAACCTAAGGAAGGATAATATGGGTATTCTAGTAATATTAGGTTAGAGTCCTTAGCTTTAGTGTTTAGTATATATAAAGAGAGGGTAGAAAGAAGAAGGTAGGAAGAAATTTGTATTGAGGGAACGAGGGAAACCTTAGAGTCATGGCCTAGAGCCATTTTGGAGAGTTGTGAGCTAAACTCACTATTTGAGAGTAATAGCCTTAAGCTAATAACTTATCTTTTGTAACTCTTCCACCATTATCCATCAATCCTAAAGCTTTCATCTTTATTATTGGATTATTAAATCAGAAATATTAAGCTAGAAAATTCAATCCACTACACCTTTGCCGATACAGCTGAAGTTTGAGGAACACCACCTCCCCCTCCGTGAATTGCTCATCCCGTCAATGCTTATTGGCTTGTTCTGTCATCAATTGCTGAGCTCGAAGCAGTGTCATACTCAACTCCTCAAGCATGCAATCTCTTTCTCAGAGGTATTCTTCTAACGAACCCACCAGAGTCTGACTAGGCCCACCATTAACAACCTAGGTGGCTCTCGTCCTTAAACCACCTTGAATGGGGTTGTTTTGGTTGTGGAGTGAGGCGATGTATTATAGGCATACTCCGCCCACCCTCTTGGATGTACCAACGCGAAACACCGCAAGTACACCTCTAAGCCCTTGTTCACAATCTTCGATTGCCCGTCCGTTTGCGAATAGTAGGTCGTACTTCGCTTCAATTGACTCCCTTATCACCGGAACAATTCACTCCAAAAATTACACATAAACATTCGAGCACAATCAAACACAATGGTTGAAGGAAACCCGTGTAATTTCACAATCTCCCTTATAAAACAATCGGCCACCTTAAACGCCGAGAATGGATGTCACAACCCCACAAAGTGCCCATATTTTAAAAATCTATCCACAACCATGATGACGTCTACCCCTTTCAGCAATGGAAGCCCTTCGATGAAATCCATTGAGATGTCCTCCCACATCAACACCGACACGGTAAAGGTTGCAACATACCGACCAAATGTTTTTGGGAGGCCTTGTTCCGCTGAAAGACCTCGCAAGTTCGCACATACTCTCCCACGGCCTTCCTCATGACCGAACAATACCACTCTTCCGCGATTCTTTTTACCTTGCCTTCATGACCACCGGTGGGTGAATCGTGATATTCGTGGAGGGGTTTGGAAATAATACTGGCAGTTTTTAGAATAACCAGCCTTCCCTTGTACAAAACCTTGCCATTTTCTACTGCAAATCCATTGGGCCCATCCTTATTAGGCACAATCCTTTCCTTAAGCTCAGTGATCCACTTATCATCCTTAAGTTCCTTGTGCAACTCCTCAAGTTAATTCCTTGCGTGTACACCAAGGCTCCAAATTCACACCCTTTCCGTGACAGTGCATCGGCCGCCCGATTGGAGGCCCCCGGCCTATATCAAACCTCAAAGTCAAAGCCCACAAGCTTTCGCATCCATTATTGATATTCGTTTCCTACCTCTCTTTGTTGGGTAATATAGCGTAGAGTTTGTTAATTAGTTCGCACTATAAAGTGTCTACCCAACAAGTAGTGTCGCCACTTCACAATCGCCAAACAAATCGCCATGAGCTCTTTCTCGTAGATGGATTTAGCTTGAGCCCTTACTCCTAGCTTACTATAGAAAGCAATAGGACAATTCTCTTGCATTAACATAGCGCCAAGACCATAACCGGAAGCATCTTGTTTCCACCACGAATTCCTTACAAAAATCCAACATCGCCAATACCAAGGCGGTAGTCATGGTGACCTTGAGCTTTTGGAACGCCAATTCAGCTGCACTTGTCCACCCAAATGCATCTTTTTTGAGTTGGGAGTTGAGTGGGGCGGCCACTTGGGCATAATGGGCTGTGAATTATCAGCCCATTAAGCCTAAGAAGCCCCTAAGCTCCCTCAAATTCCTTTGGCTGGCCCAATTCATGATGGCTTGAATCTTGTCATCATCCATTGCCACTCCATTTTGTGAGATCACATGGCCTAGATAAGCCACTTGTTGTCTCCCATATTCACACTTTTTATAACTTGCATATAAACCATGCTCTGCCACTTCGATAAGACTAACGCCACATGATCTCGATGGGCTTCATCCTTACTATAAACTAGTATGTCGAGATGACCAACACAAATTTTCGCAACAAAGGCCTAAAAATGTCGTTCATGAGTGATTGAAAAGTGGCCGGTGCATTAGTTACGAGGAATTCGTAATAACCCTCATGTGTACAAAAGGCCGTCTTGGGAGTGTCATCGGTCTTGACTAGAATTTGATGGTATCTGGACTTCAAGTCCAACTTCGAGAAAATTGCCGCCCCATGCAACTTATCAAGCATTTTATTTATGACCGGTATGGGATATTTGTTCGGAACCGTCCCTATACTTAGAGCACGATAATTCACACAAAAACGCCACAACTCATCTTTTTTCTTCACTAACAAAACTGGACTAAGCGGACTAGTGGAGGGTTTGATGATACCGGCTTGTAGCATTTCTCGTATGAGCTTTTCGATCTCATCTTTTTGAATTTGCGGGTAACGATACGACCTTACACTAACCGGATTACTACCTCCTTCAAAGTAATGGAATGTTCATGCCCAAGTGAAGGAGGTAGCCCACTAGGAAAATTGCACACTTTCTCTAATTGACGACCACCACATGATCTCCAATTGATCCAAACAATTATGGCGGCTACCAAATGTTCTCCAATGCATCCACGTTCGGGCCGACCCATCAAGGTCTATACCCGTAGGTCCAAGGTCAAAGGTCAAGCAGTGGTAACTGAAGAACAAGAAGAAGTCGACAACAACAAAGAGCAAAGTTACAAATTTCATTAAGATAAAAATGGGGACAGCAAGCAACAAGTACTAACAATGTCTTATTTTGATTTTGATATTTTTCCTAAGTAGTTACATGAAGCCTAATTTTCTCTTAGAAGCTTGAGTATAAATGCTATGTTACTCGGACTCGGGTACCCATGTCCGACACGGGTATGTGTCCAAGTATCCGACTCGGCTATTTTGTGAAAAAATTCTATGATTTTGAACTAAAATGAAGTGTCTAAGTGCCATACCCATGTCAAAGTGTCGAGGGTCCGACACTGGTACTTGAGGTAAACCGAAGAGTCCGAGTAACATAGTATAAATGTAGGTAGTAAGCTTAATAGTTTGCTTATCCAAAAATTTAGTATAAACATTTGTGAGACATGTAGCCTCAAGTTACTTAGATATTTATAGCCTAATGCTATATTTATCATCCTTAGTTTGTAGTCCTTCAATCATTAATAATTAAATACTCAAGCTTTAGCCTTAATTAACGGTTAATTGTGCCTAATATTGGGCCTCTTGGCGTGAGAAATCTGGTCCATTACAGCTTAACGTTCAAATAGGTAAAGATCAAGATTCTTGTAGAGAAAAACCAAGTCTAGAGCATGCTATGGAGTTCATTAACAGCCTCTACTACACAGGATCTCTATAAGTAATAGGACATACCTGGACAAGCCACCCGTTATAAATAACTTACTCAAGGTGGTGGCCAGCAATCAAGTAAGAAAAGGAATGAGAACTCAAGGTATTAGCTAGTGATATTGCGTTGGGAAGGGGTGAGGCCATTACAGTCGCATTTCCTTTTACTCAAATTAGGAAACTTTGAAGCTAAATGAATACAGAAACCCTCTTATTAAACTAATTGAAAAATAAATAAATAAATAAAAACTCTTCTCAAGCATTAAAATAATCTTTCTACTCTAATACCTCCTCCCTGTAGGGCTAAGCAAAACCATCTAAAAATCCGAAAATCCGATTCGAAAATTATGGATAACCGATCCGAAATTGTTGGATATCGAATCGGATATGGGATATCGAAATTTTAAATTTTGGATATTTGATATCCGAAAAAGAATCAGATATCGGATATCCGATCCGATACCCGAAAAATATAACCCGAACAAGCAAAATCTTACCTCCGTCCAAACTCCAAAGGCCTAAATGCCCCAAAGACCTAACAACCCAAACCAAGAAACCCTAAATAATTCCCTCAAATTCCAACCTCACCGCTTATTTCTCTATCTTCTCTGATTCTCTCTCCTCTCGTTTCTCCATTTTCTCTTTCTCCTCATTCCTCTTAGATCTCTGCAAGCCACCACCCATCTCTATCTCTTCTCCTTTATCTTTCATTCCTCTCATATTTTCCTTAATTATCCTCCGCTGGAACCACCAGTTCACGGCTTCGTCCCTCGTTCAATTTAATTCTCACGCACGACGACAACAACCGCAACAACGGCAACAACAACCGCGACAATGACAATGGCTTCTCTAATCAAAATTTCTTTGTTTAATTAATTTGTTTATGTATAATTTTTATGTTTTGCAATTTGTGAAAAATCTGAAAATTGTTTGTTGGATTTTTTTATATTTCTAGTCTATTTAATCTTCTTGTTCAAGAATTTATTTATTTTTTAAGAATTGTTGTAAAATTAATTTGCTTGTTCAACTTTGTTAAAAATAAAAAATGCTTGTTCAATGCCAACTTAGAGCAACTCCAATGGTTGGGAAAAGGGACTAGCTTGCAAATATTAAAAAGCTAAATCGAAATCAAGGTATAAGTGGTGATTAACTAACAAACTACAACTAAAGGTTGAATTCAAGGGATTAAAACACTAGGGGAATGGGATTCACTCAACCAATAGCAATTAGGCAAATAGGGAGGAATGAGGGTAATGGAATAGCAAAGACCACATGTAAGATCAACATCAAACGATATGAAAACAACTCAGATTACTAAGCTTAGATCCCTCATTAACTTAGCAACAAAAGATACATAATCATATTGCAATAGGTAATGAAACATTCAACTCACATTTCCATGTCGAACCAAACATTTCATGCCATCAAGTTCAATAATCTAGGTTAATTACTCCTATCATGAAGAACTAACAAGCAATCCCATATAATCAAGTTTAGTCGCAATCCATCATCAAAATCACTCCCAAACTCACATAATCACCAATAGGGTGAGTTTCACCCAACCCCTAGCCAAGAGGACTACTCACAATTCATTGTGAGTACATGCAAATTCCAAGTTTGGATTATAAGCGATTCTAAGATTTGGAAAAACAAGTGATTATCTATGGACAAAGCTAACATGCAACAACAATATATCAAGATTGAGAGAAAATCAAGTGGCTTACAAAACAAAAAATAAAATCAGAAAATAATGAAGGACAAATGAAAGAAGTTACTATTGAAGCTTCAAAAATGTTGGATAATTGCTGAAATTCTTAAGATAAATCTTGAAATTTGCTTCTACAATGATTAGATTTGAGAGTTTCTAAAACTAAATCAACTAATTTAATGAAGTTGCTAACTAAGAGAGAGTATCTTTTTTGCTGAAAACTATTCTACTGTTTTTCTTCTCTCTCCTCTTATGGCTTCCTTTTTTTTTATGGATGAAAAGTATGCTTATTTGCGCTTGTTTTGATAATCTTTATGCATAATTTTATCATCCCCATGCTCTCGTGATCTTTGCTATCTTTTGCAGGTTCCATGGCGGTCCTAAGCACGGTAGGAGGCCCCTTGGCCAAGTATGGAGGCATGGACAAAGACAAGAGGAGCAAATGGGAAGGAGAGGAAGCAAGAAGAGGAAGTTCAAGAGGAGGTGTGGCCGAACCTCTAAGAGGTTCGGTCGAACCAAGGTGTGGTCAAACTTTTGAAAAGTTCGACCGAACCTCCAAGGCAGTTTCAACCAAGTTTTCAGCATGTTTACAGGAGGGGTCGAACCAGGAAAGTTCGACCAAACAAGGATCAGGGAGGTTCGACCGAACCTACCCTGAGTTCGGCCGAACCTACCCTGAGTCCGACCGAACCTACCCAGAGTTCGGTCAGACCTTTTCCCGTTTCAGCTGACTTTTTGCGGAGCTTCCTAAGCAATTTTGTAAGGGGTATAAATAGATTTTTTTTGCTCATTAAAGAAAAGATTTTTTTCAGTTTAGAAGAGATTTTAGGTTAGTTTTAGGTTTTAGAGAGAGAAACTCTCAAAATTTTAGAGAGAGAAAGTGAGGAGCACAATGGTTTTCATGGATTTTGGATAATCAAATGAGGAATTTGAAGATCTCCATCTTATATCAATGAGCATTTCTTACTTTCTCTTCTCTTATTGCTTTATTTAGTTGCTTTCATTATGCTTGAGTAGTTTCCCTTCTACTAGGTGTTGAGTGAGGCTTTGTAATGATTATTTGAGTTATTTGAGATAAATTTGATGATAATTGTGTGATTAAATTGATTGAATTGATGTTGGCATGTTGTTTGTTTTAGATTGGATTGATCTCCCATGATAGCACACTTAATTGCATATTGGTTTTAGTTTGACAAGGGATTGTGAATTAGAATTGATATATTTGATTGCATTTTGGGTAATTTTCTTCTATGCACCTAGTCAATGAGGGATCTAGGCTAGGAATTTGAGAGATTACTTTTGAGTGTAGTTAATTCTCATTATAATTCTTTCTTTGTATGATTGATTATCAAATGGATTCTCATTAGCTTATTAATTGTTCTAAGTGGATCTTTTCCCCTATTAGACTTTATCATACCTTGTTCTTTATATGTGTTTTAGTGTAGTTGTAGTGTCCTTTATCCGTAAATCGACTTCGGCATAGCTTAGGCATTAGATTAAGAACAATCTAGCATTACCGTTCCTTGTGGTTCGACTCCGAACTTACCACTAGACTTGTTTAGGGGTTAGTTTTAGGATTTATAAATTTATTTGATTGAGTGTGGAATGTGCGACCGTTCTAACGCCCGTCAAAATGAATCTTAAGCTAGTAGCTACACCATTGTTGCAAATCTTGTTGATTAGATTTGGCAAGCAAATTAGCTTTGTAGAGCTAATTAGCTTGGCATTTATTAGATAAAAAATATTATTAATTTGAAAATAAATTAATTTACAACTAACTTAACCATTGGAGCAACAAATAGCTTGAATTGTTGTAGCTTAAGAAGTTGATGTGGCATGCCAAGCTATTAAATAAATTAGCCAACCATCGTAATTGCTCTTATATACTTCGTATAACTTTGCCTTTATTTTTTTATTTTTATTTATTTTTTTTGCCATTAAATTAGTATTTGTACAATATTAATAAAAAAATATACAATAGGGTCGGATATTGGATATCTGAGCTATCCGATCCGAAAATTTCAAATCGGATACGGATATCAAACATAGGAATTTTCGGATACGGAAATCCGATCTGAAATTGATCCGATCCATGCTCACCCCTACCTCCCTGATGCATATTCATATTACTGCTAGCTAGTAGCTACAGACAAAAAGGCAAACATTTTTACAAAAAAAAACAAAAAAAAAAAAAAAAAAAAAAAAAAAACCATTTTATCCAAGCAACATTGTATCACCCCCAAATTTACCCATGATCTACCGCTAGAGCTGCTATTGTATCTAAGTTAATGTCATACAGAAACTGTACATATTTGTTTTCTGTATGCTTCTCGAATTAAATCAAATTGTAAAAGTCTTCCTTAGCTGAAATTCGGGTCACAAGGAAAACATTGTAGATTTTTCTTAACTTCAGAGTTCAGACAGGCAGCAAGAATTCGAATATCTATAAGCATTAGAAGCTTTCCTCAAAAATGTTGCTGGTTTCACAATGCATGCCCAATTGTGACAATATCACATTACAGTTGACAGGAGCATAAGCTGGAATTGTGAAGTTGAGAAAAAATTTGCTACTGTTACCAGGTACAGCTGCTAAAGGGCGCTCATTGGATGGCAAACCTATTGGCCACAAAGATTATTTATAACTAGCCAAGTTTTCAAGATTTTTCAGTAGTGCTGCAGGGACATTAATGGTCTAAACACCATACAGATCTTGATAGAGTTCTACTTGTGAGGAAAAAATCAGTAAAGAAAAAAATTATGAAGCTGCAATTATGGAACAAAGTCGCACTTTAAATTGCTTCGGGTATTGAAAAAAAAAAAAAAAAAAGAAGCAGGTTTTAGGATACACACCTACTTGTAATACATAGATTGGCCACCGCAGGCAGCTTGGGCTATTAAGAAGAATTTGGCAAGCAGATAACCTTTATTGACCCTTTCGAGTTCTAAACTTATGAGTTATTACTAATTCTAATTTAAATGGAACTTAGGTAGACACCTAAAAATGTCTCCCCAAAACCAAACCCGATGATGAACAACCTTTCACCGCGACGATTGGTCGGGTTCAATATTTAATCCCGAGAGTGCTTAAAAAATCGTATTTGATTAAATTCATATTTTTGAACAGTCCATGAATTAGTCTTGATGTTTGGTAAAAGCATAGTTTTAATTTCAGCCCAAATTTATTATTTAATTTTAGCCCAAACCTTTTATTTATTTAATTATTTTCTTATTTCTAGCCCAAATAATAATAAGACAGAAAAGGCTCGAAATTATCAATCGGCACTTAAAATGCAGAATGAAATTAGGGTTAAAAATGTATTTGGACGGAAAAGCGGGCTGGGAATTCCCGCGCCACGGCAGGAACCCACCGTGTCACGGGAATCATTTCCGTCTGACGGTGGGATTTCCCGTGACACGGGAAATCTGCCGTGACACGGGAAATTCCGTGTCTTTTCCGCGCAAACCCTTAACGCGTTTTCTTCCCCGTTTACTAAAAATTTCCCACGTCACACTAAAAATACACCGTGTCACGGGAATGTTTCCCATCTGGCGGTGGGACTTCCCGTGTCACGGTAAAAATTGCCGTGTCGCGAGATACTTTTTTAGGGTTTTTATCATTTTAGGGTTCCGTGTGCTCACTCAGCACATTTTCTCTATAAATACCCCCTCATTTATGATGTACGGGGCAGGAATTAATTCTCTAGTTTATTTTTCTCTCTTCTATGCTTTAGCCTAAACACTAGCCTACCCTTCTTATTTCAAAATTCCTTCTTCAAGTACTCAAAGGAATCCATACTTTACTCGTGGTTCTGTCCTTAAGCCAAGGCGTAAAAGGTAGAACTGTTTAAGGGTTTGGCCCCAAATCAACTCTACTTTGTTTAATTTAATTTAATTGTTGTTTTATCATTATTTCCTTGAAGTTACTAACTCGTTTATCATTTTGTAGTTGCAAACAAACAGAATCAAAGTAAGAATTATGTTCCTCTTATTTCTATTATTTTTCTAACGATTTTATATTGTTGGAATTATTGCTAAATTGCTTCCAATATTAATGTTTATTCTATTATTATTTATGATCACCATATTACATGTTTAAAGGGAATATGTAATTGAAAATCACGCCTAATAAGATAATTTGGACAACCGGTTTAGGATCCTTTTTAATCTTGTTGTTTAATCAAGTGATCACAATATTTTAGAATAATGTGTCCATTAATATTCAACCAATTTAGCTTAATAATAGTTTGGAGCGAATTGAATATTTTGTTTATATGCCTTTGAGATCACAGGAATGCTTTTCACTATAAGATTCGAGTAGAGGCCAATACGGGTGAATGTGACTCCATGACTCACTTCGTACCATCATCCCCGATCCTCCTTTCGTGGTTCTGAACCATATGGAGTTAGTAATCTCATGGATTATGAATGGGGTGTAACCTTCACGGGTCAATCGTTGTTGCCTATCGTTGTCCACTTGTCCCTTATTTGTGGTTGCCTTTTTATGATCCGTGAACGGTTTACAAGTTCCTTAAAAACTTGTTGGCGGCTCCCTACTTTCCTTGTCCCTAATCGTGTCCCTTATCGTATTATGTCAATTCCCACTTCCTAAGAGTGCCAAGCATATTTACACATGCTTTTAACGTAGGCGCACTTCGAGCGACGCCTACAAATTGGCGACTCCTTTGCTATGGTTTTGGGGAGCCATTTTTAGGTGTCTACAGAAGCCCCCACTTTGACTGAGTTTGTAGAAACGTCAGTTTCGAGAACGATAGTCAAAGTAGTCGATAGGGACGGAGAATGATTTAAGACGTTCTGCGATCCTAAATCACCTGTATACGCCGATACCTGCAGAAAAATGTTAGTTCTACAGATAAAAGAGTAAAGGGATAGAATGCGTATCTGACACCAGTGTATCGGTGACAAATGAGTTTGGTAGCTTCCTATGCTTGAAGGAATCCACCGGATGACGTTTGTTGAGACGCTTTCCATGCTTGAGGAAAGTCGACATATGATTTTGGTAGTTTTCTAAGCCTAAAGAAACCTACCGGATAATACTTTCCATGCTTGAGGAAAGTCGACGTATGAATTTGGTGTCATTCTATGCTTGAAGAAATCCACCGATAATGCCTTCCATGCTTGAGGAAAGCCGACAAAGGAATTTGGCGCCGATAACGCTTTCCATGCGTGAGGAAAGCCGACTTGGCGGTTTTCTATGCTTGAAGAAAAATCCACCGATAACGCTTTCAATGCTTGAGGAAAGCCGACTTGGCGGTTTTCTACGCTTGAAGAAAAATCCACTGATAACGCTTTCCATGCTTGAGGAAAGCCGACTTGGCGGTTTTCTATGCTTGAAGAAAAATCCACCGATAACGCTTTCCATGCTTGAGGAAAGCCGACGACTACTGTAATCGCTGAAATTTGCAAGTGTATGATGGTTCGATTATCCCCGAACGTGGGTCGCAGATGATTCATACCTTCAAATCGATTATCCGACCATATTAGGTGTTTAAAATGTCGAAAAATAGACTTTGATGCTTGCTAGGGGTAAAATGGTAATTTTAGTCCTCTTTAAGTATCAGTTAGAATTTTCCGCGTAATTCCAGTGAAAAAATAACTGTCCAATTTGCGTGGAAAATCGTGCAATTTTAGTCAAAATGCCAGGAATATTCGCAAATAGCTATGTAGGGCAGGCACAAAGCCACCGTGTCATGAAATAGATTCCCGTGACACGGCACGAGTCCCCGTCACGCGGAGCAGATTCCCGCGACGCGATAGCGGAGTCCCGTCACGCGGAGCATATTCTCGTGGCGCGGGAAATTAGGTGGCTGAAAATCAGGCATCTTTGACCAGTCAGACCATGTGCACCACACAATATATTACCGTTACATTGTAACGGGATGCTTTTTCTTGCTTTAAATTCAAGCTTCTTCTGCCATTTTCGCCATTTCCGCACTCCCCTTTTCCATTTTCTTTTTTTTCTCTGCTCAAATTACCGAGCCACGGCAAAAACACACCGGCACACGGAGTTGTTTCCGGTTGGACGGGGTCACTAACCGTGTCACGGCATTTCTGTGTTTTCGTCTTCTTTTTTTTTATTTTCGTCTTCTTGACACGGTTAGTGACCCCGTCCGACCGGAAACAACTCCGTGTGCCGGTGTGTTTTTGCCGTGGCTCGGTAATTTGAGCAGAGAAAAAAAAGAAAATGGAAAAGGGGAGTGCAGAAATGGCGAAAATGGCAGAAGAAGCTTGAATTTAAAGCAAGAAAAAGCATTCCGTTACAATGTAACGGTAATATATTGTGTGGTGCACATGGTCTGACTGGTCAAAGATGCCTGATTTTCAGCCACCTAATTTCCCGCGCCACGAGAATATGCTCCGCGTGACGGGACTCCGCTGTCGCGTCACGGGAATCTGCTCCGCGTGACGGGGACTCGTGCCATGTCACGGGAATCTATTTCGTGACACGGTGGTTTTGTGCCTGCCCTACATAGCTATTTGCGAATATTCGTGGCATTTTGACTAAAATTGCACGATTTTCCACGCAAATTGGACAGTTATTTTTTCACTGGAATTACGCGGAAAATTCTAACTGATACTTAAAGAGGACTAAAATTACCATTTTACCCCTAGCAAGCATCAAAGTCTATTTTTCGACATTTTAAACACCTAATATGGTCGGATAATCGATTTGAAGGTATGAATCATCTGCGACCCACGTTCGGGGATAATCGAACCATCATACACTTGCAAATTTCAGCGATTACAGTAGTCGTCGGCTTTCCTCAAGCATGGAAAGCGTTATCGGTGGATTTTTCTTCAAGCATAGAAAACCGCCAAGTCGGCTTTCCTCAAGCATGGAAAGCGTTATCGGTGGATTTTTCTTCAAGCATAGAAAACCGCCAAGTCGGCTTTCCTCAAGCATTGAAAGCGTTATCGGTGGATTTTTCTTCAAGCATAGAAAACCGCCAAGTCGGCTTTCCTCACGCATGGAAAGCGTTATCGGTGGATTTTTCTTCAAGTATAGAAAACCGCCAAATTCCTTTGTCGGCTTTCCTCAAGCATGGAAGGCATTATCGGTGGATTTCTTCAAGCATAGAATGACACCAAATTCATACGTCGACTTTCCTCAAGCATGGAAAGTATTATCCGGTAGGTTTCTTTAGGCTTAGAAAACTACCAAAATCATATGTCGACTTTCCTCAAGCATGGAAAGCGTCTCAACAAACGTCATCCGGTGGATTCCTTCAAGCATAGGAAGCTACCAAACTCATTTGTCACCGATACACTGGTGTCAGATACGCATTCTATCCCTTTACTCTTTTATCTGTAGAACTAACATTTTTCTGCAGGTATCGGCGTATACAGGTGATTTAGGATCGCAGAACGTCTTAAATCATTCTCCGTCCCTATCGACTACTTTGACTATCGTTCTCGAAACTGACGTTTCTACAAACTCAGTCAAAGTGGGGGCTTCTGTAGACACCTAAAAATGTCTCCCCAAAACCAAACCCGATGATGAACAAGCTTTCACCGCCATTATTGGTCGGGTTGAGTATTTAATTTTTGAAGTGCTTAAATCCATATTCAATCCCAATAAATTTCATAAAACCAACCTAATTCCTAGCCCATTTCCCCAAACCATAACTAATTTTCCTCTTTTCGTGCCTTTAAACCCAAAATAATTCATTTCGTGTCCTTTAAAATCATTCATTTCGTGACCTTTTTATAAAAACGTTTAATCGAGTTAATTTTGGTCCATAATATGGGCCCAATGATTAAATAATTGGATGGGGCTTTAAAAGAGCTTTCCAACGATATATTATAAGCCCAAATCCGAGTTATAACGAATAAGTTATGGCCAAAATATTAAATTGAGCCCAAACCGAACCTATGCCACCTTATCTACAACCCAATGATCATGTGGAGGGTCCAAATTATTTAATCTCATTCCTAAACCAATTAGGATTAATTAGAAGCTTCTATAAGTTTCTAAAAGATCCTAATTATCCGTTTTGAAAAGATAAGATTAAAGAGTTTGAAATTGAATAAAACTTTTCTTTTTGAAAATCCTAATTTTATCCGAATTGAAGACGTTCAAAGATAGACAGATATTATTTTCGTGCCTCATAGTTTTTATCCAAATTTTATATGGTTGGATAGCCCTTGAAATTATCTTTCCAATGATATATTATAATATCAATTCCGAGCTATAACGGAAAAGATATGAATAAAGTGTCAAACTCTATCCAAAACTGACACCGTCTCACTATTTCGGCCATATCTTTTATTCTACAAAATATTTTTATCTGATTCTAATTGGGTTAGAAAGTAGACTTGAAGAGCTTTCCAAAGATATCTTATTCATCTTATTCTTATTTCTGGATCTAAAGATATGATAAAAACAAAAATTGCAAAAACTGCAGTCTATCAAGTTTTATTCCGATTTAATTCTTATCTTTTCTTGATTCTTCGACCTTCTTTTTTTCTCTATAAATAGAAGTCATATCTCCCCTTTTTCAATCATCAACAAGCTTGATCACAAAATAATTCTCTTCTCCCTCTTTAGCCTAAATACTAGCCACCTTATTCTCTCAAAATACTTCCCCTAATTAAGCACTTATACTTAAACCAAGGCGTGAAAGGTATAATTACCTGAGGGTTTGGTTTTGGGGAGACATTTTTAGGTGTCTACAGTAACCTTTATTGATCCTTATCAAAACTTATTTGTACTTATATGAACTTATTTTCCCTTCAACTGGAATTAAGGTGAAATGTTCAGGATCATCCACTAATGTGTATCAATGCCTCCAACGTGAATAAAGAAACACATTGTCTATCTCTACTAAGACAGTTTATCTCTTCCTAGGTCCCACTCTAAATAAGCAGTCTCATAAAAAAATAAAATAAAAAAAAATAAAAAAAAAACAGTCGCAATCTTGCACAAAACCAGAAACCTCAAGCAAGGGTTGTTATGTGGTTTCCCCTGCATGAAAGGATACTAGCTACGTATAACCTAAAGCACTAAATGGGGATTACAATAAGTCAGCAAGACTAAACTTGGACTTGTGTCAAGCACTATCCACAGTTCCACACACCACCTGAGTGTTTTATTTCAAAGTTTTTCTTACAGTTTGAGTGAACACAGGATTTAGGAAATCTGAGTTCAAGAAGTGGCGAAAATAGTAGAGAGAGTTAGAAAGGGATAAGGTTCTCCAAAGCATTTCCAGGAGGAGATTTTTTTACTGCCTCTTTACACATGTCACGTTCCAAGATAAACATTTTTGGGTTTCAGTTTCCGACTTTGAAGTACTTTGTGGAAATTAACTTACAATAAAAGGAATTTTCATGTACCAATGATAAAGATACAACTACACTCCAAATCGCATAATCTAAGCACCCTAAATTTAATGCTGGAAATGTAATTTGCCATTATTTTTAGGATGAGCATGAGATGAGTACATCTTAGAGAGTGGTTCCCCATCTTAAACAAGCTTAGGCTAGAAAAAAAATGACTAAAATTATATGTGATGCTATTGTATTCATAGTCATTAATTCATCATCTGAACGGAGCATTATACAAACCTAATCCTTATTGAGTGATATCCCATCCAATCTAAGAGGTATAGTTATGGTACTGCTGGTCACTGGGACTCACAAGACTACATACACTACAAGAGAAAAAATTGGTAAAGAGCTCACTCAAATTATTTAGGCCTAGCCGCGTTGGGACTTTGTTATGCACACCATGTAAGCACAGTTCTCTACAACCTAACAAATAAACATATTCAAGCAACTTTTCCATTGTAGTATAGTCATGATCCACAAACAGACATTACATAACAACAATTTAGAAAACAAAATTAGTCATAAAAAACTCAAACAAGCGTCAATTGCAAAGCATAAGAATCAGCAATGCCAACAACAAAGGCAAATGCAAGTAGATGTGACATGACATACCTTAAATCAGCGAAGATTAAGAGCTACAGCCAGACTGGAACCAACTAGAAGGCGGCCAATAAAGCTTGGCATAACTCTCAGATTCTACCAAGTAACTACTAGAGTTTGTTTTCATGTCAAAAACTTTAGTGAATTCATCAATTCCACCAATTCTATCACCTTCCTCTTCAACAGAGACACCCTTAAAGTAGATAACATTTCTTATATCACCATAATAATCATTTCTAGACAATGAAAAATTTGCATCATCACCCACAAAGAACACACAATCATTCAAGTCCGACTCATAATCCCAAAAATGTCCCTTATCATCCAATTTAAACACTCCAAGCTTAATATCTCGACCGTCATCAATGCCAACTCGATCAACTACATACAAATTCCCATCACACTCCACCAAATATGTACACATACCATTACCATACACCAATTTTGGCACCAAATCAAGGGGTTTTAACCTGGAATCAATCATCACAAGCCTTCCTTTTCTATCAGCAGTAGCATAAAACTTCCCATTATAACTTATAATATCATCAAAAGAACGCCCATTTACCCCAATTTCAGTCCACTGTTCATCCCCAATTCTCCAAATCAACAATTCCCCACTTAATTTCAAACCCAGAACAACAAAATCACCTTTTACAGCGAAATTCTTCGCAACAACAGCCTTCTTAAAAGGATTCTGCGGCAACCCCAAATCAGAATTAACAACATACGATTCACAAACAACAGAAACCCTATAATCAAGAAGATTCAAACACAAATTCGGTTGAGGGAATTTAGAGTAACTCAAAAGAGGGTCGAAAAGAGAGAACCCATTTCGTTTACCTTCTCTCTCCTCAACCTTAATGAGAAAACCACCATTAGAGAAGTTTTCAGGAGGAGATAAAAGATAAACAGTTCGTTTAGAGAGAGAGAGTTGAGAAGGAGAGGTTGAGACGCCATTGGAGAGTGGAAAAGGGAGCTTGAGAGGGAAAGTAATGGAGGAAGGAAGAGGAGAAAGGGAAGAATGCCATGACCTGCAAACGGAGCGAAGTCGAAGAGTGCCAATTTTTGGGTCAATACGATCGGCGATCGATGATAGAATGTCGTCGGGAAGATCGGGCCACCGTGATCTCTGCCCGCCGCCGCTGCTGCTGTCGCCGGAAATAGTGGACATCGTCTGATTCATTCACCAAATGAATGAATTTCTCCGATGGTAAATAAGAACGTTTGATCACCTGAAGTTTGTTCTATTTTCTCGGTAGAAAAATACGAATATTTTGTTTTTACAAATTTTTGTATGTGGTTATTGGTTTAGAATATTTTGTTTAGAAAAATACGGCAAGGGTTACTTGTAGAGTGTTACTGGTTTTGTCAGGGGTTACTTGTAGGTGTTACTTGTATTTTGGGGTTACTTGTATGGGTGTTACAGGTTTTGGTCGGGGTTACTTATAGGGTGTTACTAATTTTGTCAGGGGTTACTTGTATGGGTGTTACTGGTTTCGGTCGGGGTTACTTGTAGGGTGTTACTGGTTTTGTCAGGTGTTACTGGTTTTCTAGGGTTACTTGTATGGTTGTTATTGGTTTTGATCAAGGGTTACTTGTAGGGTGTTATTGGTTTGGTATGGGATTTTGTTCTGGAGTTACTCTGAATACAAGTAACACATACAAGTAACCCCACGATACAACTAACCCATACAAGTAACCTCATAATACAAGTAACACCCTACAAGTAACCCATACAAGTAACCCTAAAGTACAAGTAACCGTGCCGCACCATGTGGCTTGCCACACTGAAAAACCTCTGTTCTTTTTTGTGTTGACCGCTTTAACCATCGGTAAGCATCAAATTACTAAAAAAAAGGGGAGAAATGAATATTATACTCTCTCCGTTTCTTTTTACTCGCAACAAAGTAGTAGTTTGCGAACTCATAGGCAAAATATGGTTAGTGTAATTAACAAACATAAGGGCATGTGTTAGTATTAATCCAACCAAAAAAAAACAAAACAAATTCAAACACAACCACTAGCACCTAGCACCACCACCACCACCTAGCAGCAGCACCATCTAGCAGTACCACCACTACCACCTTAAAGCACCACCACCTAGCAGTACCACCACCACCACCTTGAAGCACCACCAGCTATTTCGCCCATAACCCACAAACCTGATTTCGCCCACAACCCAACACCCATTTCGCCCACAACCCCGATCAAAACCCACCACCTATTTCGCCCAGAACCCACCATCGATTTCGACCCACAAAACCCACCACCGATTTCGACCCACAAAACCCACCACCGATTTCGAGCCCTAAAACCCACCACCGATTTCAAACCACCCACCCACCCACCAACTTTAAAGAGTCCAGAAATTCGAACCGCCCAAAATTTCGAACCACCCACCAAAGTCGAACCAAAAACCACCAACGAACCCACGAAATTCGAACCTAGAACAAAGACATATCTGGAAAATTAAAGGTGTTATGGTTAAATTTAACTATCAAAACTCTAGATCTAGAGTTTTGATGGTTTAATTTTGTCCATAAAGCCTTAAAATTTGAGTTTTAGCAACAATGACAAAACAACGGCGACAAGGAAGAAAGGAAAGAAGAGAAAACGAAATCGGGGACAAGCGAGGGGACAACGGAGTGACTTCCAGCGAGGTGTTGTGGTTGTATTGAGGGGAGATCGGTGAAGAAAGAGAGAGAAATTCTGGGTATGGTGGTGGTGGTGGTGGTAGTGATGGTAGTGGTGGTGGTGGTTGGCAATTGAAAGTGATGATGAATTTATTTGGGAGGAGAATGATTTTGGTGGAAATGGTTAAGTTAATTAAGTAGTGTTAAAGTTAATAAGATAAAATCAATAGTTTAATTCGGGTGTTTAAAAACAAAAAGCAAAGAAAATAGTTTGTTGCAAGTAATGTGTGACGACCATTTATATTATTTGTTGTGAGTAAAAAGAAACGGAGGGAGTATTATAAAATGTTGTATTGATGGAAAAAGTGAAGAAATATGTCAGAAAAAATTATAAAAGGAAAAATCCAAACTAAAAAAAGTTCCCTCTAGAGCGGTTATTTCTTGGGAGGGTTTCGCCCTAGCCTTTGTTAGGTTTTGCTCCTTTGATCTCAAAGGTTCTCGTTTGATCTTGTTTCCCTCCAGAAAATTTTGAGTATAATCTGTGTTATTCTCAAGTGTGTCTTTCTACAATGAGTGTTTCTTCTCCCACTCGTGAGAGTACTGAAGAGGAATGTAGAAGTGAAGTTGAATGGCAATTAGATGATAAGGATGATGATGAATCTAGGGTCATGCTAGGAGTGGTTGGGAAAATCTAGACGGAGAGAAGTGTAAACAACAACGCTCTAATCTCAACTATGAAGCATATCTGGAATCCTAAATATGGAATGGAAGCAAATAGCATAGGTAAGAATACCTTTTTCTTCCAATTCCATCACGGAAGGACAAGGAATTTGTAATGGAAGCCCGCCCATGGCACTTTGATAGCCATGCTTTAGCCCTCTATGATATACAAGGGGACGAAAAACCCTCAGATATGCCCCTTCACCAATCCCCGTTCTGGGTCCGGGTATATGATCTCCCCTTTGCGGGTCAAAGCAATGAGTCCAATGCTCATACAATTGGTGACAAGGTGGGAGTCTATATGGCTATGGATAAAACTGACATCGTAGGAATCAATAAGTCTCTTCGAATCAGAGTGATGATTGATCTCCAAAGGCCTTTGGTTAAAGAAGTCAGGCTGACAATGAGGGGAGGAGAAAAGAAATCCTTTGAGGTAAAATATGAGAAGCTCCCCCTGTTTTGCTACGTTTGTGAGAAGCTTGGACATGGTGAAAAGGATTGCGATGATGGCATCTGATTAGGGGATTTTTCCCACCAATCACCATTTGACAAGTGGACCAATCAGGTTCCGCCATGTGTCCGTCACATGGGCCAATAGGAGCCTGCCACGTGTCAAGCAATGATCCGTCCACTATGGACCAATTACGACACGACACGTGTCCTTCCCATGACACCTGGGATAACTGGTCACCAAGGCCCAACTTCCGAGGGAAGCCCAATCAGCCCAAGGTTAACCTAAACCTAGATTGGCACGTTTCCCGAGGTTATAAATACCTCCCTTTATCCTCATAAAAGGAAAAAAACGCAGATTACACACATTAAACTCTCTCACCTAGAGAGACCCAATCACTTTAATTTCCGCATTAATTACTCCTTAATCAAGTACTAACTTGACCGTCAGAGGCGGATCTCCAATCATCCGGAGCATCCGTTTGTTTTGCAGGTACAGGCGTCCGGTTCCAGTCTCGGAATTGTAACTCTCCCGCAGGACATCAGAAAACCCCGAAACATTTTGGCGCCGTCTGTGGGGAGAGTACTTCTGAGATGGCATCCACGTTTGTACCGACTCCTGAAGAGAGACGTCCCCTGGACGACCCTCTAGTTCAGTCGGACCACGATACTGAGAATGAATTTGAAGTTGAAGCTCACACAGCTTCAGACGGGACCCTAAGGGCCCGACGTACCCGTCATACCGAAAGGAGGGAACGGGAACATCTTCATACAGGAAGCGAGCCAGCAGGCGCACCGCCTGTTCGGCAACAGCCGACTGATGGGTCTGCTCCCATCACAAGGAACGAACTCATGACCTTCATGAGGGATTTCAAGGGAGAAATTCAATAGTTGATCAACAAGAAGCCGCCTGCTCTGGACAAGGAGCAGTCGGCTAAGAAACCCTCCACTTCACAGAAGAGGAAGCCAGTTCAAGGGCGAGAGGCGACCCCTCATCCTAAATCTAGGAAGCGGGAGCCACCTGCCCTTGATTTCACAAAATACCGTTTTCCTACTCCAAGAAATAGGAAACTTGTTCTTCATATTCAGGCGGACGGGTCGAGGAAAACATACACAGACGCTCGGCTACTGCTAGAGCAGAAGAAGAGTGACCGATTGTCAGAGTCGGCGTCTACTTCAAACTTCCAAGACAGTCTGCGAAATACCCTCGATGAGGCATACTCAGTCGTATCATGAGAGTCAGTCAGGCGGCACCTCCCGTCAGTCCGGCTATCATAGCGACCAGGCGGTACCAAACTTACCGTTTGTACCGCAACAACAGTATTTTTTACAGCCACCTCCGTTTGGTGGACATGCAGCAAAAAACGTCCAACCTATGGACTGGCAGCTACGGTTGCTTAGACTTGGCGAACAGCCGTCGGCCTTCTCCAAGGAAATTACTGAAGCCGCTCAGCCGGCCAAAGTGAAAAATGTATTAGTAGGCGCCTATGACGGCACTACTAACCCAGAAGACCATCTGATGGCATTCACCAACCTGATGTACCTTCAAGGATTGGATGATCCCACTTGGTGCAAGTGTTTCCCAGCGACTCTCAAAGGAATCGCACAACAATGGTTCGGCAACCTGCCGACTGGTTGTGTAAATAGCTTCAAGACGCTTGCTTACTTATTCACCTCCAACTTCGCCATGAACATCCCTGCGAAGAAGACGACCCTTGATTTAGGAACAATTCAGCAGGGCGAGAAGGAGGGGCTTCGTTCTTACATCAGGCGGTTTAACCTGATGAAAATACAGATTCAAGGGTTACCGGATGAAGTAGCCTATACTGACTTTTTCAGAGGTCTCAAAGACGGGTCGACCTTCAAATTTGATTTGGTCCGAAAGAGGGTGGCGACTCTTCAAGAGGCCTTGATTGAAGCAGAAGCTTATATACAGGCGACTGATCTTTGTAGTACGGTAAAACAGTCAGACGGGAGAAGGTCCGACAAAAGAGAAGGATGACAGAAACAGTCGTCAAACAAAGACGAGAAGAGAAAAGAGGTTTAGGCGGCTGATTCCTCTAAACAGCCGGCCCAGAAAAAGAAAAAAGAATTCAAACCATACTCCCCAAAGTATGAGTTTAACAAGGATAGCCAATTTATCCTAAAGGAAATCAAGGGACGGATCTCAATTGAGAAGCCGGTCCCCATGAAGGGTTCTGCAAACAACCGGAACCAAGAAAAATTCTGTGGTTATCATGAAGATGTTGGTCATCACACCAATGAATGCATCAGTCTCATGCGGTATCTGGACCGCCTGGCTGAGCAAGGTGATCTTGACACTTATGTCAAGAAATCTACGGGGAACACTTCCTCGAAAAAGCAGTCGGCCAAAAAGAATCAACAGGCCGACAGTTCCGATACAGATGATGCAGCCGTCTACACCATTGCAGGCGGCTTCTCAGGAGGCGGCCCACTATTAGGGGCAACAAAGACAATATCAGACGGTTAGATGTAAATTCCGTTAACCAAGAACGGCTCTCCAAATATTCATTTCCTGAGATTGTCATCACTGAAGAAGATCTAGGAGGGGTAAGAGGGCCGCATGACGACCCTATCGTTATTGAATGTAAAGTGGCCAACCAGAGAGTTGGTCGAATCCTCATAGATACCGGAAGCTCCTCAGATCTCATCAGTAGCAAATGTCTGTCGAAACTAAAATATCAGACTGATTGCATACATCCGGCATCCCACCCTTTAGTAGGGTTTGGAGGAGAAGTCGTCCACCCAGTGGGACGAGTGGATTTACCCATCCGCCTGGGCGAAAAAGGGGAAGGACGACACATGGTAGTCCGGTTCCTGGTAGTAGAAGAACTCTCGGCCTACAACATGATTCTGGGACGACCAACCCTGAATAATTCCAAGGATGTTATAATCCCATCTCTTATGTTGCTCAAGTTTGAGAGGGATAATGGAACAGTCGGGTCCCTAAGGGAGATCAGAGGATGGCCTGAGAGTGCTATCTCTCGGATGTCAAGCCCACTGTTATGGCCACTATGTCGAGCGGTGGAAAAATAGACCTTGACAATGTCAAGGAAGGTGCGCCTGTTCAAGAAGCAGGCGGCAAGAAGAGAAAGGCATCCCAGACAGGGGCTGCAAGAAAAGACAGAAAATAGCAATCATTGGCAGAGGAGCGGTCGGATGAATTCCGCCCTCAGCTAGCTGGTGAGCATACGGACCTGATGTTAGATGACTCGCGTCCTGACAGAACAATCAAGGTTGGGACGACTACTCTAAGGGACCTGGGTGACGACTTTCAAAAACTATTGAAAGAATACAAGGACATCTTTACATTCGAAGTCCATGAAATGCCAGGCATTAGTCCTGATCTGGCGGTACATAAACTGGTCGTGGATCCGAAAAAGAAGCCGGTACGGCAGAAGAAGCGGAACCATGGCGCAGAGAGAAGTCAGGCGGCAGCCGCCGAAGTTAAAAAATTACTTGATGCAGGGTTCATTCGGCAATGTTACTTCCCAGACTGGGTTGCAAATGTGGTGCTTGTTAAAAAGCCGAATGGCACCTGGCGAATGTGTTTAGACTACACAGACTTAAACAAGGCGTGCCCCAATGACAGTTACCCTCTGCCTAAAATTGATAACCTGGTCGACTCAACAGCAGGCCATGCTTTGATGAGCTTTATGGACGCCTACTCTGGTTTCCATCAAATTCCTTTATGGGAGAAAGATCAGGGGAAGACGGCCTTCGTCACTGATCAGGGGTTATACTGTTACACGGTCATGCCGTTTGGTCTTAAGAATGCCCCGACCACTTTCCAACGAATGATAAACACTGTGTTCTTTGATCAGATTGGGAGAAATGTCGAGGCATATATTGATGATATGATTGTCAAGTCTAAACTTCAGAAAGATCATCTGTCGGACCTCCGAGAAACTTTCGCCACACTCAGGCGGCACCATGTCATGCTCAATCCCAAGAAATGTGTCTTTGGAGTTGAGTCTGGGAAATTTCTCGGATTCCTTATCAATCAGAGAGGAATAGAGGCGAACCCTGAGAAGGTGCAGGCGGTCATCGACATGCAGTCGCCTCGTACCATCCGAGAGGTTCAGAAGTTAACAGGTTGTCTGGCGGCCTTGGGAAGATTTCTAAGCCGATCAGGCGACAAATGCCTATACTTTTTCCAGGCAATTAAGAAAAAGGCAAGGTTTGAATGGGGGCCGGATGCTGAGGCGGCCTTCCAGAAATTGAAAGTTCACTTGCATTCCTTGCCGAGGCTGGTCAGCCCTTTGCCCAAAGAAGTACTCTACATGTACTTGGCCGTCTCTGATCATGCGTTAAGCGCTGTTCTCCTTGCTGAAAGAGACGGCTGTCAGCTCCCGGTCTACTTTGTCAGTCATGTACTGAAAAATGCCGAGTTGAGGTATCCCTTAGTGGAGAAATTTGGTCTTTCACTCTTCATGGCTGTTAAAAAATTGAAGCCCTACTTTTTGGCACATGCAGTCGTCGTGTATACAGACCAACCTATCAAGCGGCCACTGACCATCATGGAGTCGTCAGGCCGAATGATCAAATGGGCCATAGAAATACAGAGCCTCGAAGTTACTTTCGAGCCTAGAAAAGCAGTGAAGGGGCAAGCCTTTGCTGACTTTATTGTTGAGATGACTCGTCCTCCTGACTCTCAAGTTACAGACCAGGTCTGGAAGGTATATGTGGACGGAAGCTCTACTTCAAATGGTTATGGAGCAGGCGTCATATGTCAGTCGCCAGAGGGCGACAGGTACGAGTATGCTCTACACTTCAGTTTTCAGGCCTCAAACAATGAGGCAGAATATGAAGCTTTACTAGCCGGAATCCGCATGTGCAAGGCGGCAGGGGCAAGAAAAATAGACGCCTGTTCGATTCACAATTGATAGTGAGTCAGTACAATGGCGAATACAAAGCAACCCATCCGGCCATGATCAAGTATTTACAGGCGGTCCGACAAGCAGTCGGCTCCCTTGAGGATTCCCATCTGACCCAAGTGCCGAGATCAGAAAACAACCAGGCGGATGCACTATCAAAATTAGCATCATCCGCCTCCTGTGATACTCCTCGAACTGTTTTTTGGGAAGTAATGGAGAAGAGAAGCATCGAGGAAGACCCTATTGGAATCCTAGACAGAAGCTCAACCTGGATGGATCAAATCAGGGCATATCTGACAAACGGTACCCTGCCGGATGATCATCAACAGGCGGCAGCACTGAAAAAACGAGCAACCAGTTTTGAAATAATAAAGGGAGAACTTCACAAAAGGGGTACCTTCAACCCTTCTTAAAGTGTGTTACTCCAGAAAAGGGACGAGAGATACTAGACGATCTTCACTCTGGTTACTGTGCTTCCCATATAGGCGGTAGGACGCTTGCTCAACGGGCAAGGCGACAGGGCTACTTTTGGCCTACTTTAGAAGCAGATGCAATGGAGGTGGTGAAAAAATGTGACAAGTGCCAAAGGTTTGGCAAGCTAATTCACCGTCCGGCTACTGACCTCACTACCATTCATAGCCCACTACCGTTTGCTAAGTGGGGCATGGATATTCTGGGTCCATATACGCCTGCTACAGGCGGAAGGAGGTACATACTTGTTGCAGTCGACTACTTCACTAAATGGGTAGAGGCGGAGGCTGTAAAGGGAATCAAGACGAAGGATGTAATTTCATTCATTTGGAAAAATGTCATCACTCGGTTTGGGTTCCCATGTCTATGGTTTTTGATAATGGTCCCAATTTGAGACGCCTGTTCTCAAAAGCTGGTTGGGTGACCAAGGAATTGCACACTACTTTGCATCTGTCGGCCGTCCACAAGCAAACGGCCAGGTAGAAGCCTTTAATAAAATCATCTCAGACGGTCTCAAGAAAAAGATTGAACGAGCAGGCGGCCTATGGGCGGATGAATTACCACATGTTCTCTGGGCCATTAGGACGACTGAAAAAGGGGCGACTGGAGAAACTCCATTCCTCCTAACTTATGGTGCGGAAGCTGTTCTTCCAATAGAACACTACGAGCGACTCTTCGAGTAATGTTATATGACGAAGAGGCAAACTGGGAAGCCATGCGCCTGGCATTAGACTCACTTCCTGAAAGGAGGGGCAATGCTGTCTTGCGCCATGAAATTTACCGCTGAGAATGACTAGATCATACAACAAAAAAGTACACAGGCGTCAACTCAAAGTGGGGACTTTGTACTTAGAAAAATGGAAGCAGTTGGAAGGGCTAATGAGTCTGGCAAACTAACTCCCAACTGGGAAGGACCCTACCGAATCTGTGAAGAGGTCAGGGACGGTACCTACCGTCTGGGAACACCAGACGGACAACCGTTGCCTCGAACTTGGAATGTAGATAATCTTAAGAAATATTTCTTTTGAATGATGTAAATAGTCAAGGGCTACTTAATAAAAGTTTGCATACTTAATATTCAATTTTTTTACTAAGAGGGGCACGCCTACTAACAAACAGTCGGCTACTCTCCATACTCAGTTTTTATTCTTACTTAAGAGGGGCAGGCCGCCTATACATTTATAGTCGCCTACTCTCCATTGAGTATTTCACTTTATCATCGGAGGGGCATGCCGTCTGTACCTTTACAGTCGGCTACTCTCCATTAAGTATTTTTACTCTATCTTCAGAGGGGCATGCCGCCTGTACCTTTACAGTTGGCTACTCTCCATTGAATATTTTACTCTATCACCATAGGGGCAATGCCGTTTGGACATATAGTCGGCTACTCTCCATAGAAGAGGGCCGACTGGTTCCAAAGCACACAACCACCCTCCTCTTACTTAGCACCTACGTTCACCAAGAACTAACCAAGGCCATAAGCCGAATGATCAGACCAGGCGCCAAGCCAACTGATCCAATCTTTAAACTAATACGACCTGTCCCAACATCATAGCAGGCGTCCGGCGGCATCCCTCCGGATGAAATTCGTCGCAGAGAGCAGCTCCCTTTTGGGTGGAACATTGCTCTATAAACTAATTACATGGCACCTATACGACTGTCCCCAAGGGCAACCACGTAGCCCTTTTTTAGAACAGGATAACTCTATCACTAACCAAACTAGTGGTAGCAGTTGGCATCTGAGTCAGATGACCGCCTGTATTACTTGGGATAAATGTAGGGGGTACCTCTTGAGTTAATAACCAACAATCATTGGCGAATCAAAAGGTTCAGCCGGCCTCCGCCGCCTGGTACCTTTACTACTCAAGCAGGAGTGACGGCGACTGAGTAACACCAAAGTTAACTCATAGTCACTCTCTCAAACTTAGTATGGAGCCTAAAAGGTATGAGTCGTCCGCCTGTTTTTAGCAAACAGGGGCTCTCAACCACTACTCCTGCTAAGTTAACAACCTATGAGTTAAAAGCCAAAACATTGGCGAATAAAGGGGAA